>NW_006262022.1:18865858-19064337 GCF_000493195.1 Citrus x clementina
CCACTCACCAAATTGTATATATGTATATATGTGTATACACACACACACTACCTCATATATGTGTATATACGAACAATTTAATCTACTTGCTCATTATAAGTATTTAAAATGATATTATTCAATAAGGAGCCCCATTTTCAATCTATAATTTAATGCAACTCTGCAATGAATTCATAATCTATTGCGTCTCTCATAATTGCTCTTTTCTTGTTACAGTAATTGATCATTTTTTAACTCAAATAGTTATCCATTTTTTAATTGAATTACGTGATATTTTTATATTACTAGGAATGACATTATGTTATATATAAGCATTGGGTTTTTGTTAAATGATTTTATCAACTTTACTGATTGTTCTATTTTATTTTATTTTTCCTCAGACATAATTAATGGACTTCAATGATACTCAACTAGTTCAAGCCAAGGGGCTGAGCAAGAAGTCTTGAATTCATGTTCAGAAAATGATGATAATGCTTATTTACCAGAAGTAGTGAGACTTGACCGGAAGCCCAAGTTAGGCCAAGAATTTGAATCAGACGCGAAGGATGCTAGATTTAGTGTTAGAATTTATTCCAGTAAAAAAGGACTAAAAATACAAAAGAAATTGTAGGGAAGGAGTACGCATGTTTCAAAGAAGGAACATCATCCAAAAGAGGCAGTCACATTAATTATAATAATAATAAAAAGAAATAAAGAGAGGGTTCAAGGACTAGTTCGATCACGAATGTCGTAAGGCAAAGCCTGCAGTGGTGAGAACAAGATCGGGAAATTATATTGTCAGCTTGTTAATTTTTGGAGAGTCACAGCCATCCATTATTCACCCCTCAAGAGTACAACCTTCAGCTGCAAGTAGCCAATTGAGAGTCGGTACTATAACTTAAAAAGCTTAAGCTTATTTGTGAGTCAAGTTTTGGTACTATAACTTAATTAAAGCTTAAGCTTATTTGACAAATAGCCAGGCAAATTATATTTGGAATTGGTAAGAGTCTTGAGCAAATTAAAGTAACCTTCTTGCTGCAGCCGATACAATTGCTGCACTGCCCATTTTTATAGCACGTGCGGCAACTAAGAATGAAGATAAGTTATACTGTCTTGCGGATCCAAAAGGATGTTATTACGCAGCAGGTACATTTGTCTATGTCCACACCACTCCTTATGGATCATGTGTCACTTTGTTGTCAAGTATCTATCTATTCCACGCACGTCGTTCTACATAGAAGACACAAGAACGTGCATTACCACTTTCTTTTTATTAAATTCTTAGTATTTCTTACCACACGTTTATGCTTGCTTGGTAAATTGTGGGTTTTGCTCGGATTTTTTAAAGTTTAGGCCTTTTTAAAAGTTTGTCTAAATTTAGATGGGTCAGACTTGGGCCGAACCTAGACAAACCTGCACTTTTTCATTAATTATGAAATAATTTTTTAATAAAATAAAAATATTTAAATAAAAATAATTATTTTATACAGAATAGAATAATAGTCTAATACACAAAATATTAATAACACAACATAAAAAATTATAAATATTAATATTAATATAAATTTAATTTATTTTTTATTTATAAATAAAAATGCCAAGGCTTTTTTCTTAAGCCCTTATCCAAGTCCAATCTACGCAGCTTTACATTTTTTCGGCTCATATCTAGGCCCAATCCAATTTATTCGGTCTTTAGACCTGTGGATCTAGATCGGGCCAGGCCGGCTTCTTTGCCAAACTTAGTTTATGGACATTATCATATTTTGTTGAACGGTTCTACTGTAATACCGTAATTTGTTTACGGCATCAATAATGTTTAAATTGTATACCATTGGATGAAGTCAATGGTATAAAATATTTTTATTAACAAATAATTTAAAAATAAATGTAACCAATTGTTAGCCATTTAAAAGGGCGGA
Source organism: Citrus x clementina (assembly GCF_000493195.1). Classification (NCBI taxonomy): domain Eukaryota; kingdom Viridiplantae; phylum Streptophyta; class Magnoliopsida; order Sapindales; family Rutaceae; genus Citrus; species Citrus x clementina. Next base: position 18,867,757 of record NW_006262022.1, read on the forward strand.
AATTTTTTGTAAAACAACTTTGACCACCCTCAGAGTTTGAAATAATTTCATTTGAATAATATATTTTATTTAAAAATTATTTTTTCAACCCTCTTTAAAATTTGTAATGTAATAATCTTTTTTAAATTAATGTTTCAAAATATATTAATATTAAATATAGAACATAATATTTAGTAGGTTATCTAACACAAATCAAATAAATAAGTTGCAATTATAAAATTTTTATATGACATAACACCAATAAATAAACACAACTACGTATGTATATTTAAGTTAATGTCATGATTACATCAATAAACTCTTGGGGTGAGGTTGCTTGTAACTTAAAAAATACTTGATCACACATTTTTTAATACAATTTAATATCGCATGTTAAAATACTCATTATTTTATATACTATTAAGGACCATTGTATAATTGATCATGAAATATATATTACTTTTAATAACCATTTAGCATACGTATTCCATGAATTTATTGTTTATCTTACAATTAATAATCTTAAATGGTAGGAAATTTAAGTTTTACAAGCCTAAATATTTTTATTTTATTTTTGAATATCACTTTGTTAAATTTATAAAAGTTAAATCTAATATATATTCCTAATTAGGTTTAGTTTATGAATCATGACATTTTATTTTATTGATATTCCTTAATTGTAATTACAAAACTTTATGTTATTAAGAGTCATTACTTTTATTATGATAATTAATAATGACAATAAATAAAATATTATCTCCAATAATATTTACATGTGAAAGAATGAGAAAGAAATTCTTCGTAAATTTTTATATTTTTATTTACATGTACAAAATTTCCCAAGCCTTATAAAATTTAAGTTTCACAAGATTGTTTTCTTTTTATTTTCGAATATCATTGTTAATTTCATGAAAGTTAAATCTAACATATATTCCTAGTTAACTTTAGTTTATGGAACATGAAAAATTATTTTATTGTTATCTTTTGATTGTAATTATGAAACTTTTATATTACTAAGAATCATTACTTATATTATGATAATTAATGGTGACAATAAATAAAATATTACGTCCAAAAATATTTAATGGACAAAATGAGAAAAAATTCATTATATGTTTATATATTTTCATTATAAAAACATAGTCTAGAATATTTTAACTTAAAATTTTGTCACAAAATGCCATTAATCTCTTATAGTCTAATGGTCGATATTGAAAGTCAAAGTAACTTTTTATAATATTATATCATTTACCATTGAATTGCATGAAATTAATAGCTTAATTTTGTGTTAAAAATTTAAATCAAAATATTTCTCATTATGTAGTTATATAGACATCTATATTTTTCAATAATAATTGTCGAACAAAATATTTCTCATTTGTTATGACTTATATAGTATCATTAATAAAACATAAATAAAAGTATTTTATTACGATACCTTCTATTATCATCATTGTTTAAGTATTAATAGTTTTGTAATTAAATTCATATCAATACAAATTATTATAAGACTTTATGAAACTTCTTTAAATAAAGTATTATTTAAATAATATTACTTGTTAGTTAAATTTATTTTAATGCTATTATTATATTTCTAACACTAAATGTAAAAGAAAAAAAATAAAACTATAAAGTGATAGAATTAGTACATAACAATTTTAATTCCAAAATTATTTGTATTTATCAATGGATATAAAAATAATTTAAAGTATGAAGAAATATCACAACTTGCAAATTACTTGTTACATAATTAGTTATCCATTAAAAGTAAATTAATGGTAAAAATTCTAATATTAAATCCAATAATCCATGATTACTGAATGTGGGATTTTTATCCGACATAATATAAATTTTCTTAAAATAAAAAAAATCTACATTTACTTTCAAGCTAAAGGTTACTTGTTATTATTTAAATAATTATTTTTTTTATCCACTATATCAAATGAATAGTAGAGATTAAAATACTAAAATTCAAGAATCCACAACAATTTCATTATTAATACTGTAAAAACTCATATAACATTATAAAGAAATCCTTTGTAAGTCACACCTAACATCATAACCAAAAGTGAAAAAAAAAAAAAAATTGTAAGAGCACCCAAGATTTTATCGGCCATTCCATGGATGAGGTGTGAAAAACTATCAGGTGCATACATAAAATTTAACATCTATTGCATTCTGTATCAAATTCTTACCACGAGTTTGTGGACGTTATCATGATTTGTTGATAGTGACAACTAACTTCATAACAAGAAGTGGCAAAAGAGAAAAAAAGAAAAGAAAAGAAAAGAAATGATATTTTTCTAAGAAGACCCAAGTTCTTATTGTCTGTTCCATACATAAGATATAAAAAACTATTGGCCTCACATAAAATTTAAGACCTATCACATAGCGTATTTTATTTGGTGACACATACAATTGGACTATGAATTATATACCCCAATTATATAAATATTAACTACAAAATTGACCACACTCGATCCAAACCCTAAATATAATATTATTGCTACTTTGCAGGTAGATAATTGTCTGGTAACGACCAAGAAAACACTATGTACTTAGCATTTTAATCTTAAACTTCTTTTACGTCATGGAAAACTGGAAATTAATTTCATTCATCACTTTGAAGAATGGTGAACCTGTGGTTTAGTCAAGTAGTTACATGTGAAGAAATTGATGACTGGAAGGCTCTTTTTTTTATTGATGATTAATTACTTGTACAATACTTTCTTATATACAAAGATGGGTATGGAAATATGGTAAGACTTCCTATAGTCTAGGAAAATATTAAAAGAGAATTATAATGCAACCAAAATTACAGCTTCCACTTATTACTATTGTCCACAATCTTGGCTGATTCACATGTATTGATGATAATTCCTTTTCTTATCATCTAATTGCATATATTGATGATGATAATGATTCCTTTCCTTATCATCCCCCCTTAATGTGGCGTGTGGAAGGGCTTCTTCACCAAAATTGCTACGAAATCTAAGGAAAGGATACTTGCCAAGGGCTTTGTGAAGACATCTGCTACTTGCAAAGTTGTAGGCATATAACATGTGACAATGGCACCAATGGCAACTTTTAGGGATGGCAATGGGGTGGGGTGGGGTGGGGGTGAGGAGGCCTACCCCATTCCCCACCCCATAAAAAATTTTACCCCCATTCCCCACCCCATTCCCCAATATATTTAGTGGGGTGGGGATGGGGAATTCCCATATGGGGAATGACTTCCCCATCCCCACCCCATTCCCCATTTACTTATTTAATTATTTTATAATAAGTATGAATACATAATTTCAATAAATAAAAAATTAGAGACTTAAATAAAATAAAATCATCACCATTTTATAAAGTATTTAAATTATTGAAAAAAACTTCGAAAGTTTGAAACAATATCTTGAAATAATATCAAAACTACAAAATGTTTGGATAAATAATAACTAAAAGAACAAAAATGTATAGAAAATGTTTCAAATCCTTCTTTCTTTGGCTTCATCTTCTCTTTATCATATTCATATAGCCTATGATTGTCACTTTAATTCTGCAATATCAAATAATAAAATTAATTACTGTTAGTTCCCTTTAATTTTTTTAAAGAAAATGTTTTGTCATACATCATTTGTAAACACTTGTAATAAATAAGATGATTAACCTCATTGAAATAGAATTTTACCTCATCTGTATCTTCATAAAATGAGTCGCATCTATTTTTTTGTAAAAGAACCAGAACTAGAACTTGATAATATAAACAAACTCATATATGAACAATAGTTTGCTAAAATCAAATAAAAATCAAATAGAATTAATTACACACACCCTTTTAATGCAAATTATTTATTCATACAACATACCTTTAATTTCTGCCCATAACCAATTTTGAGCACACATTAAAGCCTCCAATGTTTTAGGATGTAAGCTGCTACGATGTGGACTCACGAATCTACCACTAGTACTAAAAGCAGACTCAGAAGTAACGGTAGAAACAGGAATGGCTAAAATATCTCAGGCAATAACATGCAAAGTAGGATATTTGCTTCCGTTTGCTTTCCACCAAGCCAATATGTCAAAGTTAGGAGACCTAGGTAAGACAGGTTCCCCTAAATAATGGTCCAGCTCTGACTTAACATGCTCATCACTAGTGGTACTACTAACAAATAAGTCAAATGATGCCAAAGGATCCACTTTGCCCAAAACCAATTCTAATTGAAAAGATGAAGCAATTGTAGATTGATAACCTTATTCTCTTGTATTATTGTTTAGGGTTAAGTAGGAATTGTATTTTAGGAATTTTTTATTATTATAATATATTTATTAATTTATATTAGTTAAAAATAAAAAAAATTACTAATTAATATTTTAATTACTAAAAAATTAGTAAATAAAAATTAAAAATATTTTCATATAATGGGGATTGGGGTGGGGATAGGGTGGGGAGTGCAAAACCAAACCCCACCCCATTAATGATTTGGGGATTATTTTTCACCCATTCCCCACCCCATTCCCCAAAAATTATTTAAAATTCACCCCATATGGGGCGGGCTCCAAACCCATGGAGAGTTTTGCCATCCCTAGCAACTTTCTCTCCAACAAAGTGATAATCAATTTCAATATATTTGGATCGAGCATGGAAAACTAGATTAGTATACATATGAAGTGCACTAATGTTATAAAAAAGAGTTGAGGTGGTTTGTGTAGAAATATGTCAATATGTCAAAGAAGAAAAATTAACCAAGTTATTTCTGCAGCAGTTAATGCAAGTGAACGATACTTCACTTCAGAGCTGGATCTTGACACTGTAGATTATCTTTAGAGGACCATGAAATACAATTTGCACCTAGGTAAATGCGGTAGCTATTAGTACTATGACGTGTAATTGTACATCCTCCCCAATCGGCATCACAAAATCCTTTAAGACATAGGGTGCTTTTGCGAAGATACTGAATATTGTAGTCTATTGTGCCTTTTAGATATCGTAGTATCCTCTTGACAGAACGAAGATTACCCACCCCAGGTTCTTAAAAATTTTGGCAGACCTTGTTAGCAACATGCACAATGTCTGGCCAAGAGAAACTCAGATATTGTAATCCTTCAATAAGGCGTCGATATTCTGTTGGATCCCTTGGGGTGCTATCAAACTTGGTCGGCGGTAGCGTTATAGCCATTGGGTAGCTAAGTGTGAGCATTCCAGCATCTTTGCATGAGCTACAAGGTCTTTTATGTACTTGGTTTGCTTATAAAAATACCTTGTAAAAATTGCTGAATTTCAAGGCCAAGAAAATAACGAAGCTCACCAAGATCATTTAATGCAAAGTCCATGCTTAGCCTCTAAATAAGCTTGCCAAAATAATCTTCATTGATGGTAACAATTTGTGTTGAAGTCAACAAATTGTTGGTGCAAATTTGTTAAAGTCAACAAATTGTTAGTGCAACCAACAATTGTAGAGAAGCAAAATCAAAATTGATTTTGTAGCCGAAAAGAAAGAATTGACAAAGGGGATGAATTTGAAAAATAATAATAATTAAAAATTATATTTTTAATTATTTTATTCTTTGCATAGTAATTCATTTCTCCTATAAATAGCTAAGTATTTCATTCATTTGAAATCATCCCAAAATTGTTAAGCTTATAAGTTTCTAAGCTTTTGAGAGAAGTGAGAGAAGTGTGTCTGTGGAATTTATCTTTCCTACAGAGTGTGAGAGTACTGGGTATATTTGGGTTTCTGGAAAGTGAGATTCGTTACTCAAATATTATACTCTATTAATTGTTAAATAAACAATTATTCTTTCTTGCCTCCGTGGATGTAGGTTTAATTACCGAACCACGTAATTCTTGTGTTCTTTATTTTTCTATAATTATTTTGGTGCGCTTGATTCCGCATTTCTCGCACAACAAGTGGTATCAGAGCCGACGTTTCGTACTCGGGGGATATGGTACTGTTCCCGTATACGGTACTATTCACGTATACGGTACTGTTCACATACGGTACTGTTCACGAATACGGTGGAGACGACCATTTGTACTTGGGAGACAGTCTATTGTAAGTAGTGTGTATTTTTGCATGTCTAGGAAAGTTCTGTCAACAAAGACGATACGAGTCTAAGGATCTGGTTTTTAATTGGGACCAAGTTCCTGTCCAGTTTCCTGGGAACTTTCCTGGTGCATTTATTCACGCGAAATTAACATCATAGAGACTGTTTTTCAAGTGGAAATAGTTCGTTGAGAAAATGGTAGAAGATGAAACTTCCAGAATTGGGGAGAGATCTACCGAAACTATTTCAGGAGACACTTCAGGTGGGAGGCGAGATTTGTCAAATCGCTATTCAGCACCTATTATAGGAGGCCAGAAGATCGATGTTGAAAAGTTTGATGGGAAAATCAACTTCGGCATGTGGAGGCGCGAAGTTATGGATGCCCTTATTCAAATCGATCTTGATGTTGTTCTGAAAAATAAAAGACACTTGTATGATGAAGAAATTTGGGATTGTATGAACGAGAAAGCTTGTGGTCAGATCAGATCTTGTTTGACCAAGGAGGTGAAATACTTGGTGAAAGATGAGGAGTGTGCGGTGACTTTGTGGCGTACATTGGAGGAGAAGTACCTGCTGAAAAGTCCTGAAAATCGTCTTCATGCAATGAGCCAAGTATATGGCTTTCGAATGAAGCCTGGGGTGTCAATGCACGATCATGTTTCAAGATTTAAAAAGTTACTTGCTGATTTGAAGAATCTTGATGAAGATATTAAGGATGAAGTCAAAAGTGATGTCCGTTTTGCCGTTTGATCTCTCGTTTATTGTGAAATGACTATGATGCCCCTAAAATACACAAAATACTTAATTAAAATAAAACACACATACTTAAATTACAAGAACCTTAAATACATAAAAGTAAGGGTTGTTAGTAAGACTTGAAATGTAAAATGACTATTTTCTCCTTTATAAATATACATTTTCTAACACTCAATACATCCCCCAACCAGCTTATTGCTAGTCCCTAGTAAATAAAGCGAAAACAAAATTCAAACACAATTTTTTTTTTAATTTAAACAATTTTGTTTATTCAATCAGACTAATGATAGCAATCAAATAAAAGTATAAGCATTATCTCCAGTCTAAAGCAACATCACACCCACATCAACCATCCACATGAATCAGCCTAGTAGATTGTCATAGCTACTTTCAAGAATGACATGTCAAACCCCAAAATCTCACTAGAAGTAGTGACACTCTCACAAAGAAATTAAACCCAATAAAAATAGTCACTCCAATGAATGGTACTTGAGAGAGAAAATAATAAAGAAGTGATATCACATGCTCTCACCAAGATGAAAGAAATATGCCCTCAACTTAGAAATAATACGATCTCAAGTCAAATAAAAATGCTAGTCAACCCAATTTATTTATTTTTATTTATTTATTTTTTTTAATGCACCACTACATCTTTTTAGCCCATATAACTAGCTTCTACTTCAGATTATATTTCCCTAAAATCAAGAAGGACTTTTATTAGGAAGTAACGTAGGCTAGTGACATGGCTAACAAAGAAGGAAAATAAGGAAAACAAAGTGTATGTTTGAGAAAAATACAGAGGAATTTTTTTTCTTTTTTTTGGAAGTTGCAAGGTGGATTTCACCTATTATTGTTATTTTTTTTCTTTTTTTTTTTTTTTTGAAACAACGATTTTTTTTTTTTTTTTTGCTTTTGTTAGGCATAACTTCACTAAACAAAATATTTATTTACATTTTTCTCAAACATAAATAGGTGATGGAACTTGTAAGATATTGGGTAATACTCCAAATCGGAGTGGGTCAAGATGATAAGTTTGACAAAGAAATTTTTTTTTTTTAAGGGCTCAAAAGGGTTAACTATGGATATTTGATAAAAGGGATGGCTAGAAAGGCTCAAATGGATCAAAGATGACATTTCCATCGTCTTTTAGGGCTCTAAATAATCTATCATATCTACTAGTTAGATGTGCCTCCATATGTAGCAACACACATTTTTTTTTTATTTTTTTAATTTTACAATTTTTTTTTTTTAGGGTTAACTCAAAAGAAATCTAGAGATCGTGTATACAATAATAAACTGATAAGCTGTATAAAGAATGGGCAAAATGGTTACTCTCCAAGAAAAATGATAAGCTCAAAAACTCACTTGGTACTTATTATGACATGTTCATTCCTTCAAGCAACTCATATTTGTCTCCGACATCAACATGTAAAGTAGCAAACATAGCGTAACATCACTTAAGATCAAAGATAATACAAATACTAAAATTTGAAATTAATCATGTCATCCAATGTTAAAACAAATCACACAATTTTTTTTTTAAACAACATTATACCCCCCAACCTATCCTAAACATGAAAGGAAAATATGCATGCAGAAATGTGAAAATGATGCAGAAAAACTAATTAGAAAATGATAGAAAATGAAAATGGTTTTTTTTTTTTTTAACTTAAGAAGATGCGTTTCTAGAGGCACTACACTTCATATTCAGCCATTTTCGACTAAAAAAAAAAATTGAAAATGTATATTTATAAAGGAGAAATTAAAAAGAAGAAGAAAAATGAACATCAAAACATAATAAAGAAAAAGAAAATGTCTGAAATTTTTTTTGTTTTTTTTAATTTTTTTTTTCAAATGATGAAGATGCGTTTCTAGAGTCACTACACTCCATATTCAGCCATCTTCAACACAAAAAGTTAGCAACAGTTAGTTTTTACAACAAAAAATCAGTAAAAACTTAACCAAGATTCCACAATTGTCGACTATTCCCTCCCCCCAACCAGAATGAAACATTGTCCTCAATGTTGTAAAGGAAAGAAGTAGAGTTTAGAAGACATCACCTGGGTGGTGCAACACAGAAGAAAATATTTACAGGCGGAGAGTTAAATCTAATTTTTACTTCTTACTGCGGCTACTGTTACCGTCATTATTTGAACGCTCCAACACAAAGGTCCAAGGGTCTGGCTCCGGTTTATAAGCTTGTAACATATCAAGTAGCTCATTAGCAGTGTGAGCACAAATAAAAAGTTTTTTCGCACTGGAATGAATGAAGTAGTTTTTTATTGCATGGTTAAGAAATGCGATGAAGCCATCATAAAAATTATTGACATTTAACAAACCGATGGGTTTCTGGTGAATGTGCAGATGGGCCCAAGATGCTAGTGTGATAAGTGTCTCTAGTGTTGCAAGATCTCCTGGAAGGAAAATAAAAGCATCAGCATGATTAAGCATTTCAGTTATTCTTTCTTGCATACCTGAGACGACTAACTCTTCTCCAGTCGATGAGTCAGACAAACTGCCCAAAGATTTTAGAGCTCTTGTGATGATGCCTAACACTTGGCTTCCTCTGATAAAAGCAGCTTCTGAGACCAATTTTGATAACCCTCGGTTATCTCCTCCATACACCAAGTGTAATTTTCTCTCTGCTATGCTTCGACCAAGATCTATGGCTGCATCAACAAACTCTTTATGTTTGTCATAGGTAAATCCAGAAAGCACACAAATGTTCTTGAATTGTCTATTGGGAGTAGCTGCCATTGGCATATTTCTCAAAAATAATTTGTGAGTGCTTAACAAAAAGTCATATATTAAGAATCTTGGTGACAGTGGGTCACAACTGTGTATGAGGTGGTATGTCAGTGTCAAATAACGCGTAAAGCACATGGATCGCGAGTCAAAAAGGAAACAGTAAAAAGAAAAAGAAATAATGATAAAATAAAATTATTAAAGACAATAATGCAAATGATAAAACAATAGTGAAATAAAATAACAGTGAAGTAAAAGGATATTTACAGGTAGTTGCGTCTGTGGCTCACATCTTCCTCTGGTTTTATGTCCAGAAACGGCTTGAACGCCCTCTATGGGTCGAGGATAGACTTCCCATCTAGTTTTCTTATAAACTGGCAAACATGGTCGTTTATAGTCAGATTCCCGAGACTATATCATGCATGCTCTTTCTGGAATAATGGCCATAACTGGAGAATCACTCCTTGCACATATCCACTGAGATGCGTTTTAAGTGATAAAAGGATATCATCCAATGACTCCTTATTCAAGCCATCCCTAATGAATTGAATCTTATCTTCCCTGTTATCAGACACCATTCCTAAAGAACATGGTTTTTTATCGCAACTCATTCTGGCACACTTATGACAAGCAACATAAATTCTTCGAGCTCTTCGTTTTCTTGCATAATTTCATTTACCACAACCAGGCATGTATGCAATAAATTTTAGAGGTAACTCACCTGCCAATTGTACTTTAGCCTCGATTAACCAACGGATGTTAGCAGGTATGTTATTCCTCATGAGCAATCGCATGCGTTCGGACTGGGCTTTATAGATCGTAAGGAGGGCATTCTGAGGGAGTGAAGGGAATCGCTTGTGAAGCTTCGCTAAAATCTCGTTTTTGTCCATACCTTCGCCTCAAAATGTCAGTTATTATAGGAAACTGAAGTAACCGACTTGATTGTCACGGAGTACCGTTATCTGCTACTTCACCGGGGTAACAAACTAAAGCACACAAACAGAAAAACAAATTAAAACACACAAAGAAAATTAAAATCGTCCTCTTATTGAATTTACTTCAAGCTCCAACTGGATGTTGTAAACACTTTTCTCAATGTCTCTGAGTTGGCTTTCTAAACCCTCAACATAGGATACTAACTCTGGTGGTTGCAGAGCCCAAATACGATGTGTTTTACAAAATTGAATCTGCCTTTTGAGATGAGTTTTAACATGTTGAAGTGGTTTAAGAATGTTCAGTAGGAACGGTCTAAGTATGGTACTCATGATTAACAATGATAAGAGAAAACTTAATGGTAAAACAAACACACTTATGCAAAAATAATTTCAATTAGCAAAAGAATAATAAAAAGAAAGAAAGAAAAATCAAACCACCGAAAAGAAAAAAAATCAATTCAAATCTGGTAGGTCACTCAAATTTATTTCAGTGTCTTCTCCATGTTGTTGGTACTCTAGATATGGCTTTAATCTTTGACCATTAACTTTAAATGTGACACCGTTATTTGGGTCCTTAATTTCTATTGCCCCATGTGGAAAAACAGTATGAACAATAAAGGGACCAGACCATCGAGAGCGTAACTTACCTGGGAATAGGTGCAAGCGATGATTGAATAAAAGCACTTTCTGACCCGGAGTGAAAGATTTTCTCATAATTTTCTTGTCATGGAAGACTTTCATTCGTTACTTGTAAATCTTGGCATTTTCGTATGCATCATTGCGAATTTCTTCAAGTTCTGCCAGTTGTAATCTTCTTTCTGAGCTGGCTTGCTGCATGTCAAAGTTGAATTTCTTGATGGCCCAATATGCACGATGCTCAAGTGCCACATATAGGTGGCAAGCTTTTCCATACACTAGCTTGTAGGGTGACATCCCAATCGGGGTCTTGAAAGTCGTTCTATATGCCTATAATGCATCATCAAGACTTAATGACCAATCTTTTTTGTCCGACCTTACCGTCTTTTCTAATATGTGCTTTATTTCTCGATTGGAGATCTCAACTTGGCCACTAGTTTGCGGATGATATGGGCAATTTGTGAGTGATTGAATACTTCGTCAAAAGAGCCTTGAATGCTTTATTACAAAAGTGGGCACCACCATCACTGATTATCGCTCGAGGGAATCCAAAACGTGAAACAATGTTGCTTTTCAAAAATCCTATCACCACCTTATGATCATTGGTTCTACATGCAATTGCTTCTACCCATTTTGATACGTAATCAACAGCAACCAATATGTATTGATGGCCAAAAGAAGAGGGAAAGAGTCACATGAAGTCGATACCCCATACGTCAAAAATCTCTACCACTAAAATTGGATTTAGTGGCATCATGTTCCTTCGTGTAATGCTCCTCATTCGTTGACACCTATCACATGAAGAACAGAAAGTGTAAGCGTTTCGAAATATAGTTGGCCAATAGAAACCACATTGTAAAACTTTAGTTGCTGTTTTCTTAACGCTGAAATGGCCTCCACAAGCTTGTTCATGGCAGAATGAAAGGATATTCTGAATTTCATTTTCTGGGACACATCGTCTAATAATTTGATCTGCACAATACTTGAACAAATACGGGTCATCCCAAAAGAAATTCTTTATTTCTGCAAAGAATTTAGCCTTGTCTTGCTTGGTCCAATGCTCTGGAAGTTGACCTGTAACAAGATAATTAACGATATCAGCATACCATGGTAATACTTCCACACTCATTAATTGTTCATCTGGAAATGACTCATTCAATGGTAATGTTTCCATAATTGTGTCAAAATGGAGACGAGAGAGATGGTCTGCCACAACATTTTCTGTGTCTTTCTTATCTTTAAATTCCAAGTCGAATTCCTGCAAAAGTAACACCCAACGAATTAGTCTAGCTTTTGCATCTTTTTTTGTGAGAAGATATTTAAGAGCAGCATGATCTGCGAACACAATTATTTTACAACCAATGAGATAAGATCGAAATTTTTCTAATGCAAACACTACTGCTAGCATTTCTTTTTTAGTAGTTGAATAATTCGACTGTGCATCATTGAATGTCATACTAGCATAGTAAATAACATGGGGAATTTGATCAACTTTTTGTCCTAATATTGCTCCTACTGCATAATCAGATGCATCACACATGAGCTCGAATGGTAAGCTCCAATTTGGGGGCTGGATGATGGGTGATGATGTCAACAATTGCTTTAATTTTTCAAAAGCCATAAGACATGAATCATTAAAGATAAAAGGTACATCTTTAGCAAGTAAATTGCATACGGGTATAGAAACTTTGCTGAAATCTTTAATGAAACGTCTATAGAAACCAGCATGCCCAAGGAAAGATCTTATTTCTCTGACTGTTTTGGGTAGAGGAAGATTAGAAATGAGATCCACCTTGGCTTTGTCAACCTCAATACCTTTGCTCGAAATGATGTGACCGAGAACAATACATTGCTTTACCATAAAATGGCACTTCTCCCAATTTAAGACTAAGTTCTTCTCGATATATCTCTGCATAACTAGTGTTAGATGATGTAAACATTGCTCAAATGAGTCACCAAAGGCAGAAAAATCATCCATAAAGACTTTAAGGAATCATTCAATCATATCAGAAAAAATGCTCAACATGCATCGTTGAAATGGCATTCTCCTATATGCAAATGTGCCAAAAGGGCAAGTGAAAGTAGTTTTTTCTTGATCTTTTGGTGCTATGGGAATATGATTATATCCTGAGTAGCCATCTAGAAAGCAATAAAATTCATGGCCTGCCAATCTATCAAGCATTTGATCGATAAATGGTAAAGGAAAATGGTCTTTACGTGTGACAGAATTCAACTTTATATAATCAATGCATACACGCCATCCTGTAGTCATTCTAGTTGGTATGAATTCATTATCGGCATTCGTAACTACTGTGACTCCTGACTTTTTGGGGACAACTTGTACAGGACTGACCCACGAACTATCAGAAATTGGGTAAATGATACCTGCGTCTAATGGCTTAAGGACTTCAGTTCTAACAACTTCTTTCATGTTAGGATTTAACCGACGTTGCATTTCCCTAGTAGGTTTAGCATTTTCATCAAGGTGAATGTAATGCATGCAGTCTACTGGGTTTATATATTTAATGTCTGCTATGGTCCATCTTAATGCTCCTTTGTGCTCTTTTAAAACATCCAACAACTTACCTTTTTGTTCGTCATTGAGGAATGATACGATGATTACCGGCATAGTATTTTCTTCTCCTAAAAATGCATATTCCAAAGTGTTGGGTAATGGTTTGAGCTCGCGTTTCAGTGCTGATTCTGATGATATGATGAGTTTCTTTTCTAATGGTGCTAGTTGTTCAACTCTTGACTTCCATTTATTAGTGTCCATGGATGGTGCTGAGTCAAGTAGGGCGTTGACCTCATCGACTGATCTGTCAATATCAAAATCCAAACCAACGTGAGTTAAGCATGTTTGTAAATGATCATCACTAAGGTTTGAAAGAAAAGTATTATCAACTATTGTTTCTATTAAATCCACATCAACAATTCCATCATCTGTGTTGTGAGGTTGCTTGGCAATGTTGAAGATGTTTAGCTCCATAGTCATGTTGCCGAAGGACAACTGCATATTTCCAGTCCTGCATTAAATGTGAGCATCCGTAGTTGCCAAAAAAGGTCGGCCTAGAATAATGGGGATGTGTTTCCTTGAATCATGTATTGGTTGAGTGTCAATTACAATGAAATCAACAGGAAAATAAAACTTGTCTATCTGGATAAGTACGTCCTCCACAATACCACGAGGTATTTTCGTGGACCGATCTGCAAGTTGTAACACCACTAGAGTTGAGTGTAATTCTCTCAGTCCAAGTTTCACGAATACAGAGTAAAACAACAAATTTACACTAGCTCATAAATCCAACAAAACATTCTCAATTGTGTGGTTCCCTATATTACATGAGATAGTGGGGGAGCCTGGGTCTTTGCATTTTAAAGGAATTTTGTGTTGGAGTAAAGAACTAACGTTTTCTGTTAAAAATGCCTTCTTTTGAACATGAATATTTCTCTTTTTAATACAAAGGTCTTTAAGAAATTGGGCATAAGATGAAATTTGTTTTATAGCATCAAGCAAAGGGATGTTAACACTTACCTGTTTGAAGATTTCAAAAATCTTACCTGTGGATTTTCTCTTCTTTCCTTTAGCTAACCTCTGAGGAAATGGAGATTTGGGAACATATTCTCGTGGGTTGGTTTCTTTTTTCTCTTCCGATGGTGAGTCCTCAACATTCACAGGCACAATTTGATTTTCTTTTGTCACCGGCATCTCCACTTTGTTGTCGACTTCTTTTTCTTTTTGCAAGGTCATGACTGTTTTGACCTCTCCGTGTTGGTGTGGTGAACTGGTACTTGCTTCATGCACTCCTTTAGGATTAGGCACTGGTTGACTTGGAAACTTGCCTTTCTCAACAGTCATTGCCAAGGTCTGAATTGAAGAAGCAAGCTGTCCCACCATCTTCTCGAGGCTTGAAACTGATTGGGCTTGTGAGTTGAAGCCTTCTCTCAACTCATTTCGTAGTCCATCAATGGTGCGGTTTTGTTGCTCAATCGTAGAGTGAGTAACATTCTTGAAATTCTGGAATGCATCCTCCCATGGTCTGGGTTGAGAGTAGTTCTGGTTCTGATTGTATGGTCTAAATGGTGGCTGAGAGGCTTGAGGAACTTGGGGAATTGGTTGTATTGGTAGAGCTGGAGCTGCTGGTCCATTCTGTTGGAATCCTTGAGACCATGAAAAATTAGGGTGGTCTCTCCATCCAGGATTATATGTGTTGGAGTATGAGTTGTAATTTGATGGCTTTCTCATTACACCTATGGCATTGACTTGATCTGGATATGAGTCAGGGTCATGTAGTTCTGTTGATTTAGCAGTCGATAACGATGCTATTTGTCGAGAGAGACTTTCAACTATCTCTTTGACTTCTTTGATTCCCGAAGTTGACTCGCCAATGGGAACCTCATTCACTCCTTTAATTCTTTTAGTGTTCTTGAGCGATCGACTCCGTTGTTGGGAATTATCCACTTGTCGCTGGAAGAATTCCCAAATCTCTGATGCACTTTTTGACATTAGCTCTCCTCCACTTGTCGCCATTAGCCATTCTTGCACATTTGGCAATAATTCCTCCAAAAAGTATTGGCATTGGTGCCATTTCTCATACCCATGATGTGGACACTTCAAAAGTAGCTCATTGAATCGCTCTCATGTTTCGAAAAACTGCTCGTCCCTCTTTGGGTAAACTATGAGATTTCCATGCGAATAGCATTGGTTTTATGCACTGGGAAATATTTATTCAAAAATTTCGTTACCATTTGTTCCCATGATGTAATGCTATTAGCAGGCAAAGTATTTAACCATGAACGAGCTCTATCCTTTAAAGAAAATGTGAATAATCTAAGTTTAACATCATCATCAAAAAAATTATCATATTTAAATGTTTGACAAATAGCATGAAAATCATTCAAATGATTATATGGGTCCTCATTTTGTAGGCCATAGAATGTTGGGAGACAATTTAGCACACTAGGTTTTAGTTCAAAACTCCTAGCAGCTACATTTGGGTATCTTATGCATGATGTGCTCAAATTAGCTAAGGGACTAAAGTAGTCCTTAAATGGCCTCTCCTGTGGTGTTTGTTATTGCAAATCCATTTTGTTTTTAAAGTGTTTGTGTGTGCGCAGTGTTTTCTCAAGTTCAAGATCTATAGGCTCAAAATTAGGTAACAATGACATTCGACCATGCATGCAATGAATACAAAAAAAATGAGAACAAAATTAATAAAAATAAATAAACAAGAAAGAGAAATTACGGTACTAACCTTATTACTCTGTTAAAACCTTTCTATAAAAACACACTAAAAAAAATCATGAAATAAATTAACTAAAAATTAAATTAAAAAGATAAACAAAAATTACAAAACAAAAAAAACTTAAAAATTAAATTGCAAAATTGTAAAGAATAGAGAAAGAAAATAAATTATTACCTCTAAATGCAGATTCACTTTTTTTTCTCTCTTTTTTTTAATAAGAAAAAAATACAAGAAAACAAATAAAAGAAATTATTCACAAAAATTAATTCTATGAATTAAAATTACTTACCTCCCCGGCAACGGCGCCAAAAACCTGTTGTGCAAATTTTATTGAACTCACAAGTGCACGAATCTATTGTAGTATAAATCAATGGTGACGAGTGTCGATCCCACGAGGAGGTGTATTTTAATTGTGTGTAGAATTAATTTTGTAAATGGGTGGTTGGATTTGTGATGAAAATGATTTGGATTATCCTAAAATTCGAATTAAAATGGCAAGAATAAATTGAAGTGAAAATCTATTAAATTGACGTACTTGGATATCTGCATCCGTATCAACATGCACCATGGGCTAAATATTCCTTATTAATACCAATTAAATCATGAGGGGGGAATCCACACCTCATGAACCACACTCTAATCAATATGGTGCTAAGGGCTTATCGTGCCAAATAATAATAACATTGTACTAGAGAGTCGGTGAAACCAATGCGGTATCTAGACAAGATTATTATTATTTGTCGACGAAAAGTCAAATCATCCACAAAAATTAGAGGGGAAGAGAAAGTAAATTTACCAAATAAAGCCCATGACACATGTTGAGACTTCACCTTCAACCCAAGCTTGAAAGAAAATTAGCTACTCATAATTGAACTATGGGTAAAATAGGAATTTATTAAAATACGTAGAAAATACAAGATGGAGAAGGAATTACAGAAAATGGAGCCCAAAAATGGATTCCGAGATCCCCAATTAGGGGGGGGGGAGAGCCCCATTTTTATAGATACATTGAGTAAATCATGGCTATCGGATCAAAAACATTTCGGAAGCTCAGGATTGCGCCACGTCATCAATCAACAGTACGCGGTTTGACCACGCAGTTGAACAGTAACACGGTTTGACCCGGCTTGAACAGTAACGCGGTTTGGTTGAAAATAATCTTGTGTAATGCATGTACCGTACGCGAGATTTTTGGTCCACTGATATGCTGCCACGTCACCATCAACAGTAAATAAGAATTTTAGTCCAACAGAAACGTGACACCTCATCAGTCAATGCCACATCATCGGTCAATGCCACGTCATCGATCCGTCTATGTGAACAGTGTCGTGAACAGTAACGTAGACAGTACAGTATATGTGAATAGTACCGTATATGTGAATAGTACCATTTTTCCTTTTATACTCCTCCTAAGGTTTTCGACCGTCCTGAGTTCAAAAGTGATGTCCGTTTTGCCATCTGATCTCTCGTTTATTGTGAAATGACTATACATGCCCTTAAAATACATAAAATACTTAATTAAAATAAAACACACATAATTAAATTACAAGAAGCTGAAATACATAAAAGTAAGGGTTGTTAGTAAGACTTGAAATGTAAAATGACAATTTTCTCCTTTATAAATATACATTTTCTAACACTCAATAGGCACCATCATCTTTGAACAAACCACCAAATCCTATTTCTCATCCATCAAATTAATCTAATCATCAACAACAGCCTTTGCCAACCACAAACAACCAATCACTATTATTGCTGCTGCATAAGTCACCAGTGTCAATGCAACGATCACCACAATTCACCAACTGAGCCACTATCACTGTTTCCAACCATCCAAGCTCACCTCGCTTGACACAATTCGATCATGCAACCCATGCAACAACATTAAGCAACCGCTATCAGTCACAAACTACTGCCAATCAGTCCACCATCACTGACCAACCTGCCATTGTTGACCATGTAAAGTCATTCCAAACTGCTACCAATCATGCAATGCATAATGAAAGGCAACCAAGTCCAATTGAGTGTGCTCCCCACGCATGCTACAACTAACAAAAAAGTTTGGCAACAAATGAGCCACTTTTGGCATCCCATGATGGGCTGCCACCTATTTCCTTTTTTCCCACACATGTATCCAACTTTCTAGCTCATGCTGTAATCCCCACAATAGTCACGCATGAGACATTTTCATAAATCGCACCTCATACCACAAAACCATGTGACTATAGCTCAAACTATACACACTCACCTCAAGCCCATTTGGCTTTTCAAGCTCATTCGGCTTTCATCACCCTTTAAAAAATGCCCCCCACTCAGATTTTAAATACTACCCATAATGACCAAACATCCCAAAATGCCTCCCAACTCTCAACCCTTTCCGAAGCCACTATTTGCCAATATCATAAAATCGATAACAGTTTAGAATAACAATGCTTTAAAGCAATATTTGAAATCCTTTTTGGATACTGTGCCGGGATTACCCACTCGAACATCCCCATCAAGCCAACTAATATCCACCATGAAGAGCCAATAATGCTTTTTTCTAAGTTAGAAGAGCAGTCCATGGCGGCACCCTACAAACTCTCACTCATCGGTAATGTTTTCTTTCGGGCGATCTAAAATGCCAATTATTCGTCAATGTTTTACATTATTGGGCTTGAAAGGAAATGCTCAAGTCCTATTACTCGATTCGAGACATATCTTGGTTAATCTCGAGCTTGAGGAAGATTATTCTCGCATTTGGATAAGACAATCCTGGTATATTAGTGGTCGTGCAATGTACATATTTAAATTGACCACTAATTTTTCGATGTTCTAAGGAATCTCTTATTGTTTCAATTTGGGCATCCTTACATTTTTTACCGATACATTATATCCATTGAAAACTAGCTCTAATCTTTATTGCCAGTGCTATTGGTAAGCTTTTAAGGGTAGATCATGCTACCGTTGCTGTCATCAGGCCATCATCGGCACAAGTCCTAATTAAGTACGGCATCTCCCGACCTCTAATTCCTCAAATTTGGATTGGGGTGGTTGATTTTGGTTTCTAACATAAGGTCATTTTCGAGCGGATCCATGCCCATTGTGCCTCATACAAACACCTTGTCCATTTCGCTGAAAAGTGCTTCCTTGCTAACCCTGGGCTTCAGAAACCCCAATGGCATAGTGGAGAAACTCAGGCCACAAGAGGTTGCAACTAGGCTTCTGTTGATCATGGTCAGATTTCTGGCTGGACTTCCCCACTTATTACTAGTATTGCCCCTTTTGCTTAGGCTTTGGGTGTTCAGAATTCAGTTTTTAAGCCTCGAGCTCAAGATAATTGTGGCTTAAAGGATTCTGTTGCTCTGAGTGGTGATACATAGGAGTGTGTTGATGACGTTATCCCTCCTCCTTTTGTCTCAAATGTTCTGGCATAAAAGGCATCCGCATGCACTACATTCTTCCAAAATATGATAGATGATATTCACACTGGGGTTGTGGGCTTCAATTCCCACTCTAGGTTAATACTTGTTCAACCTAGTGAGGAGATTAGTGATGATCCCCACATAGATTTATGTCATATTGTGAACTACAATTCTCATAATGATGAGGATTTAAGTTTTGATGGTCCAATGGATGATGGATATTTGTTATCAACTCTTGAGGATAGTAGAAGACCCTAGTCTAGATTTTAGTGTTGATGGCCAACAATCAAGGAAGGGCACCAAACCAATTACTGGCCGTAAGTATCATAAAAAATAATATGGCCAAATGCATTAGTCTGTTATTATGTTTACATTTGTTAGGCTTTGCTTTAAATCTTTTTTTGTATTGTTTTTTAGTTTAAAGGTTTTAGTCTATGTCTCTCTATATATATTTTATCTTTATCGGATTTATATGACAAATATGAGTCCAGTCTAACCCCCAACTTTTTGGTGGTTTAAAATAAAAAAAAAAGAATGTGGAAATATAATTTGCTATGTTACTCTAAGGCCTATGAGAGATTCAAAGAGGAACTTCAATTTTGAAAAAAAAAATGATTTTTAAATTTTTTTTTCTTTTTTGGGTGTTTGGCAAGCGCTAAGTCTAGGGGTGGGACTTTCGGTTTACAATTCAGTTTTTCTGATTTTCGGTTTAATTTACAACCCGTTTGGGTTAAAAAATTATTTCGGTTCGGTTTGAAATTTGGTTCGGTTCGGGTCGGATTCGTAATTCGGTTCGGTTTCGGGTTGTGAATTTTGGGTTGCAAATCGGTTTGGGTTATTAATTCGGTTCCGGTTAATAAATCGGGTCAAACTAATATTAGCCAAAAATAATCAAATTAAATAGCAAAATAAGCAAATCAAATAACAAAATAAGCAAATGATGAAAATATTCAACAAATGATGAAATTTTCAGTTCATCAAAACTCCAAATTGAAAATACTCTACTACAATAAAGAAAGTAACTTCCTAATTCCAATTCCAATTCCAATTCCCAAGTCATGAGGTTAATCCAAATAAATAAAAACAACCATCAAACTATTGAATTAAAGTAAAACCATCTCTATTTCTCCATCAACAAACAGAAAATGATGAAGCAAATCAGTCCATTCTGCAAAAAAAAAAAAAAAAACAAACCAGTTAATTTCTCCATCAACAAATAGAAAAACAAAATATCATAGTAAAAAAAATTTTGTTCTAGAACATACAATTGATGTTAATTTGCAAGTAGTGGCTGAGAATATTTAAACAAGAAGCCAAAAAGCAAAAAGATGATAATCAAGAGATTGACATCTACATATTACAGCCTTTTTATTTGCTTGTGGGCATCGAGCAAATTAATACAAAGAGAAGGTTTTAAAACAAGGGATGACCAGTCGATTCATGATCACCATGCACCATAAAGCCAACATCACTACCATAACCACCTATGATTATGATCTCAAGTTTTAGTGCTTTTGGAAAGTGTGTGTGGATGTGGGTCAAACAACACAGTACACAACAATGCAAGAAAATGCAGCCAAGCAAAATTTATAATTGACTTACCTAGCGAAACGAGTGAACAATGAGCTGCGACAACGTGGTTGTAGGCGATTTGCTATGCTGGCGAGTGATGACGGTAGGCTAATGGCAAAGGAGTGGTCGTGACTTGTGTGAGAGAGCCGAGACAAAATGTTACGACATTTTCCCTTAAGATTGATTTGCCTTTATTCTAGCTAGTTGTTTTCTTATTTAATTGTTTCCTTTATTAGCTTATTTTCTTGTTTTCTCTGTATAAGAAGAACTCGATTGGGGCGTTAATTTTTTTTATCAGAAAAAAGATAATAAAACTTCAAGAGTTTTGTTTTTTTGGCTCTACCTCTTTAATCTTAAGATTTGGTATTAGAGCTCGATTTTGGCACCAATATGGCTGACAGAACGAAAGCACAAGAGTAAAAGCGTGTGGATGAGTCTCTAAAGCAGTTGCGGGAGACCTCAGAAAAACACGGCCTTTTTTTATTGGATTTTTCTAAGATGATGGCTGCTATAAGCCTAAAACTTCATCAATCCACAACAACGAAGACATGAGATTCCAACAATGGGGGAAGTACTTCAACCAATAGGGGTTTGAATAATAATCATACTAGTAAGAATTCCATTCAAACTCGATTTTCCAAACTAAATTTTCCCAAATTCTAGGGTGAAAATCTTAGTGGGTGGATTTACAAGTTTCACTATTTTTTCAACATCAATGGAATTGTTAAAAAAGAGAAAATAGAGAAGGCGTCGATCGATTTGGAGGGACATGCATTTGAATGGTTTCAGGGGTATGAAGCTGGCCATGAGAATATCAACTGGGAGAGTTTTTCTACAAATGTAGTTGCTCGTTTTGGTCCTAGTGCTTATGATAGTCCAGTTGGGTAATTAACCAAGTTGAAGCAAACTATTGTAGTGAAAGCCTATCAAGAACAATTTGAGGCATTGATGGCTAAAACGAAAGGGTTGCCAGAGGATTTCTTTGTTCAATGTTTCATTAGTGGCTTGAATGATTCCATTAAGAACCAAGTCACCATGTTTCAACTGAACACTCTGACCTAAGCCATTGGTTTAGCCTTGCTATAAGAATGAGCTATGGAAGCAATTCATAAGGAGGCTAAAGGGGTTAACAAAGGTGGGGTGAGTACAATGAATTCTTTTGTACCGAAAAAGTCAGACAATAGCTGATTACCACCTGTGAAACGGATTTCTGCAGCAGAGATGCAAGAGACGAGAGAAAAAAAAAAGCTTTGTTATTATCGTGATGAGAAGTATGAGCATGGTCATGTTTGCAAACATAAACATATTTATCTATTATAAGGCGAAGATAGCGAGGGTGAAGAGCCAAATGAGGTTGACAAAGTGGAAGGAAAAGAAGAATCTCAAGTTTTATTTATTGCCGTATCTAGGTCTAGCACTCACCAAACTATAAGAATTTATGGGAGCATAAAAAAGAAAGCTATCACCATACTCATTGATTCTGGAAGTACTCACAACTTCCTTGACCCTACAGTTGCAAAAAGAACAGGCTGCAAAATTCAACGTGTTAGTCTAATGACTGTAGCAGTGGCAGATGGAACCAAAATAATTAGTGATGCTATTTGCCGGCAATTGAAGTGGAATATGCAAGAAGAGGAATTCTGAGCTAATTTAAGGCTCTACCATTAGGAAGATGCGATATGGTTCTTGAAATACAATGGCTTTTTGAATTGGGACCTGTATTATGGGACTTCAAGGAATTGACGATGGAATTTTCTATTGGCGATTGAAATTTTGCACTGAAAGGTGATACACCGGGCCCTACTAAAATGGTTTCACCAAAGCACATCCAGAGGGAACTTCAACATAGTCTCAAGCATCAGCAGCTCACATTTTTTCTATCTAAGTAGAAGATGAGAAAGCAAAAAAGCAAACAAAGAACCAGAGGATCTGGAGCAAGTATTGCATCATTATAGGAAGGTTTTTGATGAGCCGAAAGGGGTTACCTCCTCAAAGGGAACATGACCATAAAAGCCCCCTTGAACCTGGATCTACACCACCCAATATACGTCCATATAAGTATCCTTATGTGCAGAAAAGTGAGATTGAAAAACTAGTACAGGAAATGCTCGAAAATGGCACAATTCGGCACAATGTGAGTCCTTTCTCTTCACTTGTGTTATTGGTCAAGAAGAAAGATGAAACTTTAAAAATGTGCATGGACTATAGAGCCCTCAACAAAATTACCATAAAAGATATGTTTCCTATTCTTGTCATTGATGAGTTGTTGGATGAATTATATGGAGTTACATATTTTTCTAAGCTTGATCTCTAATCTAGCTACCATTAAATCAAAGTGCATTCTTCTTATATTCATAAGACTGCTTTTAGGACCCATGAGGGGCACTATGAATTTGTAGTCATGCCTTTTGTGCTAACTAATGCTCTATCGACTTTTCAGAGCTTGATGAATGAGATTTTTAAACCCTTTCTAAGGAAATTTGTCCTAGTATTTTTTTTTATGATATCTTAATTTACAGTAGTGATTAGAAGGAACACTTAGAGCACTTGGAATTGGTGTTTGGAATATTGACTCAGAACCAATTATTTGTTAAAAAATCTGTGGTTTTGGTAAAAAGAAGATTGAGTATTTGGGGCATGTAATTTCAGAGGAAGGAGTTGCCACTAATCCTGTAAAAATTCAAAACATGTTGCAATGGCCTAAACCTAAGTCCCTCAAGTCTTTAAGGGGTTTTTTTAGGCTCACAGATTATTACCGGCGGTTCATTAAAGATAATTTTCATGTTGAAGAAAGATAATTTTTAGTGGACTCAAGCTGTAGAAGACGCCTTTAACCAGCTCAAACACATCATGTGTGCGGCACCAGTATTGGCAATGCCAGACTTCTAGAAAAATTTTGTGATTGAGTTTGATGCGTCTGGAAATGGGATAGGAGCAGTATTGCTGCAAGAGGGCAAACCCATAGCTTACTTGAGCAAGGCTTTAGCATCGAAAATTTGGGTCTTTTGACATACAAAAAAAAAATATTGCCTGCTGTCATGGCAGTACAAAAATGGAGGCCATATGTGGTAGGGAAGCACTTTAAGATAATCATTGATCATCTCAGCCTAAAGTTCCTTTTAGATCAATGAGATTCAACTCCGATGCAACATAAATGGCTCACCAAATTAGCTGGTTATGACTATGAAATTGTCTACTGTAGTAGCAAAGAGAATACAGCTGCAAATGCCTTATCAAGGGTGCATGAGGAAATGAAAGAACTAACTATTATGGCCTTGTCATTTCCAATAGCAAATTGGTTGGGCGTGCTACAAGATGAATGGAAGAAAGATGAGAATATACAAAAACTCATCCATGAGATTCAAGTGGATCAGAATTTACACTCTAAATTTACTTGGATAGATAATCAGCTAAGATACAAAGGAAAGTTGTGGCTAAAAGATCAATCTAAAATAAAGAAGATGATATTGCAAGAAGCTTATGGTAAAGTAAAAGGTGGACATTCGGGGGGTAAAGAAAACATTAGAAAGAGTACGACGAGCTTTTTATTAGAAGAAGATGAGAAGACAAGTGTGTAAATTTGTAGGTGAGTGTGACACATGCTAGAGAAATAAGGCTGAAACTATAGCTTCTTTGGGACTTTTACAGCCGTTGTCAATGCTAGAATTGACTTGGTCTGACATTTCCATGGATTTTATAGAAGGCCTTCCGAAATCTCTTGGTAATGAGGTTATCCTGGTGGTGGTTGATAGACTAAGCAAATATGCTCACTCCTTGGCATTAACACAGTAAAGGATGTAGCTCAAGTGTTATTAGATAACATTTATAAGCTTCATGGCCTACCAAAGACCATAATAAGCGATCAAGATCAAATTTTCACAAGTCAATTCTGGAAAAATCTTTTCACTCTACAAGGTACTTGATTACTTATGAGCATATCTTATCATCTGAAGACAGATAATCAGACTTAAATAGTTAATAAGTGTTTGGAGCAATACTTGAGGTGCATGACTAGAGACAAGCCAAAGGAGTGGAGTAAATGGTTGCCGCTTACTGAGTAGTGGTACAACACTTCATTTCATTTCTCTTCTAAGATGACCCCATTTGAGGTTGTCTACGGCAGGGAGCCTCCTACTTATACTACTTACATTCCCAGCAAGACTTTCGTAGCATTTGTGGACCAAGATTTAAGAGACAGAGACTCAATGATTCGCCTTCTCAAGGAGAACTTGCATCAAGCTCAAAGAAAAATGAAAAAAAAATGGCGAATAAGCATTGGACAAAAAGGAAATTCAAGGTAAATGATTGGGTTTATCTTCGGCTGCAGCCTTTCAAACAAGCTTCTCTAGCTCTTTGGATAGATAACAAGTTGGCTCTTAAGTTCTACGAACCTTACAAGGTGCTTCAAAAGATTGGACAGGTCGTCTACAAGCTAGATATTCCTTCACACTCCAAAATCCATCCAGTTTTTCACGTTTCTTACTTGAAGAAAAAATTAGGAGCTGTTAATGTTCAGCAGACAGAACTGCCTACAATCCAAGATGATGAGAGGATGCAGCTGGAGCCGCTAGCATTGTTAGAGAGATGTACGGTTAAGAGAAACAACAGGCTTGTAGTTCAATGGTTGATTCATTGGACTAATTCTTTTCTGAGGATACTATATGGGAAGATGCTTACATTATTCAGCAGAAATTTCCAGAATTTAAGCCTTGAGGACAAGGCTTCCTGAACAGAGGGGGAAATGTTACAACATTTTCCTTTTAAGATTGATTTGCCTTGATTCTAGCTAGTTGTTTCCATATTTAGTTATATCATTTATTAGCTTATTTTCTTGTTTTCTCTGTATAAGAAGAACTCAATTGGGGGGTTAATTTTTTTTATCAGAAAAAACTTAATAAAACTTCAAGAGTTTTGTTTTTTTGGCTCTACCTCTTTGATCTTAAGACGAAATTGGACAGTGAAGACATGATGCGTGAGGTAGTGGTGTGTTGTCGTGGTGCAGCGACGTCGACGTGGAGCAGTAGAGAAACTACCGGCGGGGATCGATTTTGGTTAGGGTTTGGGAATTGGGATTTTGGATAGGGTGTTGGAGTCGGGTTTGTGAGAACTGAGAAATTCAATTGGTTATGATGCAATTGGAAAGATAGAAATGGTTAAACGGGTTTGGGAATTGAGTTTTTGAATTTTTTTTTTTGTCTGAGGATATAATCCGTTCGGGTTTTAAGGTCAACCTGAACAGAACCGAAAACAAAATAAAATTTCGGATTCAGTTTGGCTCAGGTCAACCCGAGCCGAACGCCCATCCTTAGCGCTAACGCCGGAAATTAGATAAGGGGCTTGTCACTTCATTATTTATTTGGGAAAATTTTTCACTGCGATGGTTGACTTCTTTTAACACTTCAAAGGTCCATGTTTTGAGAAAAGCCTCGTAGACTTGCAGTGCATTCCTCTTGCTCCTCCGGTGATAAGTGCCACTTTGCTTTGCAGCCTAGCAACATCAAATTAGCATGCAACAATTGTAACATCTAATCAATCTAGCTAGTTGAGAGTCAAGATTCAAAACTAAAATTTAATGAAGGCTTAAGATTTGACAAATAGCTAGACACATGATATTTGGAAGGAGTCGGCTAAGTTACGTTTAACGTAATTTATGCCACACACAGCAAGATTAGCGGGTCCTACCACTGTGCACTATTGCTGTGTATAGCGTAAGTTACGTTAAACGTAACTAAGCCGGAGCCTATTTGGAATTGATAAGAATTTTGAGCAAATTATACTAACATTCCTGCTGCAGCTGAGACAATTGAAGCACTGCCCATTACCATGGCACGTATGGCAACCAAAAAATGAAGATCAATTACGGTGTCTTACAGATCTAAAAGGATGTTATCACCCAGCAAACTTTAACTTCTCTTTGCAAAAATTGAACTTGTTATAGATTGCAATCTCCACTGAACCAGTACAACATCTGTCTTATATCGACACCACTC
The DNA here is from genome assembly GCF_000493195.1 of Citrus x clementina. Taxonomy (NCBI): domain Eukaryota; kingdom Viridiplantae; phylum Streptophyta; class Magnoliopsida; order Sapindales; family Rutaceae; genus Citrus; species Citrus x clementina. The sequence goes on from NW_006262022.1 coordinate 18,895,056, forward strand.
CTTATGGATCACATATCACTTTGTTGTCAAGTAATTGCTTCCCTGTTATTAAATTCTCGCCATGTGTCTATGAACATTATCATGATTTCTTGAAACGCCACACCCAACTTCATAATAAAAAGGGAACAGAAAAAATATATTTTCGTAATAACACCCAAGATTTTATCATTCATTCCATAGATTAGATATGAAAAATTACTAGTCACGCATAAAAATTTTAAATAATAAAAAATAAACTAAATGACACCAATCAGATAGCGTATTTTATTTCGTGACAGACATCATTGGAATATAAATTATATACCCCAACTATATAAATATTAACTGCAAGATTGGGCGCACTTAATCCAAACCATAAATATTATATTATTGTTGCAGATAGATAATTGTCTGGTGATGACCACGACAAAACCAAGTAATAATCGTTTTAATCTTAAATTTCTTTTTTTTTTTGGTGAAAAACTGGAAGTTAGTTTCAATCATCACTTTGAAGAATGGTAAACCCCACAGTATTTTATATGCCGCATATATTATGGATGTTAATCAGTTACGTAATTATCACCGGTTAGGTACCTAAAAAGTGTGCTTCCATGCCTTAAAAAATAAATATTTCGATTAGTTTCAATAGACTAATTTAAACTAATAAATTAAACATTTTTAGTTGCATCATTTTTTTCTTTTTGTTGGTTTATATCGAGTTCAAAACTAGATTTCCTCGATAAATTCTTGTTTTGTTAATTACCATGAATTCGTTAGAGACACAATATTACATTCAAATCCAATCGTACGTTTATTTCATGAGGCACCCAACAAGCAACCCCTATTGTCAAGTAATAAGGCCAAAAATAAATATTAAGATTTTCTTATGATCTAACTCATCTTCAAAAAAAATAAAATATGTTAGTGATTAATAATTAATAAATAAATAAAATAAATAAATTAAAATTTATTTATATATTATTTCTAAAAGACACGTAGTATAAGATTTTTAAAAACTCGATCTTAATCTTATAAGTAAACATCTACCGAAAATAATAGTATTTTTCCTCAATGAGTTGGTAGTTTAAAAGCTGGTTTTGACAAAAAGATTCCAGCTTTAGGAGGTCCGTTTCTCACCGACCCACGAAGAGCTGTTTCAAGAAAATACAACTATCAAATATTGTTTCAAGGCTCTCTTCAACACACAGGCTGTCGCTTTCAATAAAGAGGACGGCTCTGCCCACCAGATCAAAATCTTACAAGTTAATACAGCGATATTATATATATATATTGGAAAAAAAAATTTGGAAACCTAAATTAAAGTCCATAATGGATTTATGACATCATAAATTGACTTTTACAATGTTATAAATTAATGTACAACTGTTTCGGATTTTATTTTCGGATATAAAACACACACACACACATATCTAGTAAGGCTTCTAGTGTGTGCGTGTGTGTGTGGTGCTTTTCCAATTGGAGAATCCTAGATTGGAAAAGCATCGGGATGCTATTGGTTTGGCTGCACAAACCAACATATATTTTTTTTAAAAAAAGAGAGGCCATTGGATTAAAAAATCCAATAGCCGATATATATATATATAGTCCATTTTTTTAGGAATTTCTTCATTTTTTTTATGCGCACACATTATTAGGTTATATTGTTTAACAAAGTCCGTGCATACATGTTATTAAACCATATGATTTAACAAAATATTCATGTAAAAAAAATTAAGGACACCTATATATTCATTACTTTATTAAGGTAAGGGATAAACTAACAGATAAAAAAAAATACACTAAAATGTAGTGTACTTTGTCCTAAAATATATTAGAATTTATATGTTTCAATCTTTTAACTTATTCTTTACTACATTAAAGTAAGAAAACCCTTACTAGATAACGAAATATATAAATACTCTAACTGTGATGAAGTAGCAAATGATTATAAGAATTATTGCAGTGTAACATTTTACTACTTTTACTTTTTTAGAAAAAATAATATTTTACAAATTTTTCGTTAGCTCTATTAGTCAAATGCTAATGTCGTGATAATCTGGCAAATATATCTTTGTATGAAATCTAACCTAAAGTTATGAATCAACCCAAAAGTTTGAAAGTACCACAATGCCCCTAATTAATACCCTAATTTATAGTTGTTAATAACATTTGAAAGTTAAAAAATAAAAATAAAAAATTCAGAAAATAAAAAAATGAAATTATGTTTAAGTTTTTTTTTTTTTTTTTTACATTTTCAAACTTTTAGGGCTCTTTTAGAAATTACTAAAAATCTAGCTTTTTATTTTGGAGTTATTGATAGGGAAATTTTAGTATTTTATATGTCAACCGTAATAACGGAAATTAAAGTAATAAAGCATTGTTTTTGTAGTTAAGGTAGTAAACTGTTATACTTTAATAATTCTTGTGGTGCTTTATTATTTCACTATAGTTAAAGGGATGAAAGAATAATAATTTTAAAGTAGTGAAAGAATATTAATCTTACATATATTAAATAGGGCTGGGTCAAGAATTGAGTTTGATTCAGTACAGAATTGAACTAAATAAAAAATAACTAAAGTAAAGTATGAACTGAGCTAAATTGGTTTATTAGTTTTTCAAATGTAAGTATATTTTTATTTTCTTACATAATTTAATAATTTTATGACCATGAAATTAATTTTGATGCTCTTTTATATCATACTACGTGGTATTATTTATTCTAAAAAATAATTTATTTTTCGGTTTAGTACCAATACAAAAGTTTGAACTGAGAGCATAACCGAAAATTCGGTTCGATTCTCAATTAATATTTATTGATACTTCTGAAAATGTAAAACCGACCAGAAATTTAAAGAAAAAAAAAAAAGAGCCGAACTAAACTTTTTATAGGAACCGGTTTGGTTCTGCCCACTCTCAATGTTATTAGAGGTTTGAATGGGAACAGAGGCGAGGCTATGTGTGGGAGGATGAGCTGTGGCCCTTTTACACAATGTTTTTAGCCTTTAGATAATTAGTATATCCTTAGCTAAAACTAGAGACTGATGAGGACGTGGCTTTTCATTGATGAAACGCATTAAACTTTTTTCCACAAACATTTTTGCTTGGATTATTTTACTTGTTTTATCTCTTTTAGAACATTTTTTTTCCTTCAAGAATGGTGTAAGATTTTATCGAATAAAATTTTTAGCACCTGTTATATATAATAATTAAAGAAAAGAATTAACATTCGGACATCAATTCAACCTTATGATAATGATTTTAACGTATTTCTTTTCACGTCATATTATGGAGAGAGTTGAAACTTACTCCCCATTATGAAAATCAACACATTATCATCATTATCAATTTATCATAAGCTTAAATTGATGTTTCAATGTCTCAGGATACAGTATCCTAAGGTAGCATACTTGGACTAATACTGACTTACTCCCCACATTCCTTATTTCACATGAGTTATTCATGGAAATTTAAAAAAAAAAATTTTAGACTCCCAAGACAACAAGTTATATGTATATAGAGATTTCTTTATTTTGTTTTATTGCGTTACTTTGTCTTGAATTTTAATTTTAATTTTTCTTATTTTTCCCCTTGATTTTCAAGTAAGTTTCAAACCTCCATAATATGAGGTGAAAATCAACACATTATCATCATTATCAATTTATCATAAGCTTAAATCGATGTTTCAATGTCTCAGGATACAGTATCCTAAGGTAGCATACTTGGACTAATACTGACTTACTCCCCACGTTCCTTATTTTACATGAGTTATTCATGAAAAAAAAAAAAAAAAGTAATTTTAGACTCCCAAGACAACAAAAGAAAAATAGTTTCACTCTTGGAAGCCAACATGGCTAATAGATTTTTACAACGGAATTATTTTCATGTGCACCCCATCTGGAAAACTTCACAGAAAAAAGTCAGGATAACTTCAATTACAGACTAATTATTTCATAGACACATAAAATTAATTTTGTAATATGAGAATATTAAATTGAGGGATAAATTAAAATATATTAAAAAATATAAAGTTTAGTATATTGTAAAATAGAATACAGTTTGGAACGTTTTTTTTTTATCTTTTATTTTGTTCTTTATTTTAATAAAAGATTCCTTTTTAAAAATTTATTTTTATTGACATATGATAATTGACAACTTATGCTGGGGACCTGTATTTTACTTAATTTTCTTCTCATGTTTATCTTCCACCCCCCCCCCCCCCCCTCCCGGGATAAATCCTTCTCTTACTATTTCGTTTCACATTATTTTCTCTTTCGTCCAATATTCCATCATGTTTCTATTGTTATTATTAGAAAATACATTCAAAATAAGAAAGGCGATCCATTGAGCATGGTCTCTCTCCGCAAGGAGAAGAATGGCCACATGTCAAGCTCTCAAAAAAAGTGTTGTAAGATCTAAAGCTCTGCTCTTTTCATGAGACCTTGATACATGGGTGAGCGACCTATCCACCAAATTAGATATATATTTACGAACAGAACTCTACTTGCTTATTTTTAACTATTTAACTCTACTTGCCCATTATAAGTATTTAAAATAATATTATTCAATAAGGAGCCCTATTTTCAATCTGTGATGTAATGCAATTTTGCGGTGAATTTAGAATCTTTTGCATCTCTTGCAGAGGTTCTTTTCTTGTTACAGTAGGTGATCATTTTTTATCTTAAAAAAAAAAGTGGTCATTTTTTAACTTAATAATTATTATTTTATTGAATTATGTGATATTATTATATTATTAGGAATGACATTATGTTATAGATAAGCATTGGGTTTTTTTTAAATTAATTTATCAACTTTACTGATTATTTTATTTGTTTTCTTTTTCCACAGACATAATTAAGGCACTTCAATGATACTCAACTTGTTCAGGCCAAGGGGTTGAGCAAGAAATCTTGATTTCATGATGATAATGCTTATTTACCGGAAGTTGTGAGACATGATCGGAAGCCCAAGTTAGGCTAAGAATTTGAATCACTAGATGATGTGCTTGAACTTTTCAACAGTTGCAAAGGATGCTTGATTTAATATTAGAATTTATTCCAGTAAACAAGATTAAAATACAAAAGAAATTGTAGAGGAGGAGTATGTGTGGTTCAAAGAAGGAACATCATCCAAAAGAGATATTTATGCATCATCATCATCATAATAATAATAAGCAAACGACAATTCACATGAACATTCTTCCTCAAAACAACATGTCAATCAAATAAATAGTTTATATTCAGCAACAGTGAATATGCATCTGATATAGTACCATCTTTAAAAGCAGCTTTTACTAAATATTTAAGTTATACTTATAGTGAAAAGTAATTACTTAGCTAATACATACACAAATATACCATAAATAATTTAGAATTAGCATTAATTAAAAAAAAGTTTTACATTATCATTGTTTTTACACTATAATTAAGATATATATTACAACACACACACACATAACATTGTCATTGTTTTTACACTATAATTAAGGTATATATTACAACACACACATATATATAATTTCACACATAGAAATTTAATTGTAATTTCAAAATATGGAATCATAAATTGCTAGTAGTGAAAAAATAAATAAGATAATATGTGTATGGCTGCCCAATTAAGCAAAGAAGAGTTTAATTCAACCTATGCCGCAACATTAAGTAGAGGTCAGGAAAGAATCACCCTTTGTTGAAAACAAAAGGGCAATTTGGTGTCTCAAAAAAGAAGCAACAACATGAACATTTCATTGTTCTAATCCAGGAACTGTACAACTTGAGTTTTTCATGAGCTATAAATACCAAAAAATATCTCCCAAGTAAAACTGCAACAACAAAAATAATTAATTAAACAAAACTAACTAAGACTCTCTAGAGAGATGGTGAGTCCTGGAATTGCAAGCAATTCAACAAGAGAATATGCTGCAACAGAGACAGAGCAGAAACAATGGAGATGGAGCAGGAGCAGCGGCAGCAGAGATGGAGCAACAATCGTTTTTGGGGACGGAGAGAGAGAGAGCTGTGATGGTGAATTGTGGTTGAAGAACAAGAGTATAGTCACGAAAAGAGAGAGGGGGAGTTATGAGTTTAGATCGAGATTAAGAGACAAGATTTTAGGAGAAAGAAGATCAATTGCTTGGATTTTGCTTTATAATTTATTTTAGAATTTAGTTTGCAATTCATTGAAAATGTGTTAAATATATTCTTCAATTTTATAACAATAAGAAAAAATCTAAATTATTTGTTTTTTAATCCATCAACTAAACATGTATTACATGTATAGTTTCAAAATGAAAATGAAAATAAAGCCCTAAAAATGGTACCGAAGAAGTCATAATTTTCCTCACCCATAAAATCGGAAAGTCCGTTTTGTGACCGCATCATCTACTCGCCTCGTTTTATTAAGATTTCGTGCAACTACAACTCGATATCATGATCTCCAATAATGGAAAGTGTTATCATAGAATTTGAATTCTCGGCAAGTAATTCAAATTTTGGCATTTGTGTGAGTTGAAAAGTACTAATTATCCAATCTACACGAAATAAGTTTCATAGTAAAAAGCAGTAAAATCGAAGCTCAATTACGAATTATTAGGATCAAAACATGCAAGCTTCCGAAAATACACTCATTCAGATTTCCCAAACACAGAAAACCCTGCATTGACAATAGCAAATCCTCCATCTACGACCAAATTATGCCCACTCACACACTTAGACTCATCACTCCCCAAATAAAGAGCAGCTTCAGCTGCATCCTCAGGCTCAAGAACAGCCCCCTTAAGATTTGAATACATGCCGCCCAAACCATCATCAGCAAGCTTGAGAAAATCCTTAGCTAATGGAGTTGAGACCGCATAAGGTGACACACAATTGACCCTAATGCCAAATCGTCCAAGCTCCACAGCAGTATTCTTCATCAGCCCCAAAAGGCCATGCTTTGAACTAGTGTATGCATGTGTTGCAGCGCCACCAATGATTCCGCAAACGCTCGCAGTTGAAATTATGCTGCCTCGTCCGGCGGGTTTCATCACCCTAGCAGCATGTTTCGTCCCAAAAATGCGCCAACGAGGTTAATGGAAAGTATGCGCTCAAATTCAGCCTGATCGTTATCGAGTATGTTAGGTTTGGCTTCATCCACAGTGCCGGCGTTATTGAACATAATGTCTAGCTTTCCGTACTGAGAGACTGCCGTGTTAACGGCGTTTTCGATATCTTTCTCTTTGGTTACATCACAATGGACATAGGAGCAGCCGTTGGCTGATGATGATGAAGAGCCTATGTCTTTGCATATAGATTCGCCCAAGTCATCTTTAATATCTGCAATGAGTACTTTAGCCCCATGTTTTGAGAAGAGCCTTGCAATGCATTCCCCAATGCCTCTTGCTCCTCCGGTGATAAGTGCCACTTTGCCTTGTAGCCTACGCAACATCAAATTAGCATGCACAATTGTAACATCTAATCAATCTAGTTAGCTGAGAGTCAAGATTCGAAACTAAAACTTAATTAAGGCATAAGCTTTGAACAATAGCTAGGCAAATGATATTTGGAACTGGTAAGAGTTTTCAGCAATTTGAACTAACCTTCTTGCTGCCGCTGAGACAACTGAAGCACTGCCCATTCTTATAGCACGCACAGCAACCAAAAAATGAAGGTAAGTTATGGTGTCTTGCGGATCCAAAAGGATGTTGTTCCCTTTAAATATATCTCAAGCCCCTTCTAAAATAGACATTACAAAGAATTTGACCACATTTAAATTAAATAAAATGTTTATTGTTTGGTAATAAGAATTTTATTTATGATTTTTAAAACCTCAGTTCAAATCTCACCACACAAAAAAAAAAAGGTAAACGAACAATATGAAAAGGTCAATTTCCTTTAAATTGAATTAAGTTTTTTCAACCAAGTCCCGCTAATCGAACTGGCTGGGTCTGCCGCTAGTTATTACCCTGCAAGTTTTATCTCCTGTTTCTGAAATTTGAACTTGTTATGGATTTCAATCTCCTCCGAACCAGTGCAACATCTATCTTATGTCTACACCACTCCTTATGGATCACGCGTCACTTTGCTTCTATTCAATGCCAAAACGTTGTACGTGCAAGACAGGAACGTGGGTTATTGCTTCCTTTTATTAAATTAATAAATTCTCGCCACTTGCCCATGGACATTATCATGATGGAGCCGGCTAAGTTACGTTTAACGTAACTTAGACGGAGCCTATCATGATTTATTGAAAAGTAGAAAAGTCTCGCCTCTAGATTATTAGTATATCCGTAGTTAAAACAAGACGTAAAAGTTGGCGTGGGTTTTCATTAATGAAACGCATTAATTTTTTTCTACAAACATTTTTGTTTGGGTAATTTTACTTGTATTATCTCTTTTAAAACATTTTTCCCCCTCAAATTATAGTGTAAAATTTTATCGTTTAAAATGTTTAGCACATGTTATGTATAATAATTAAAGAAAAGAATTAGCTTTCGGACATCAATTCAACCTTGCTATATTGATTTTATGATGCGTTTGACACATTGTATTGCATTATTTTAATGCAGGTGTATTGTATTATATTATATTGCACTAGTACTGTATTAAAATAATGTTGTACAATATTTGGTGCTACATTGTACTGTATTAATTCTCAATTATATTATATTTGGTACTGCACTGTATTGTATTTTAATTTTTTTGTGATTAATTTAAATTATATATTTAGAGAATAATATTTATTAGTACTAAAAAAATTAAATAGAAAAGTCTTAAAATTTAGAAATTTAACATTTTTATTAAAAAATGTTAAAATATCAAATTCTTCCAAAGCTTATAGCCTTAAATTTTAGGAAGTGTAATTTTCAGTATTTTCTAAATATATAACCTGTGAAATAAAGATCAAAGTAAATAATTTAATCAAAAAATCTCAAAATAATTTAACAACATAAATAAATAGTTAAAATCTTCAAGATCAATTCAAAAATCATCTTAGGATGATAGAATAAAATATCACAAGATAATTACAAAATAATCAAGTGATACAATTATTATAACATTTTCACTAAAAAAAATGAATTGTGCTCAATAATCCAGTAATTATTTATATTATTAATTTTCAATTAATATTATTCAAATTTATTTAAATATTCATTATTAGTTATATTAGCTTATTAAAGATTAATCAATTTTACATATTAATTAAGCTAATATAATATAATTAAAATATAATATAATATTACTAAATAATAAATAATAAAATTTATTAACTTATATTAAAAGTATAATGTAAAAATAAATAATATAATATAACATTCAATTAAAAATTATATTTATTTATTATTATTATAAAGTAAAAAAAAAAAAAGATTAGCTACTTCCGCATTAGGGTGCATCTAATGCAGCAATTTGGTGCCGCAAACATGGGGCTGCATTGCATTTAATGAGGGGTACCAAACACCCCCTTAATATATTCCTTTTCATGTCATATCATAGAGAGACTTGAAACTTATTTTAAGATAACAAAAATTCTATCCTTTTTTTCCCCAGCAAGTTATATGTATATAGAGATTTCTTTGTTTTGGTTTATTCCGTTATTTGTTTTGAATTTGAATTTTGATTTTTTCTTGTTATTCCTTCTTGATTTTCACATAAGTTTCAAACCTCCATATTATGATGCAAAAATAAACACATTAACATCATTATGAATTTATCATAAGCTTGAATCATTATGAGTATCTCAGGGTACAATACCCTAAGGTAGCTTGAATCAAAATATAATCAATAAGAAGTTGCTTTTGTGCAATGTGATCCTTAACAAAATAAAGGTTTAATTCAATATGTTTAGTGCGTGAATCATATTTTGGATTACTAGTTGTTGGGTATAAATTCAAATGCTATTAGTGTTAATGTGCAAGTGTACACAACAAGTAATATAATGATAAGTATTCAAGATTGTCTCCACAGGGATTGATGTTATCAGACTTGCTACAGTAATTTTAACAGTGCAGATTTTGTTCTAAATTAAAATAAAATAATTAATGAAACTAATATACTAATTAAAATAAAAACGCAATAAATAAAATGCAACAAAGTAAATTATCACGTCAAACTCAAAGATAAAACCAATGGGAATATAGAGTAGTTGAGTGAATAAACTTTATTAATGGTTTTGACTATTTTCTAATGGTTGGCTCGGTTGCTACAGCATTTGCTATAGCACTGGGTAGAATCCTTATGTATCCTCAGCCATCGCATGTTGGATATCCTATATCTATATACAACCTAACAGTGATAAGTTGTTATGCCAACATAATATATAGCATTACATGCTTAGGTTCTATTTACCCTACAAGGTGAATCCCTATGTCTAGTTCATCACTAATTTTAGATTAAGCATGGCCATTTTGGGATAAGTTAAACTCAATCCAGGAAACACAATTTAAAACCAAGTATTACTCTTATATGTTCCACTAAGATAGGTCATTTTGTGGCTCTCTCCTAATTTGTATCATTAAATGGGTGATCAGCCGAAATAATAAATAAAAATAAATGCTATCAAAACAAAATATTACAACAAACATGCAGCAACTCATATTTTCAGTCAATAAACCATTAAGATTGTTTATCACTCAACACAAAAATTTAGTTCATGATTTACAAAAGAAAAATAAAGAATAAAGTTTCAGCAATGAAACACATCCCCATGAATAAATAGAAAACACGAAAATAAGAGAAGGATAAGAAGGATTGAGCTCCCAATTGATCTGTGCAATTTTTCCTCTTGTGCAGCCCTTAATCTCTCTCTTGAATCTTGTTTTTCTTTTGTTTCTTTGTGTTTTTCTTCTTGGGTGACAGCTCTCCCTATTCCTTATGATGTGTGCTTCTTTTATAACTGAAAATTAGAGTAAACGGAAGCCTAGGGCGCGCATAAGTCAGATTAGGAAACTGCAGATCGCAATTCTGTAAGTATCCCGCGCGGAATTTTCTCTGTCGTTGTTCCAGGATTGCTATAGCAATGGTTGCTATAGCAACGGCTACAGCAACTGTACTGTTCCATATTTATTTCAATTCTTTTGTAGCCAAGTTCTTTTCCATCTTTTGCAAGCCTATTGCATCAGCATTCCTTCCTTGAAATTTGAACTTCCGGACATCTATAATTATGCATATGATTTAAGCACACAAATTATTCTAAAACAATGCAATTTATAAAAAATAAACTAAATAGTTATTCATGCAAAATAAAACTAAAATGCAATAAAAATATGTCATTTACTCTCAAAGTATTATTGATTTAAGTCTAAAAGTGACATGATAACTCTCATTCCATAGAGTTATCACTAACCAAAGTCTTAACACTCTGATTATCTCAATATAGAACTGAAACTTGAGAAAGAGAGATCTTAAGCTCTTTTAATAGATAATAACCCATAGAATCTTTGAGATAGTTAAGGCTGAAGCATGACATTCAGATTAAGTTGAAGATCTTGATGCAATGTACTATTTTTTAGACCAAAAAATATGATTGCTACCTAAAAATACACAATAACCATCAATGGACCTACGATCATCAAGATCTGAATCCCACTCTTCATCAGAATATGCAGTTAAGTTTAAAGAACCTAAATGAAAAAAAAAAATTAGAGGCCAAAATTTGCAATGCATTGAAGGTATCTTAAAACTCTTTTGTAAGTATTGTTTAAATTTTATTGTTGGAAGGTATGCTTATTGCTATAGGTGTCAATGTACAAGTTTACACAACAAATAATATACTGATAAGTATTCAAATTGTCTTCACATGGATTAATGTTATAGGATTTACTACAGTAAACTTAACAGTGCAAATTCAATCTAAATTAAAATAAGATAATTAATGAAACTAATGAATTAACTAAATTAAATGTACAAACAACATAATGCAATAAGAAAAATCTTGCTGAACATTATTGGTGAGATGATGAGTTGTTTCATTGTCCAAATATCATCCTTGATCCGTAACTCCCTTTGAGGTAACCATATATGCAGCTCTAGAAGCTTAGTTCTGATTAAGAAAGTTACCTTGGACTGAAGGACTTAGAATAAAGTTCCTATTGAACCTGTCCTTACATTCAGCTGCATAATGATTATGCTTAAAGTAAATTTGATATGTGATAATTCCTCTGCCACCTCCTCTTTCAAAGCCAAAAAGACCACTAATAAAGGCAAATTGTTAAATGTTAGTCTAAAGGACTACACATAGTGTAATTTGATGAGAACAAACATGCATTTTAAATGATATGATACACATTGTATTTCACATTTTCACTAGTTTTTTAAGGATAATATTTATGCAAGTAAATCAATTGAAATCAAGCTCAAGAAATTCAACAGACAGTGGCTTGATCAAGAACAAAGTTTAGCTCGACGAAGTCATTATTGCGCCAAATTAAAGCTAGCATGATTTAATATATGCATGCTTTAGCATTTGAGGAGCTCAAGATTTTGTTTAATAAATTATTACTTTTCATAAACTAAAAGGTTTTATGTTTACAAGACAAGTATTTTGTGGATTTGAGTGTTTTTCAAATTTTGGATTAAATTAAAAAAGTTTTGAAATCAATAAGCATTATGAAAAGAATCTTTTTAAAAAGTATTATAAAGTTTGGGCCATATGATAATTTTTAAAAGTTTTGGGAATAACGAGTATTATTTACAAATTATGAATTTAGACCCATTTGTAAAAATGTAAAATATTTGAGGACATAGAATAATTTGTAAAACTTTTAGACCATATTTTAAGTTTTAAAAGTGTTGGGGCCAAAAAGTAAATATTAAAAATATGGTGGGAAGACAAAGAGTTAAAGGCTAGCCGCCTGAGGTAAATTTTAAATTTTCAAAGCCAAAATTTACAACGATAACTTGCACTGTACTAAGCGGTGATCTGGCTTATTAAGAGGCTAGCCGGTTACTTGTTGTTTTTGTTCATAACGGCTAGTTTTTGTGTCCAAATTCAATTTTAAGAATTATTGCTAGCAAGAACAAGAGCATACATCATATTTTAAGCTTTCGTTTCGCAAATCATCATATATAGGATCTTCATTGTGTTATCATTTGTATATCTACTCTAAAAGAGATTTATTTGTTGTAATTTTCATTTCTTTATCAAATTTGTGAGAGTTTGAGTGTGAGAAACACTTGGGCTGAGAGATTGTGTGATAATCTCTTATTGTAAAGGTCTATTGACTCCTTCAAAGTCAATTGTAAAAACTTGGGACATTTGGATAGTGAAATCCTCAAGTTTAATTTGCTTAGAGGTGTGGACGTAGGCGAGAATTTCCAAACCACATAAAAAATTTTTGTATTTGCTCTCTCTTCCTTTACTTTTTTTTATTTTTTGGCATTGTTAAATTTATTGTTTTTTATTTCATTAAGGCAGTAAATTAAATAGTTGTGTGGTTTGCTTAATTTAAGTTTTAAAAAGTCAATTCATCCCCCTCTTGGGTTGCATAACTAGTATTTCATTAAAATCACTAGCGAAGCCACCATTTTTATTATTGAAGCCACCAAAAAAGCTAGAAAATCCACCTCTGTCCTGATTATCATTCGATCCTCTTCTAGAATATCTCTCTTTCTTATCCATAACATCCTCTGTTATTGTAATTACTATTCCAGTTACAATTTCCACTCTTGTTTCCATAATTTCTATTCTAGTTGCCTTGATTATTACTATTTTAACCATCATTATTTCCAGTCTTATGATTTTTTTTCCAACTTGGTCTATGCTAGCTATATAATTCAACTTAATTTATTTACCGGCATTAGACTAAGCAGGTTTTTATCTAGCTTCATGAGTTCAACAGCATGGAATAAGCCTCATTAATGCTCACCTTAAGAACATTAGCCCCAACATAAACCACAACAAGATAATATAGTTTATCTAAACCACAAACTAAGCATGTAAATCCAAAGAACTAATTGGACTACTTGTAACAACTAATTTATCAGTCATTGATCTCAGTTTGCTAAAGTAATCGGTAATTGACATGGATCTTTTTCTTGAGATTATTCAATATCATCTTTAAATGAACTTTCATAATAATAGTTTTATATCCAAATTGTTGTTCTAAGCTAGTCTAAAGTTCATAAAATGTTTTAGAAGTCATTGCATGACTAAAGATCTCAACATTGATCGAAGACAAGAGCCAGCTCGGTAACATTTTATCTTGTTTCTTCTAAACACCATATACAGGATTTTCTTGTGCACTGGCATCAGAATTTGTGAATCACTAGTGAGAAACTGATTTGGACAAAGTCATGATCCATCAAGAAGACTTTCAAGCTCATTAGCACAAACTGAAATGTAAATGATGAAACTGATGATGAGATGTTTGTAGTTAAACTTGAGGAAGCCATGAGAGTGTTTGATCTATAACTTTAATACCAAAGCAAGGTTTAATTTGTAGACTTGCATTGTTTGGTTATTAACAAAATGAAAAGAAAACTAAGATTTGAAAGAGAAAATTGACAAAGGCAAGAAATCATTTCTACAGTAGTAAATGTGATTGCAAGATCTGCTTATATGCAAATGTCCAGAACTTTCTACACACATCTAATGCATGTGCTAAGTTTAAGCAAAATAGTAACTAACTAATTAACAAAATAACATAATGTGAATACTGCTACACCTATAACAACCTTGCTGATCAGCCAAGTCATCTAAGTGTTGGTAATTAACTAACATAACTAACTCTCTAAACGTATATTCTCAACACCAAGGACTTAATTAACTAACATAACTAACTCTCTGAACGTCTATTCTCAACACCAAGGACTGGTTCGATAGGGAAGGTTGTAAGGCAAAGCTTGGAATGGTGAGAACAAAATCGTAAAATCATATTGTCAGCTTGTTTATGGAGGAGTCACAGCCATCCATTAATCACCGTAACTTTCAGCTACAAATGTTCCAACTCATCTTTAAATAAATATCCTCGAATTGCAGGCTGGGGCATGTATTTTCAATCAGAGCAAGAAAAGAATATGGCATTTACTTATGCCATAAATACAGATAAATAAGATCGAATTATTAATATAATTTTTAGGCAAATGCAACATCTAGCTGGGCAGGTATATAATTTTTATGGCGATGTGATTGTATTTGACACTACTTACACATGAACTATTATAGCATGAGTTTTGAACCGTTATGGTCAAGCAATTATATTCGCTTGTTTGTTCTGATTAAGTGATGAGACCACTTAATTATAGTTTAAGAAAAGATGTTAGGAAATTTTAATCCCACTCAAGATCTTGCAAGTAAAAATATTAAAAAAGTAATAAGCAGAAAATAAATGATGAATAAAAAAAAATTAAACAGTATAAGAATTTACGTGGAAAACTCCTATTGAGAAAAATAACGGCCACCAAAGACAACAAGAAAAAACTCATTATGTCAAAAATTATTTCACTTAGCCTTGGAAAAGTCCGGCCCAAGCCCACATTTTTTAAAACAAGCCAGACCCTTCAAAAGCACGGCTTGGGCCAAGCCGGGCTTCAGTTGGGCCTGAGCTTTTTTCACTAATTATAAAATGTTTGAATTAAATATAATCATCCAATACATAATAAAATAATAGTAAAATACAAAAAATATTAGTAATACAATATAATAAATCACAAATACTAATATAAAATACCATATTAATTTAATATTTTGAGTTTTTTTTATTTAAATTTAATTTATTTTTATTTATAAATTAAAAAGGCCAGGGCTTTTTTCATAGGCCCTTATCTAAGTCCAATCTATCCCGGCTTTACATTTTTCATCCCATATTCAAACCCAACCAATGAGGACCGGGCTTCAAACCCGCAGGCCTAAGTTGGGACTTGGGGGTGGGCCCAATCTTTTTTTCCAACCCCGCAATCACTATAGTATTTTTTCCTTATACCCAAAATCCCAATAACATTCAATTTCTCAATAGACCTATCGTTTCTTTCACATTAAAAATTATCTACTTACATATAACTAATTGTTTTATTATACAAACAAGTGAATCCAAAATCGTTATATATAGTGATTATTCTTATACGAGAAGTATTTTTTTCCTTATAATAATTGTGTTCCTCCTTGAATAAGTTAAGTCCTAAAAGGAAAATTACTTATTTCTTAAATATGAATCCTCTTAAATAAGAAAACTATTAAATAAGAAAAGGTTAAGAAATATCCTAATTTAGGATTTACAAATCTCCATTGAAAAATGTGACATGTTTCCTAACAATGCCAAAAATAGACCACGGGGAAAGCCGCGCCAAAAAATAACCGCCCGAAGGCCGGGGCGCCAAGTTCGTCCACCGGAAAAAGGCCACCAAAACCAGACTCACATAGGGCTTATGAGAATCACTCCATTATGGGTAAAATCTTATCCTCTATCTAGTAGCTATAAGTCTCTACATTGAGAATCATCGTACTCCACCTTATATAAAGTACACAAATTTGGCACATGTCGATCACCTTGCGAAAAATAGCCACTCTCATGTTTGGCTTCCTTGAGAGTCCTTAGCCATCAATATAAAAAATTCCACCGCACACCTCGCATAAATGTCAAACCATGCCTTGTGTGCCAATCTTGTGGACAGGTTAGCAGCAACACTTCCTCTTCCATGACATGCCAAAAAGATAAAGCAATCTCCATAGAGAAAAGAGACACACCAATACCTAACATTTCTAGTATCTCTATCTTCTTTAAGATGCCTTGATTGTCTACACACCTCCAGGGGATTCCACTATGGGAATAAGGTTTGCATCACCCTTACTTTTCTTGTGTAACCAGATTGAATCAATATGTCATTGACCTGAACTTGCCACAAGTTAAAATTGATTCTTCCATCAAACTTTCAACCTCAATCCTTGTAGGATTTGAAAATTTATACACAGATATTATTGCTTTGCAAAACAATCTTTAGCTCTAATAACACTTGTTAGGGAATTTTAATCCCACCCAAGATCTTGCAAGCAAAAATATCGAACAAATAATAAGCAAAAATAGAAAGAGAATAAAATCAATCACACAACATAAGAATTTACGTAGAAAACTCCTACACTGAAAAAAACCATAGCCGCTAAAGACATTCCACTTTGTGAAACATTATTACAATTACTCCAGTATTTTTTCTTTACACCCAAAACCCCAATAACACTCAATCTTTAAATAACCTATTGTTTCTCTCATACTAAACACTATCTACTTGCAGAGAATTGATTGTTACGTTATACAAACAAGTGAATCCAACCTCCCTAGATGTAGTGATTATTCTTTGTAGGAGAAATATTCATTTCCTTATACTAGTTATATTCCTCCTATAATAAGTCAAATCTCAAAGGAAAATTACCTATTCCTTAAATAGGAATCATTTTGAATAAGAAAACTAGTAAATAAGAAATGCCTAGAAAATATCGTAATTTAGGACTTATAAATCCTCATTGAAAAATGAGACATATTTCCTAATAAAAGAGAATCGTACATTGAGTTTGGACTATCTTTAATAGTAATTTAAATCATAAATATTTCTATAATACATAATTTTATTTACATAAACAAATTATTTACCCAATTTTTAAAGTGCAAATAACCCCACCATCAAAAATTTATCCTCCTTAAAGATAAATTTGTAACCGGGGAAACAAAAGTGGTGCTAGTGGCACTCCTTAATAATTCTCACGTAATCCCTTCCCTAAAATATGCCACGTTCAATATTTTCAAAGCTAACTATTTCTTGCCACTAGGCCCTTGGCCTAGTGGTTGGGCTGCTGCCCTCGCAAGTGTGAGGGCAGCGGTTCAAGCTCCTACAAAAGCATTGTGGGGGCTAAACATTTATAAAAACTATTTTCCCTTGTGAAATACAAGTGGAGCAGGGGCATCCCTCATTTGTGAGGGTCATTTTATCTGAGCATGTACTTCATAGAATTTAATGTAATAATATAAGTCTCAGTAATGTATATCTAATTGTAAATATCAGTGTAATATATGTTATAATAGCAGTTGTAAATATCTGTGTAATGCAGTAATTTGGTGTGTAACCAATATTTTTTTTTTAAAAAGCTAACTATTTATTTTATAACACCACCATCAATTCCATTAATACCCTTGTTCACTGAAAATGAAAAAATAAGTAATGAAAGAATGGGTTGTATAATCTCTTTTGAAGCCTTGAATTTACGTAACAAAATAGGTGGGGTTTGATAAAGAAAAAGAGGACAATTTAATAAATTTGAGTAAAATACTCCACTTTAATATACAGAGAACTAGTATTTTCTAATTTATAGAGGAGCAGAGAAATTTCAGCAAAATATAGAACCTCGATCCATCAAGAAATAGAAGTGATAAAAATCTATATTATGAGGAAATTTCTTCTGTAGATAAACTCTTATTTTAGAATGCTTGAAGTATAAAATTTTGTGGTTGTTTCAATTCCATTACATGCATCAATCAAGTATCAAAAACAGAAAGAAGCAGAAATAATATAAGACGTGCGGATTTTCAGAAAGCTAATAAAGAGAACTTTTAAAAATGGATTGTGCAGGTCGCAGGGTTTCATTAGTTTCTCTATTTGTCTTGTAATGTAATTTTAGATATGGTTAAAATCGAACTATAACGGGGTTCTAATAGGATTATTGTTGTCTTGATGGGTGTCAATTATGCTACTCCTTAAGTTTTTAATAAATAGGTTGGTGTATTATGGCCGGCTTGCTGTGTTCGCCTGGCCCTTCTTTTTGCACATTGAGCTCGAGGAATCAAGCACAAGTATGATTCAATCAAAATCATTAACCCATCCAACTTCTTGATCTTGTTTTATTTAATTTTCAATTAATTTCATATATATATATATATATATATACACACACATATAGCAATTCTCAAGTGTAGATGCTCAAATGATAAAAGCTCGTTTAATCCCTATATTATGAGGTTAGTGCTCATTTAATCTTTATATTTTTTAAAATACCTCAAAAGATTTCTATATTTTTAAAAATACTTCAAAAGATCTTTATCGTTAAACTATTGACACCGTTGTCGTTACTTTTTGTTCATTTTAACTTGTTTTTATTATATTACTCCTTTACAATAATTTTTTTATATTAATAAAAAAATTAAATTACCAATTTAACCCAAACAAATAAAATGGAAACAAAAAGAATTAATATCAATTTTTGTGAAATACTATGTTGAGGAGTTAATATTTTTTTTTATCAGTGTCCAAAAATTAGTAATTTAATTTTTTTTTTATAGAATGTTAATTTTTTTGGGCATAGATAAGCTTCCACAAAAATTAATATACATTGTTTTTGTGTTTATTTCATTTTTTGGGTTAAATTGTTAACTTAATTTTTTTTATTAATGTCCAAAAAAAGAAACATTATTGTAAGAAGATAATATTATAAAAGTAAATCAAAATTAACAAAAAGTAACCGCAAGGGTCAAATAACATTTATTTATTTATCTATTTATTATAAGGAGGAACGACTTGGTGAACGAAATTATGCGCCTTCTAGTATATAATTACACAATTATTTAGCAGATCTAGTACACAACCGCACACACCTAAACAGAATACTTATTATGAGTAATGCTACATCACATAATTAAGGAATGGGGTCAATAAGTAATGAGAATAGACAATCCTTAGTATTTTCTTGAACACCGTATCCATCCCCAAATTGGTACATGCATTGCGTCATCCTCCCCAAATTCAGCACAATCCCAGTAAATTTTTCGGACAAGTAATTTGGGTTTTCAAATCGATCCCTATTCATTCCGTTACTGTTTAGGGAAATGTAAATTGGATGGAGCCGCGCAACGTTTAGGGAAATGACACTAAAACCCACAGAGTTTTATCTAAATATCAAAATGCGCCCCCCTAATGCTTCGGAATTGTAACATCGAACTTCATTACTGTTTTAACTTTTGAGCTTTTTTAGATGACGATAAGATTAAGAACCGTATGTTAATCATGGTGAGCATTTAACTTTTAAACAAGTTGCCGTGTTTTATATTAACAAGCGGCACAATTTGGTTGATATTAATGGGAATTTGACTTTTGATTATTTTCTATTTTATCAACCACTGAAATGACGATACATAAAGGGCAATTAAGTTTTAATAACAACGACAACGGTAAACTTAAGAGACAAAATATTATATTATACTCTAATTTTTCAGCATAAAATGAGAATGTCCATTTTGTGATGGCATCATGTACTCGTTTTGCTAAGATTTCGCGTAGTTACCACTCGATATCATGAGCTGCAATAATGGAAAGTGATTTCGTAGAATTTGAGTTCTAAGTAATTCAAATTTTGGCATTTGTGTAAGCTGAAAAGTGCTAATTGTAATAAGTTTCATAATAAAAAGCAAAAAAAATAAAGCCCAATTAGGAATTATTAGGATCAAAACATACAAGCCTCCGAATACACTCATTCAGATTTCCCAAACATGCACAACCCTTCATTGACGATAGTAAATCCTCCATCTACGACCAAATTATGCCCACTCACACACTTGGACTCATCACTCCCCAAATAAAGAGCAGCTTCAGCTACATCCTCAGGCTTAAGAACAGCCCCACTGAGATTTGAATAAATGCCACTCATACCATCATCGTCAAGCTTCAAAAAACCCTTAGCCATTGGACTTGAGACCGCATAAGGTGACACAGAATTCACCCTAATGCCAAATCGTCCAAGCTCCACGGCAGTATTCTTCATCAGCCCCACAACGCCATGCTTTGAACTTGTGTATGCATGCGATGTAACGCCACCAATGACTCCGCAAACGCTTGCAGTTGAAATTATGCTGCCGCGTCCGGCGGGTTTCATCACCCTAGCAGCATGTTTCGTCCCCAAAAAAGCGCCAACGAGGTTAACGGAAAGTATGCGCTCAAATTCAGCCTGATCGTTATCGAGTATGTTAGGTTTGGCTTCATCCACAATTCCCGCGTTATTGAACATAATGTCTAGCTTTCCGTACTGAGAGACGGCCGTGTTAACTGCGTTTTCGATATCTTTCTCTTTGGTTACATCGCAATGGACATAGGAGCAGCCGTTGGCTGATGATGATGAAGAGCTTATGTCCTCGCATACAGACTCGCCCAAGTCATCTTTGATATCTGCAATGAGTACTTTAGCTCCATGTTTTGAGAAGAGCCTTGCAGCGCATTCCCCGATGCTTCCTGCTCCTCCGGTGATAAGTGCCACTTTGCCTTGTAGCCTAGGCGACATCGAATTAGCTTGTAGCATCTAATCAATCTAACTTGTTGAGAATTGAGACTCGGAATTATAATTGAACGAAAGCTTAAGCTTATTTGACAAAAAGCCAGGCAAATAATATTTGGAATTATAAGAGTTTTGAGCAAATTAAACTAACCTTCTTGCTGCAGCTGATACAATTGAAGCACTGCCCATTATTACAGCACGTACGGCAACCAAAAATGAAGCTCAATTATAATGTCTTGCGGATACAAAAGGGTGTTATTGCCCAGCAAGTTTTATCTTATCCATCGAAGCAGTACAACATTTGTCAACATCCACACCACTCCTTATGGATCGCGTGTCACTTTGTTTCAAGTGCCTATCAATTCAACACACGTCGTTGTACATACAAGACACAGGAACGTGAGTTTTTGCTTCCTTTTTTTTTTTTATCAAATTCTTGCCTCGCGTTTTAGACATTAACATGATTGGTTGAAAGGCACGCCTAACTTCATAAGCAAAAGTGAATAGACAAACAAAAATATTTTTGTCAGACCGCCACAATTTTATCGTCCATTCCACAGATGTGACATAAAAAACTATTCCTCATATATAAAATTTAGGGAGTCTCTAAGTTATATTTAATGTAACATATATAATTTATTTCAATCACATAAATTATGAGTCTTATAATTTTATGTGGTTGAGATGAATTATGTAAATTATATTGAATGTAACTTAGCACTTGCCTAAAATTTAACACATATCTCATAGCATATTTTATTTGGTGATACACATAATTGGAATATGAATTGTATACCCTGATTATATAAATACTAACCAGGAGATTGGATGCAATTGATCCAAACCCTAAATATAATATTATTGTTGCAGATAGATAATTATCTAGTAACGACCATGAAAACACTAAGTAGTTTAATCTTAAATTTCATTTTCGTGGTGGAAAAATGGAAATTAATTTCACTTTGAAGAATGGTGAACTTGCCGTTTAGTCAGGTATGTTGAGAAATGAACTGCAAATCTGAAGTTTGTAGTTGAGAACGACATATCAGTCTTGCGTTTCAAGACTGGATGATATGTCGGTTTAGTGTCACAAATGAGACGTATGACAAGCCTGGAGCATCAGCCAAATGAATAAGTTAAGCACGTGATGTTGCACATGCTTTACTTACTCTAAACGACTGAAGAAGGCTCCGTTTTGGATGAAGCTTCTACACGTGTATTGAAGCCAGTTTGAAAGGCTGTTAATGCTGTTAAGATCAGCGGGAAATTTCTGGGTTTTGTTAGCAATAAATCCAGGTCTGGTGAGCTGGCTTCTGGGGGTTGTTTCTAGAGCAATCCAGACGCGTATATAAGTGGTATTCATTTCTTTTGTTGTGTGTTGAAGAGTGTGATAGTTTTCGAAACATCTTGTATCTTGTAAACACTGGAATCAGTAAAGGCTCTTTCTCTCTTTCACAGTGGATGTAGGTCATTTCGTGACTGAACCACTTAATCCCTCTTGTGTTACTGTGAGATTGTTTTTCTATTTTCTTTCTTTGATATCTGTTGTTTTTGATAAGTTGTTCTACGTAGCTTTGGTTGATCTTAATTGGTTCTTTGATTAAGGCTAAGTCGAGTGGATCTTGGGGGATTGAGATTGGTTTATTTGCTGGTCTTGGTCCAACAAGGTAGTTACATGTAGCTTAAATATGTAGAGCAGCAGAGAACTGGAACGCTGATGATCGGAAAATATTGCTCTTTCGCTTTGGCTGCTGCAATGCATACTCAAATATCAGTAGCAAATGCTATATGCAATATGACTACCATTCTCGCTCGGTTTTGGTATCAAGTTGTGAGATCATAGAGTGGACAATGTGAGCTCAAAACTCGTAGACGAAACCCATATCCGCGAGTTAATACTTCAAATTTCAAATTATAATAATACCATGTAGATTTAATAATTTACATCAGTGCCAGAGATTCTTGTTTAAAGCAGCACGTGTGAGGTTTTTAATTGGCCAAAAACCTCCAAGTAGAAAAATAAATAGAGCCAGTAAAGTCAGGAGACCAAAGCCTACAGATACAAGCCGATGATGGACAGTCATACCCACGAATTTAGACAGCAGACATTCCGGACGCTTCGATTCTTGACGTTTTGATTTCTCTGAAGAGAGCTCGCGGAAACGACAAAGCCCCAGTTTTTGTTTCCTCAATTTGATTCGACGACTCGCCGTCCCTTGGAAAGGACCTGCTTGAAACGAAAATGTTTCCCCTTGCTGTTGAGAGTTCCTACCAGTTTCCTGTTGACTAGCAAGCGCAGGTGGGAGCGGCAGCATGGCAGACAGTGAATCGAGATTGATTATATCATCCTTCAGTATATCAGCATAGAAGTCTTCTTCACCTGGACAATCCTGTAAATTAGGCAAAATGCATAGAATCATGAATAAGGAAATCTTAAATATCATGTTGAAGTCAGAGATCTGACCATTATGTTCAAGTTGAATTTGTAATTTCCATTTGGGGATGCCGTCTTCCTTGATTATTTAAATTTGAATCCCAAGCAACTAGAAAATCTTATAAGAGCATGAAGCATGCAAAGTGACTTTATCTGGACAATGATGGATATCATAACTAACAATATGTAAAACGCGAATCTTGATCTATAGCAAGGAGTTCAGGTTGGCTGTCTTGTATCAAACAATTGCGTAGTACTACGAATTCATGTAAACTAACCTTCTGATGGCTGGAAGATTCTGTCGGATTAACATCATCCAACAATTTCTCCTCGGCTTCAGATGCTGAATCAGTTTGCTCTATTGAGTAAGAATCATGACTGCTACTACACTTCTTTGAACTGCATTCAACAGCCTTGTCCCCTTCAGACATGCCTGTCTGATCAGTACCTCCTTCCGATACCGCACAGTTACTGTTATGCACTCTTCTATGTTGAGACGCTCGGGTTGAAGTTTTATTCAGACGAAACTCGCTGTTCTTTCTCAGTCGGCAAACTACCAAAGAATCCTGTAAATTTAAAACAGCAGAATGCAGCAAAAAAGTTTGTTAACTCTTCCGGAAGAAGATAGCATATTTATGCTACAGACAACATTTTATAATCAACTCATGGTGGTCCAATGAAATGCACCCATATATAATCATTTCCCATCTAGCACAGCTATCAGCAAGTAATGACTAAATCATGTGCCAGATTAATACATAAACATAACTGATATTTTCAAAGGTAAGTGCCACAAAAGGAAGAGAATTTATACAACCAGCCTTTTCAAAACCATGGCACTATATGCTGCCTAAGTATTGTAAATAAGAAGCTGGCAGAATCATGGGACTCCCCAACCCAATTTAAAATTCAAGGACCCGCGGTGGGATGGTTGGGGGCGGGGGGAGAATACCGGCATCGCTAGTTCTAAGTCTATGAGGTCTAGGATCCATCTACACTCGCTCTCCAGATGAATAGAAATATTATCACTTCCCTCCACCATCAAAAAGTTGCATGCAGGTATGCATGCACACACAGACATAGTTGTCAGATAATAGTAATTTTTTCTCATAACAACCATTAAAAAGGTTGCATGTAAAACCATACATATGCAAAATAAGATTTGGGCTCTTCCGTCTGTTTAATCACTACATGAGGTTCCCAATTTGTGACACCAAACCCTCTGCAAATTCAGTCTTACATATGTTGCTTGGTTAAAATTGCATTAGAAATCATGTTGATTGCAAGCTACTCAAAATTTGAAAAGAATCTGATGAGAATTGTATTTCTGCTCTGATTTTAACATTTGGCAGCTGATAGATTAGAAATAGCCATGACTATGAGACACTGTTCTGATTGAATTTTTCATTCAATAAACCAGATCTTTGTCACAAATCGCATAGCAACCACAACCTTGATGGAGAAAGAATCAGTATATGCAGCATCCTGAAACATGTGAGACATCAGAAAATCTTGGCATCCAATTTTTTTTTTTTTTGGTTGAATTTTAAGTTCAAAGGGATTATATAGAAAATAATAACTATAACTTAAAATTTGAATTAACTCGAGATTACGTAAGAGAGTTCACTGTTGACTTCTTGGGAATAAAAAAAATACATCAAGGAAAGAAAGCAATCATATATAATATCCTACATAAAAGATCTGCATATGAGAGAATTTCATCCATGCGTGCTGCGGAAAAATTTAGCAGTATATTTACAGCAATGTTTGGTCAACCAAATTGGAGGAAGCAGGAACTAACCATATTTGGGTACTAGTGGTTCAAGTTAGAAATTCCATTTACATGGCAAGAGTGAGACTATGACTTAATTGCAAGACTGTATGACCTTTTAGGACCAAACAGTTGAGGAGAGGTCAGAGAATGTGAGGGCATAACTGATCAGTCCTAATAGCACACAACAACAGTCAGAATGACAACTTACAATAAATGGCTAGCAGAATAACTAATGCTTATAGTGAAAATAACTGAAATCACCTGGGATCCCCCCTGCATGCAATACTCGTGCATAATCCATTCTGTCCTTTCTCCTTTTGGCGCACGACCAATGTGGAACACAAGAGTCCTCTTTGTACCAATCACATTACTACCTGACTTTACATTACGTTCTTTGCCAGTGGCTTTCCAGTAACCAAGTTCAGTTGCCCTCCTACTTTGTGAGCCATTTGGGTATTTTCTCCCACGAGCGCAGAAGAAAAACCATTCATTGTCGGATTGGATGACAGATTTTGCTGGTTAAAAATGATCCACCAACAGTTAACAAAAGAAACCACCAAATCTAAATGCATAATGATATATGTAACACCACAGAGAAAACAGAAGAGAAAAACAATAACAACAAAGCACAACGTGTTTCAGCATTTCAAGCACAAATGAATGGTGACCATAGATACTTAAAAGGTTCAAACTTTCCTTTGTCTGTCCATTCACAACCAAACTTGTAAACAAATCTCTTCTATTTTTCCTAAAACAAAAATATAATAATAACAGATAGGAGTATTATTAAAATTGAAAAAGTACATATGAATTCCAAAAAATTATCCAAATGCAAAAGCTCCACACATCCTGCTAGCCACAAATACCCTTTTACTAACTGAGTTGGTAGCCTAGGTGAGCACTGTGCCGGTGATACTTTTATCCAATTGATCCATTCAACCAACTCTGTTTGTAAACAATTTGTTTATTAAAATATCCACTTTGACTAAAATTTTTGACTTAAACTGATGCATAATTCCACCCCTAAATTGTCTAACCATTTATTTATCGTAGGTTGAGAGTCAAGCTGATCAAAGATAGTATTGGGCGGGAATATTTACCTTAAATTGAGACACAAATTCCATCCAACTATTTAAGTCAATCCAACAGTGGAAATGCAAAATAGAAAATGTGGATTAGATGTTGCCAACTCATGAACTCTTATTGCTTTGTCGAATTAGCATGCTCAAAATTTGTCTCGCTATATTAAACAAAAGTGAAATTGTCTCAATACTTATTTCATAACCAAACTTCTTTCTAAACCGTCAGATTAATTTTTTATTAAAAAAAAATGGACGGTTCAGAGTTCGCATCCATGAACTTGTGTCACTTTCACAAGAAGATATAACCAATTTTAAAAATTAAAAATTAAAAATATATATGTATGTATGTATGTATATAAAAGCTAAAAGCATAAGATTAAGAAAGGAAAAAGCGAGCGAACCTGGCAAGTCCCAGGGCTCATATCTACAAATCTCAATCTCAGAAATGACCTCAACGCACTTCTCGGAGCCTTCCATCTTCTTCTTCAAGTAAAAAGATATCAATTCCACGTCAGTCGGCGAAAACCTAAATCCCGGAAACATCGACGACGCCTCTATCGACATCTGCGTCTCTCTTGATACCCCCGCCATCTTCTTCTTGTTCTTATTCTTCTTCTTCTTCAACTGATTTTATTTTTGTTTTTCTGTTTTGCTTTTGTTTCTTGTTGTTTATCTTCCTTTTTTTTCCCAAAAAAAAAGAGTTCCTTTCGGTTGCTTTCGGTGCGGTGTTTTCTTTTTTTACTTTTCTTGTCGAGTTTATCGGGTAAAAGTAAACGAACGAAAGAAAGAATTTGGAGTTTGGTTTAGCTTCTCAGTGCTTCAATTCAATGGCAACAACGACGGTTATGCTTTCCTTTGCTTTGATTTTGCTTGCTGCTTCTTTTTCTCCTCTATTTGCGTACGTGTCGAGGCGGTCTATGTGCACTTGGCATGGGACACAGCGACGTGATAGGGCCAGACCAACCGCCGGTATATATATTCAGACAGCTTATGTGGATTGCGTATTCGATTGCCACTTGGGTTACTTTTTTTTTTTTATGATTTATCCGGTAGTAATAAGTATTGGATCCCCTATCTTACGTGGATTGCGTATTCGATTGCCACTTGGGTTACTTTTTTTTTTTATGATTTATCCGGTAGTAATAAGTATTGGACCCCTCTATCTTACATGTATTGTTCGAGATATATCTTATATACATATAAGATAGGAATTGTCATAAGTATTTACTTAAAGCTATGGCCATGATAGCGCTGATCTAAGGTGCTTTTAAGGTGGAGTACGAATTTCATATACACGTAAAGTAATAAACAGTAAAAATTTATTATAATTTTAATAGTATGATTATGAATAAGTGTTCTACCTTAGAGTGGGTTCTAACATAACCAAACTTCTTACTTAATTTCATAAGTCTTTATTAAAATTTCTTTTTATTTTTTTTAATACAACTTTTAAAAATTAAATAAGTTATTTTATTTTTACTAGTAAGAGTTTAAATTTTAAGCTTTTAGAAGTATTGGTCGAAAGGTTTTTTAAATGTTAAAATATTTTTCTACTTATTTGATAATCTTATTTTATTTTTTTTATAACATAACTTAAAAAAATTATCTATTAAAGTAATTTTGTAATTTTTAATAAAAGTTCATATTAACAATCAAATAATTAAATTTTAACAAAAACTCCCATTAACATCCTTCCATTTTAATAATGCTGACAAAGAGACATTTTTAAACTGCCTTTTTCCTTCTTTTCTTTTTTTCAGCATACCCCGTTACAAATTTTGAAATTTGTACTCTTTTACGTATATACCCAAGAAATAGGGGAAAGTGAAAAAAAAAAAAAAACAACAACAAAAATCTAGTGTATCATCACTAAACCATCTCTCTTTCAATATTTCACTCAAACTTTAAAAAGACAAAATCTAATAAACATAAATTCATAAAAGAAAAAAAAATGTAAAAATAGGAGTGGGTAGAATCAAATTGGTAAAAAAAAAAAAGGTCTCGATCATTTTCTTTTTTTTTCAGTTTTGGTTCAATTCTCACTCACAAAAAAAAAATGATAAACACAAACAAAAAATTGAACCAAAAATTCGATTTGGTTTTTTGTTTGAAAAATTAAAATCGATGCCGAAACCGAAAAGAATCGATAATATTATTTTATAATAAATAATACCATGTGGCTATATATAGGAGAATATTACAGATATATTTATGTCTTAAAATTATAAAATTATGTAAGAAACTTAAAAATATATATTTGAAAAACTAATATGCCGAATCAAATCAATACCTAGTCCTACTTATAAATACATACTACTCTATTAGATGTGGTGATTTAAACTCTTTTTTGTGTTGTTTTTTTCCCTCTTATTTTTAGTGACTTAAAAAAATTCAAAAACAACACAAAAAAGAGTTTAAATCACCACATCTCTTATTTTTAGTGACTTAAAAGAATTAAAAAATATGTCGAGTGAATTGACTATAAAGCTTAATATGAAGTAGTGTAAGTCAAATATGAGAAAGTCGAGTAAGTCAAATATGAGATTGAAAAAGTCGAGTACAAATTCAAGTGCGAAGTCAAGAAAGTCGAGAAAATTAATATAAAGTCAATTAATTTTATGTGATTAAATGGTATTTTTAGTATTTTCTTAATACTTTTAGAGATATATGTGTTAAATTAAAAAAATGAACTAAGAGGGTGTTTATTTTTTAATTTAATGACTTTAAGTGACTTAACTCAATTAATTAAGTTTATTAGAGATGTTTGTTTTTATAACTTAACCGTATTTTTAGATAATTTTGACTTTAAAAAAATAAGCCAATTTTTTATTTTTTTACTAAATGAAAAATCTAAATAAGCGAACAAATTTCTAATATAAAAAAATATCCCTACTTTATAATTTATTTTTCATCCCTATCACAAAACTATCCATGCATGTTTAGTCACTAATGATCTAATCTTATGTTATGTATTATTATTGAGAATTTTTTATAAAAATTGAAACCTATGGTATTTTATATATTATAATTCTAAAATCATGATATTTTATTATGGTATTTATATTCTTTGAGATATATATGATCTATTTAATATTCAAAATTAATAAAGATACAAATATAAAAATAAATATTTTTATTTTTTAAATTACTAAAATAAATAACTTAATAATTATTTTTTAAGATCTAAATAAAAAATATATATATAATTTAAATTCAAACATTCAAATTTATTCATTCAAATAAAAAAAAAAAAACAAATGTCACCTTGCCTCGAAAGGTACATCTGCAATGTTTTGGGGTGAATGGGACGTACCTGCTTCAATTCCCTCGTTTACAAGGTGGGTCTACAATTGCCGTCTTGTCAGCATTGATTATTTTTCTTTAATTATTTGTATTTTTTACGAATAAAATATTCATACATGCATGATAAATTGATAATTATTAAAAAAAAGAATAATAAAAAAAAAAAAAAAAACAGAAAAGTCCAGAAGCCTGGCGGCTGCGAGTCTAAAACGATGACGGCTATTCCCATGAGCAAAAAATCTCAAACTGAGAAAGAAAAAACAAAACAACAGAAATGGCGATAGTAGCATCAGACGCACCACTCTTTGCCGAAGTGGACATGGGTGCGGACTCATCTGCACCCACGGTCCGCGCCACCGTCGTCCAGGCCTCCACCATTTTCTACGACACGCCCGCCACTTTGGGTATTGGCCAGCCCACCATTCAATTCAAATAATTTTTCTTTTTTAAAAAAATTGAAAAAAAGAAAAAGAAAATGTTGATTGTATTGTGATTATTATTTATAACAGATAAGGCGGAGAGATTGCTAGCTGAAGCGGCGGGGTATGGGTCCCAGCTAGTTGTGTTTCCAGAAGCATTCATCGGTGGATATCCGCGTGGTTCAAATTTTGGCGTGACAATTGGCAATCGAACGGCTAAGGGTAAAGAGGAGTTTCGCAAGTATCACGCTTCAGCCATTGATGTTCCTGGTTAGTTTATTTTATTCATCGTCTGCTTTGTGGTGTTTAGCTGAAGCACTTTCTCATGTCATGAAAGTAATTGCAGTGCCTCTTCTTTTTTTTTTTTAAAGGAGATTGGTGCTTTCTTAAGAAGTATTTATGGAATCGAAATTTCTTTTAGGCCCCATCTGCTATTGTGATTTTGTGGATTAATGTGAATCAAAAGCTATAGGGATTAAATAAAACTTGATAGTGTTTGGTAAATATTACTTACAAAAGTTTATATTTTTTACAAAAATAATAAGGGTAATATAGGATCTTCTTTGGACAAATGTCGAGTAAAATCACCTTAACTTGCAGATGACAAACCACATTAGTAAGTGTTTGCCAAATATTTTGCAGCTGGAGCTTGTAGACGTCAACTCCAAGCAGAGCCTATTGTACTTTTTCTTTTGGGGGGCCCGGGGGAGGGGGGAGGGGGGAGGGAAAAAAATCAAATTGCACTTGATATTCATTCTTATTTGATACAGTTTCCCTGAACTAGAGATGAGTGCCTTTGGGATATAGGAAGCATTTTTAGGTTGATAAGTAGTTTTGACAAAGCACTGTATAAATTGGTAGACTATGTTTTATCTACTTTGTTACCCTTGTCACTAGTGGATCTATGGATATAAACTATGGTTTTTGATCTTTCTACTCGCATTATGCTTGACCTCTTTACATTTGTTGATTGCAGGTCCTGAAGTTGAGCGACTGGCGGCTATGGCTGGGAAATATAAGGTTTATTTGGTAATGGGTGTGATAGAGAGAGATGGGTATACACTGTACTGCACTGTTTTGTTTTTTGATTCTCAGGGTCATTTCCTGGGGAAGCACCGAAAAATCATGCCAACAGCATTGGAGCGTATAATTTGGGGATTTGGAGATGGATCCACAATTCCTGTTTTCGAAACGCCAATTGGAAAAATTGGTGCTGCCATTTGCTGGGAAAATAGAATGCCACTTCTTAGGACAGCCATGTATGCTAAAGGTTAGAAATTCAATTACACATGCATTCTAATTTACCTTCACAATAAATACTGGGGTTTTTCTCCAAATTGCTTGATTCATGAATTTTTTTTTTCTTTGGATAATTGCATGCACTTGAGTATTGATTTCATAAAGCAGTGAATTCAGTTGAAAGTTTTGAGCAGTGGTGTACCCTGGCTTCTGGTAGTAAAGTCTTCCCAATCTTGAATATTGTTTGATGCTGCTGATATGATGTCCCAGCTCTTCGGATTTGTATCTAAAAGTTGAAGAATAGCTCCTGCTTCTTAATACCATTGAGATCAATTATTAATGCTGTTATTGACATGATAATATTGTTGCTTTCTTGAATTGTATTGTTTCTTTGTGGTTTGTGCAATCAACTATTGATACCTTACCTTTGCTTATAAAACTCTGCTTTTTCCAGGGATTGAAATATATTGTGCTCCTACAGCTGATTCCAGGGAAGTTTGGCAAGCGTCAATGACCCATATTGCCCTTGAGGGTGGATGTTTTGTTTTGTCAGCCAACCAATTCTGTCGAAGGAAAGATTACCCACCTCCTCCGGAATATGAATTTTCTGGCACAGAACAGGACCTTACACCAGATTCCATTGTCTGTGCTGGAGGCAGTGTTATCATATCACCATCTGGGTCTGTTCTGGCCGGACCAAATTATGATGGAGAGGCTCTTATCTCAGCAGATCTAGGTAAATTGCTGCTTTCAGTTTATGGTCACCTAAAACTAAATTTTCTTTGGAACCTTTGCCAAGCCTTGGTTGTTTCACTCCATGTTGTTGTTTGTAGAGAATTAACAAAACCAAATATGTTTTCGAATATCACGTTTGTATTTAAGTTGCCAAACTAGATTAGAGGAAAACCAGAAATTATAGACTGAATAAGGTTACTTGGAGTTGAAAGACCCTCAAAGGTGTCTGCAAATTTGAAAGTTATCCTGTCAGTGGTGCCTTTATAATCTGAAAACTACTCACAAAGTCACATTGTCGTGTTTTTTAAGTCATAGCAATTAGTATGAGTTAACTGAGCCAATTATAAGACTATTCTATCTATAAAAAAGTTTTTGTGGAACATCCGTGTGGTATGTTGGTATGAAATTTGAGAAACATTTCTTGTGTAATCTTCAATGAATCTTCTTATTTGAACAAAGGTAAATTGGCATTTTACAGATATCTTACAAGTGTTTCAACAGATTGTGTGGCATCCGGTGACCATCAGGAAGACAGATACTACTATGAACACGCAGTTGGAAATCATTCCTTCTGTTAGGTTTCTGGTGCAAGCAAATTGAATTTTAGAAAATCTATCCTTTGTCTTAGGCAGATTAGTGGCAGTAGCCAATGTTCTGGCAGACAAAACCTAGAACATTTTGACTAGGCCATTATTGTAGAATTTTAAAAATTATGGACAGAGTTTTGATTTTGTGACTAAAATGAAGTAGGGTGTAATAGGTTGAACATATTTGCTCACTCAATATTGTGTGCGCAATAGATCTAGTTAAGAATATTATACCTGGTTTGATCCTAAGTAGTATCTTCCTTCGAAGAAAGGCCAAATTATTATTTTTTTCTTTTTTCATTTTGAATCCTCCAGAAAACATAATCTGGTCCGATCCAAGCATACTATGCTTGGACAACCTTTGTTCTGTTTCTATTTTGAGATCTTTTATCATTCAGTCACGTGGCTGTTCTGTTTTTAGAGCAGAATTCTGTTTCTGACCATTATCAATGTTGGCCAGATCTTGGAGAAATAGCTCGGGCAAAGTTTGATTTTGATGTGGTGGGGCATTATTCAAGACCTGAGGTCCTTAGCTTGGTTGTGAGGGATCATCCTGCAACCCCGGTTACTTTCACCTCAGCATCTGCAAAAACAGAAGGTTCTCACAAGTAGTTAATTCCAGCTAGTGCTGAGTTATCGTGCAAATCCTTTGGCCCTCTAATAATCAGGCGGACCCTTGTTACATGACCATCTACATTGACAAGTTCAGCTGTGTAATTACTGTTTTATCGACTTCATACTGACTTCTCTGCATAATTTCTCCTTTATCATGCCCTTACTGACAATTCTCTCAACGCTTGAAACTTCAGTATCTTTTTTCTTCTTTAGCAAATGTAAATTGGTGTTGACGGTTGGCTGCAAATTGTTGCTATCTTGCTTTGCTGTAATTTCTGTGATTAATGTATAAATTAAAAATCCTTATTTAACTCTTAATAAATTTACCTTGGATTTTTGCCGCATGTCAATCTTTTTGAATTGTTTGCGGGAATTTTACTTGGACTGGCTACAGTTAAAGAGTTATAAATTCTCTTTTGGCGTTGATGACTGTTTGATGCTTTGACTTTACACCACTTGGTTTTCGGGCAAATTTCAATGTGGGCTATATGGTATTAGATTAGTTTTGGAAATAAATATCTCTAGCTGGCATACAAAATTCACCTAACTTTGGGGAAAACTCTACATGAAATGGATGCTGCTCCGGGCTTTAATGCCTTTTGAATTCCATAAGTGGAGGGAGATGGAGGATATGTACAAAATACAGAAGAATTCACCATAACCCCATTACGTCAACATTTGCAAATAGCGCTTTTAGGCTTATTGTTGTCTAGTGGTCTAGTGGTTGTGCTGTCAAAGATAAGTTGCTCAAATGTTTTGCTAAATACTGGCACTTGTGATTCTTGTTTGAAAGCTTATGAACTATTGCTTAGTTTACTAAATTAGAAATATTCAACATAACTTTGAAATAAAATATATTGAACTTTGAAAGTCATTTTACCAAATACCTATGACTTTGCACTTGACAACTAGAGTTTTAATTTTAGAGTAGTAGTGGCTTTGAAGCCATAGTACCAATATCAATCAGAGCCATTGTTAGTTTAGAGTTTCCGAGATACAGAGGAACGTAAACCTCTTTGCTTTCTTATCCATGCGTACTTCTAAAGCTCTATGAGAAGGATATTCAAAATTTTCAATTGAGCTCCATTATTAGGAATTCAGGCTGCGGTCTTTAGCATGTAACATCGTATCTGTAGAGTCTGCTAATGATATTTGGAATTATTGAGTGGAATGATTTTTCTTATCAATTAATATTGAATGTTATTGATACAATGTTGTAATATACGAGTGTAATATTGTATGTAAAGATTATTGAGAGTTAGTAAGCAACCGGTAGATTGTAATGGTTGCGAAACAAATTCAAAAAATTTAGACTTTGGCAACCCCATAGGCTATTGTACAATAGCGTCCCCTAATAAAAAAAATATCTTGGGGCTAGTAATGCTGACAGATTAAGAAGTTAGGCAGATGAATTTGGAATCATATATTTGATTGTGATTAAACACGTTGAAGCAGCCCTTTGTAAATGTGCAATTCAGAATAAAGTCACATGCTTGACGGCGCCTTCAATTATACACAAGATCCACGTTAGGCCGATGCCTCTGGCTCTTAAATCAATTATAAAGAACTTTTCAACATTTGGTTGCAAATTTTATGCTGGCTCCATGTTAGGATCGACCTGGCTGTTCTTTTGGCAGATGCAATTATTTCTATGTTTGTCTAATCTTTCTTGACAAACTTATGCGCTGCTTTCAGTGGATGGATTAGGTCGGTAGACCTGGCGAACGCTTGATACAGATTCTAGAGTGGTCAAGAGTGATCATAAAATAAGATATCTCGACAGTAGTGATGGAGTCAGAAATTTAGTATTTAGTATATGGGGCCAATTTAAGAAAGAAATTAATATAAGAGATTGTAATTTCAACTCATAGGTATTTCAATTAAGTTCAGAGGAGCATAGGCTAAAATTCTTCTAATAGTTCAATTAAATTCACTGGGCAGAGACTTCAAATAATGAATGTAATTTAAGGGTATTTTTAATCAAACGGGGCAGTCACCCACCCCCAACGCCACTTGCTCACTACTAGCTCTTATCCTTATCAGCAACCCACCACTTGATCTGGTTGTTGTCACCTCTTCACCTTATATTCGGCTTATATTCGGAGAAGTTACAGAGATAATTTTGCTTCAGATGATTCCGACATTACTATAAAAATGAGTCTTTCAACAAAAATGGTATATAGAATAGAATTTAGTCGAACTTAAAAAGCTAAACTTGTATTCCATCGGAAAGTGGAGCAAACCTTTTACAATTTTATACAGTGTAACAAAATAGTTCAGGCAAAATTCAATTTCGCTGAAGTAAAGAATGCTACTCAAAAACATATAGGGGGCAACACATGCTGCAAAACTCAAGTACTCATAACAGGCTTCGGACCAATAAGCTTTACCAGATCCTTACAGCCTTGTGTGATCTTCTATTTACAACTCTGCTTTTCTGGAATTTATAGATTAATCAACACAAAATACATCCACGTGGGGGAGTATTTTTAGGAGACTGTAACCTGCGAGCAGACTAGCAAAAAGAATTACTCTTCAGAACTTGTTGACATCCGCCGTTCACATCTTGTTTCCCAGAGTCATCGCCCTGACTTTTCCGACCTGCACTACCAGGATCCTGCACAGGCAAGGATTGTCCCCATTGGCGTGTAGGACTCGCAAAGCTTTGGAGTGACATCGTCTTTGAACCGGATAGTATGTGGTCTCTAAGACTCTTTATGGACCGATATTGTTTAATTTCGTCAGCATGATCTGTTTCAGTCTGTGAAAGGATCTCGGCTAATCTTTCCCTGTCGATCCCACCTGAATGTTCATGGAAGCTCTGCTCCATATTAGAAGATCCTCTTCCAAAGCAAATGTTTCCCCATTGAATTTTCTCTATAGATTTCCTCCCTTTAAATACTTTATCAACCGATACCCTCTTCCGATCTTCTTGATCATCATAGGCATAACTCCACTTGTAGCTGCGGCTACCATTGTCCATGTTTAATTCAATGGAATGAAGATCACTATCAGCTGAGTCGTTGTCCCCATCGTTCTCTTCTCCATTGGCTAGTTCCCCTTCATTCTCCCCTGTCACCCCATTTTCACAAGAACCAAATTGGATTTTCTTCAAATAAGCTTCAAGTTCCTTGATTCTCTCAAAATTGGGGGACATATCACCATTTTCTTTACCCTTTTTGGTTCGCAAGTAAGCCTCAAGCTCATTTCTAAGCCTTTCCACAGCTGCATTTTTCTCCTCAAAATGGTACTTAGCCTCTGAGAGCTTCATCTGGACTCTCTCCTCACGCAACACGTCAGCAAGTTGAAGCATTTCCCTCTCCTTTTCCATCTCTTCCTTAACTTTAGCAGATTCTCTCTTTAGTTCTTCAAACTCAGCTCTGTCTTCTCCAATGCCTCTAGCTAACTCATCGCAGACTTGTTCCATTATATCTTTTGCCCTTTTCTCGCTCTCAAGCTCTTTCATCGCATTTGACAAACACGCCTTTGTCTCTGCCAATTCTTTCCCGAGCTTCTTGTTCAAT
Source organism: Citrus x clementina (assembly GCF_000493195.1). Lineage (NCBI taxonomy): Eukaryota > Viridiplantae > Streptophyta > Magnoliopsida > Sapindales > Rutaceae > Citrus > Citrus x clementina. Next base: position 18,931,960 of record NW_006262022.1, read on the forward strand.
CTCTCTGTTTGTCTTTTTAGCTTCTTCTCTACCTCAAGCTCTTCTGCAATGCAGGATATGGCCTCACGGATCCTCTCCCGCTCCTTCCTTCTCCAAGCTGCCTTCTCCTCTGCAAAATGCTTCATGAGGTACTCAATCTCACTGTGATTCAAACACTGCTCCTTGATCAATTGATCAACTTGAACGCGAGCTCTATCAACCTCAGCCCGAATAGCTGAGATCAGAGTTATGCCAGAAGAATGCTGTTCTTCAATGCCCCAAATACGATTCAAAACTTTCAAAAGCTCTTTGGATGCAGTTAAACCGCTGCTAACATCCTTCAAACGGGTTTTGATTCCACTTATGCATCCATTATGATGCTTGCCTCGAGAACAAAGAGCTTCTATCTGCATTTTTTAGCAAGAAATCAATTTACTTATCTTCTCAAAATTTTCATGCACTTACCCTCAAAAAAACAACCCAAGAATCCTGTAGGAATTTATATATAAGCGATGTAGAAAAGCATCACAGTTGATGATTTGGAAAAAAGGGCTATTTTATATTACATCAAATAATGCACCGCCCCAACATTTCTTATGTATTACTCTGTCGTTACATAACACTTCTTATCTTTTCAAACATGACAATGTCTCATTGAAAACGACCCAAAAACTATGCCGTTTTGGAATTAAGTTGTCGTTTAGTCTTACCTCCATTGTACCATCATTGCTAATTAAATTTGAGTCCATTGCCCCCACATTGCAATCACTCACTTGAAGCTCATGAGATTGAGACCCCATTGATGTTCTTTTCCTACGTGCAATAATATTGCGTCTAGATCGATCCATTTTCTGCACAATTCAGAGACGCAAATTTTAAATAAAAAAAAAAAAAATTTCACTCAAGTACTCTAAAAATAAAGTAAAAAATTTTACCTCTGAAAATGGACTGTAAGATGGATCTGACAAAATTTGCTTATCTTTTGGTGAAGGGACTGTATTGATTTCCCACAAAGTGGCAGCAAGTTTTCTTGCTGAAACTGACACTTCCTTGGTTTTAACTCCACAACGATGAGAAGTCAAAGTGCCCTTTGATTGTTCAGGTGCTGGCATGGCCAAAGATGGAGATTTTGTGCTCGTTTTCCATGCGGGAACCGGCGTGCTTGAGCCGCCGCCGCCGCCACGACCACCTCTCTTTCCTACAAGTATTGCACGTTTAAATCTGTATCTTTGGGCTAATGACGATGATGAAGACGACGAGCAGCCTCGCTTTCTGATCTTGCTTGTTGTTGTTCCTCCTCCTCTGCTACTACTTTTTCCTTCTATATGTTTTTGGCTCTGCCATGACATTGTGTGATGATCACACACACGGAGCCCCCAAAAAATCGTAACTTTCACTCAATTTTGACAGCCCAAATGCGAGATTTTCAAGGAAACGTTAATTTTCAGTTAAAATGAAGATGGAAAGTTGTGTAACGCCTATCACTCACCATATCGAAGTGAGTGAATGAGAGAGATTTGATAGTGATGACTAAAGAATGAGTGAAGACTGAAGAGTGTGGCTAGTGGTGACCCATTTGTTAAAGATTCGTAAGGATTTTGATTTTGACAGGCAAATGGTAAACAAAATCTTTTTTTTTTTTTAAGGCAAGTGAAATATTTACGGCCTTGATTTCCTCAAAAAAAGAAAAGAAAAGAAAAAGTGACAAATATCAAAGATGATTCTTCTCCTTCTCCTTCTTCTAATTTGTTGTTGCAATCTTTTGGTAGAGTAGCAGCAGTCCTAAAGACGAAATAATCAAAAGGGTGGTGTGGGGAGAGAGGATAAGAAAGTGGGCGAGTGTCAAAAATGGAAAGTCCTCGAAATGATTTTTTTGATTTTTGGAGGGGATAATTGGGGACTTGGAGTTTTGCTTTGATTCAGAAATATTAAGAGGGAAAAATAAAAGAAAGCAAAAGCAAGAGTCAGACAGAGAGAGAGACAGACGCATTAATGCGGTTGCGTATTCGTTTGATTAAAAGACGAGAAGCAAGCAGACGTGGCGTACACGTGAGCGCAGTCGCTATTTCAAATCAGGTACTTACTGCTTCTGCATGTGTGAATGAACAGCCTCTATCCGTTTTCTTACAAATTTTTGCGTACGTCTCCTTCAACTCTTGCAATATTTTACAATTCACCTCGAACGTATGTCTTAAAAGCAAGGGTCTTCCTACTATGCACCCGGTGTATGCATGGTTCACTGTGACATGACATAAAGCCAATTAAATTCTGACATGTGTGCAATAAGCATTGCAAAGTAACCGGTTATTCCGGTTGAATTCACAACTGCCCTTATTTGTGTGTTTGTGTTCCAAGTTGCGTACACCATGTCACAAGTTCTCTAGTTACTCTCTTATTATCACAGCTGTTGCTCAATAATGTCACAAGTAATATACTACATGTCACAAGTACTGTAATTGCGCTTTTTCGTGTTAAGTGGCGAACTGAGGTACAAATTTTGTAAGAAACGTTCCCAATAAAATAAAATATTTAATTAATTTAATTAGAATAAAATTATTTTGTGAAAGAAATTAAAATTTAATCTTGAATGATTTTTACCAAAATTTAAGTTATTTTATGTGTTTAAGAAAATGAATTGTAATTGTTTTAATTAATTGGAAATAATTAATAAATTATGCAACCAAAAAAAAAAAAGCAAAACGGTTAGTTTTGGATAGATTCGAATACCTCCCTCCACCAAACTGCAAAAAATTATCAAAAATCACTAAATCATTTATTTTTTAACTTAAAAAATCTGAAACTCGTATTTTTATATTTGTGCCCTTATAAATTTTAAATGTTAAAACATAAATAAGATTATATATTATCATAACCTAAATTATGTTTAATAGAATACAACCCTTTAATATTATAAATTAGTACATGTTAATTAATTTTATTGTAGTTTATAATTTTTTTTATAAAACAATATTCATAAAAATTATTAAAATAAATAATTTTAATTTAAAAAATAAAAAGATAAAAATAATAATTGTCTAGAACTATATTATCACAAGTTATAGAAATAGGTAATAATGTTAATTATTAAATTTTATTTAGGTAAAGATAAAAATTAATTAATTAGATATGGATTTTTGGAGAATATCTTTTAATGATATTAGCTAAAAAATTAGATTAATAACTTAATAATGACTGAAAATTTTTAGTAAGTTGAAAAAAAATGACTTAATAAATTAACTTATTGAAATTAGTCAATTAAGTCATTAAATAAAAAAAATGACTCTTTACACTAATATAATCCTAATTCCAATTAAATTTTTTCCAAGTGATATTTTTTTTTCAATGGATGGCAGCTGAATTGAAATCAACGGAGATAAACAATTTGAATCATGTGGAGTATAAGATTGTAGAGCGAGATTTGGATGCAAGAGGCTTCGAAATTATATCATGAAACCTGTTGAAGAAAATCAAAGTAGTGTTAATGAAGATGCCTTAGAGGTGGTATAAAAACTTTATGCTCTAAGTTAGTGTTGGCATGAATATCATTTCTTAATTTAAACGGCCATTGAACCTTAGTATTGTTACACACACACACACACACACACACATATATATATATATATATATACATACACAAATACATTTGTTGGTGTGTGTGTGTGTGTGTATACTGGATGGATTCTAAACCTAAAAAATAAAAAAAATAATTTTTTTTTGGCTAATTTAAATATTATTTCTGTCACTACATGGTGAACCTATGGATTTAGATTAGGGGAGGCTTGTTTTAATTTAGTAATACATGATAATCTTGTACAAATGATCAAATACATTTAAAAAATAAATGAATGTGGGTGTTAGGATTCGAACAAAGGTCCCAATTACTCTAAAACTAGATGAGACCCTTAGTGGTGAAAAAACTAAGCACTGTCTAAACAGTAGAGATCCAATAATTTATTAATATGTTTTAAATTATAAGACCTCTTTGTAGACTCAAAGTCATTAGGGGAAGGTAATGAACAATAAAATGGAGGACCCAAGACTTTAGATTAGTGGAAACTTGGTTCAATCTAGTAATATAAGATAATCTTGCAAAAATGATCAAATATATTCTAAAAATAATAAATGTGGTTGTTCAGATTCAAACCAAGCTCTCCATAATTACTATATTATAGCCATCATGTTTTATTTCACATATTGTTACATTTATTTTAATGTCTTTTTTAGAAGGACCTTGAGGTATGCTTAAAAGGAAAATTAATGGCCTCGAATGGGAATTTGACCATATCTTTTCAGATTTTAGATAAATTTAAAAAAAAAAACTGCCTAAAAATTGTATATCACATATTCCAAAATACAATGTCCCAAATCTTTCATAATTAATATTGAGATGAAAACTATGAATAAGTTGGTGGCCGCGACATGAGAGTCGGGATGATGACGATGATGGTAACAACAATCTATCATCATTAGAATGAAAATTTTGTATAAAAAAACTAGGTAGGTAGTTTTGGCCGCAAAAGGATGATCAATGGAACTTTTCATGAGGGTTAAGACGGTAGATTACCTGCCTAAATGTTAATTTTAGTGTTTCTATATGAATATTATTAAAGAAATAATATAAATACATAACAAATATGATTTCAAATGCAATAATAATATTAAAGTTAAAATAATATTAACATGGCTTATGTACATCAATTTAATTAGTCAATGGTTATAATTATGATTGAATTGAAATTGTAATGGCAATTGTAATTGTAGTTGGGATTGAAATTGAACTTATAATTGTAATTGGAACCTGTAATTAAAATGGAAATCATAATAATAATTGTAACTGGGATGAAATTGTGATGGTAATTGTAATAATAATTCTATTTTGAGTTAAGGATGGTAAATATTTAGAATTATCCATAATATCCACATTCATCCATATCTAATTTTAGCTGCTTAATATGGATATGGATAACTATGAATATTTGTAGATATTTATTTATTTTTCAAATTCACAAATCATACAAGATATTAATAAGTTAGTAACATGATTATTAATTTGTTTTACATTATAAAATTTTAATTATTTGTATTTCCTAAACTCATTAATATTAAAAGCTAATTAAATTTATATTTTATAAACAATAATAAATTAACATCACCGGTGTTACTATTCTACCACGATTTGCTACAGTGGTGCCGTCAGAAACAGAGATGAATGTAGTAACTGGTAAAATAATCTGAGTATCTGACAACCCTTATTAGATAGGGCCCATGCTTACCTTCTCTCCCGTTGCCCGCTTCTTCTTTTTTGATTATCCAACCATTGATTTACTTTGAATTAGCATCGAACGGTGCGAAATTTTTTTATAATTTTTTATTCATCCTGATCTATCGATGCATCTGAACCATTGTAGTCGTGGCCTAAAAGCAATAAGATAAATCATTTGAAAAATCTTCCCATCATTTATAAGTATTAAAACAATAGATAGCAAATTTTGGTCGAAGTATCTGTTACTTAGGTCCTGATTGATGCAAATTTGGTCGAAGTATTTATTACTTAGGTCATGTTTGATGTTGAGGTATTGTATCTTTTGAGTTATAACTGTTGTAAAAAAAAAATTATAATTATGAAATAAAAATTAATAATTTATAGTAAATATAAATTTTAAATAATAATTTTGATAAAATTATTAAAGATATAATAAATTTTACATCATACAAGTGAACAATTATATTAATATAACTTTTAAATTACAACTGTCAATCGCAATCCAAACGCACTCTTAGTGACATAACTAATTCAAAAATCTTCTTGAATATTTCTTTTTTTAGAAAAAAAATGTATTGTACTTCAAAAACAAGTAAAAGATTTAGTACAAATACTTTGTTGGCACAAAACAAGCTTAACAATGCATAATAAATCTAAATCTCTCAAGCAAATAGCAACATTAACATCATCAAGTACAATCCAAAAATCAATTCGTGCAGCTACTACCAATTTTTCATGATTTTGTATTACAACACTATACCCAACTTTTCTAATGTCCACATATGCAATAAAATAATGAATAATTCCAAAAGGTGAAACTATCACTAAAAAAAATATTAATAAAATCAACTAAGTTATCTAGCAATACTATTAACTTTTTTTTGAAATTATGAATAAAATAGAAGACTCAGTGATGACATCTTGGTGCGGCAATTTTAATACTAAAGGGATCCAAAGATTTAGATAAATAAATATTTTATTTACTATAAATCACCGTTTAAATTGTTAAATTAACTTTTTAAAAGCTATTTAAATAGATATGCTAGTTTGTTCAACTAGAAAAATTTCTTAAAATATTTACAGAACTTATAGTCAACTCACACTAAAATTCAGGACTAATCTAGCATTGTGGTTTATTTAAGAAATGTATAAAAGTGGGAGGGTGATAAAAAATATATGTAGAAAAGAAAGGGCCTCTTCACAAATATGAGTAACATAAAAAAGTACTGTGCAATAATAACTGTAGACCAAGTGTTAATGCCAGTCTCCCATCAGGACAATAAATCAATCAATCAATTAGGGATCTTTCAAATACAAAGAAAGAAAGAAAGAAAGAAAGGAGAAGGTGTGTCACAGAAGAGCAGAAAATTTGGAGATGGTGGGGCGCCACTAACGGCTCAATGATCTGGGATTTCATAGCTGTAATTTTACAGAAAAAAAAAATCCCCATGGATTCAGGCCCCACTACTTGCACCTGCCCACACTTTTCCCTTTGTCTTTGTCTAGTTTGATTTTGTAGTTGGCCGTTCCTATGATGATCATGATCTTAAGTTCTACCATCTTTGGCAAAAGATTGGAGAATCTGCATGTTCATGGACCACCATGCTCATCATTATCAGGGTGTCTTTCTTTCTCTGTAACTCCCGTCTTTCTGATAATGCTTGCTTGCTTGCTTGCTGCTACTTCACGAATCACTTGGTTTTTGGGCTTCCTTTGTGTCATAAATGGAATATTGGGGCTTGAGCCATGTATTTCAGCATGAAAACAGTCCTTAATTACTTCACAATTATTTCTTGTTTCCCCTTTTTTGTGGGTATTAATTGATTGATTTGATTGAAAATAAATTAAATGTATATTAGGGTCATGCTGTGTTTCATTATATATAGCATGCAGCTACCTTTGAATTATCACCAAAAATTAAAAAGTTGTAGCATACGAAACAATTAAAGCTGGCATGAATGACAACTTATAGGTTCATTATATTTTGCATTATATGTAACATAGTCTAGTCCTTTATATTATAGATAAAATTATGCTCTATAAGCTCTATGTTTTTAGGATGACATATTGGGTTTTTTATGAATTAAACTGATTTTTCCTACAAAATTTTTGGAGGACTTTAAAATGATGATTTATACTTTTGTATTCAATTTGAGATACGTTCACGTACAATGGATTTTGTCGAAGTTTGTCTTCGAGACTTTCTCATGTTATTCCTCAATAGCTTATTATTTAGAATTGAAAATTAAAATACGGCTTAATTTCATAATGATAAACAAAACACATGATTAATACGTATAATTATCATGAATATATCTCAAATATTCTTAGTTGCTGCCCACCAACCTAACATAACTGATTTCAATGATCAAATTTTGATATTATATCAAACCGTTAGGATCGCACAATCCACATTTTTCACCAAGTCAAAATACTTTGACCAATAGTGATTTTAATACTGCTTTTTTTTTTCTTTGAATTCGATTTTAATACTGCTAGAATGACTAAAATCGTTAAAAACTATCTAACATTGTTAGTTTGGTTACAAAATCTCAGGCGTTATCTTTTACTCAACAATATGACCAACAAAATGAATCTTATACTGCCATGTTTGAATCATTATCAACTTTTAACCTAATTATTTTGGTCTAGTATATAACTTGGGAAATTTACAAAAATAGCCAAAAAAATTAGGCAATTTCAACTTTAACCCCTCAAACTTTTTTCTTTCAACATTAGCCAAATCCCCAAATTGTGGACGAAATTACCCTCCTCATTCTCACGTTTCTCTCAAGCCAATTCCTTCCCCTCTCACCAAAATGTCATCACCGAAAGTTCTATAGATTGTCGGCGGCGGCGTAGATCGGCAGCGGAGGAAGTTGTTGGCAGCTGAAAGAAGCTAAATCACGTTGAAAATCTTCGGAGATCTCCAAAATCAAAGAAAAAAATTGAAAACCCTAGGTGAGTTGTTATTGCCGTTTTTCTTTTTGTTGTTGTTGTTGCTGTTGTTGTTTGGGATGTTGTTGTTGTTTGGGATATTGTTGTTGTTGTTTGGGTTGTTGTTGTTGTTTGGGATGTTGTTGTTGTTGGTGGTGTTGTTGTTGTTGGTGGTGTTTTAATGGTGGCGGTAGGTGAGATGCATGTGGGAAAGGGAAGAGAAGAGAAAGGGAAGGGGAAGCCAACTCGCTCGCGCGAGGGCGTGGCGTCGCTCGCGCGGCGCGCATCTGACGTGCGACAGGCGCATGTCGCACGCGAGATGCTCGCAGCGTGCGCATCGCGCGCGCGACATGCGCCTGTCACACGAGAGATGCGCGCGGCGTGCGCACCTAGCACGCGCGACATGCGCCTGTCGCACGCGAGATGCGCGCGGCGTGCTCACCTCGCGCGCGCGAGTTGCGCGCAGGCACGCAGCTCGCGCGCATTCTTGGCTTCCCTCGCACGAGCTTGTCGCACTAAGAGGTGCTGCCTCTTGCTGCTGCCTCTTGGTGCCCGTCGCACCAAGAGGCAGTGCGTAGTGTTGCCTTAATTTTTTTTTTCTTTTGTTCAAAATTTTTTAATGTGTGATACTTTTAACTTGTACCAGATAAATGGGAAAATCAAAATTAGCATTGCATAACCCACCCGGACCGATTAAAGAACCGGGAATGATGAAGATACCTTATGTTGATCACTTCCCTGGGCGTATCACGAGTATGTGCAAATTAGATGTCGTTGTTAATGCCATCCGGGAAAAATTAACAAGGCAACAGTTGCAACTGTTCAAAGACAATATATTTGGGCATTTCCTACAGTGCCGGAGCTATCCGTTCAGTGGCGTAATTGTGCACAATATATTGCTTCGGCAAGTGTCACATGGCGATGGAAATGACAAAGATGAGTTATGGTTTCAAGTTGGCGACCATTTGATACGGCTATCGATTGGAGAGTGGTGCCTTGTAACGGGACTTTGCTGTGGCGAAAAAGTATTCCTGACGAAGCATAAAACAAAGCATAGGTTACTTAATAAGTACTTTGGAGGCAAGAATCGCGATATAAATCTTGGGCAGTTCGAGGAAATATTTATGAACTTACACTTCAAGACTATGAATGACACCGATGCGCTAAAAATTGTCATGTTTTACTTTGCCGATAGAGTGCTACATGGAAGAAAGGATCATTGTCAAATCAATTTCAATTTGCTTAATGAGGTAGATGACATAAATCACTTTCGAAGTATTCCGTGGGGTCGTTTGTCATGGGAAACAATATATAAAAGCATTGATAATGTATTGAACGGAAAAGCCATAAAATTTAAGAAGGCAAGCGCAGAAAATCCATTGCATAGAATTGAGAAATACAACTTTTACGGCTTTACGTCAGCAGTGCATGTGAGTGAAGAAGTTTTTTTTATAACTTAGTTTTGTTATAATAAATATTTAATGACACCTTTTTTTACTTCACATCTTTCCTTGTTGAAGGCATGGATTTTTGAAGCGATTGAAGGACTACCATTAGAGTGTGTGGAGAAAATTAGGAGGAAGGGTCCTCGGATCGTGCGATGGAAGCCCGTGGCTTCTTCAAATATTAACTTCGGCGAAGTGTATTCATACCTGAACGAGCGTCTTGTAAGTCATTTATATGTATGTCTGTATATAACTATTACATAATATATGGTTATACTAATTGAAAATTTGGTAATCTTTACGACAGGATGGTACCATTTTCCAAACCCTCAAACCGGATGCAAAGGAGAGAGCCACAAATTATTGGAAGAGTGTCGAGGATTACGTGCCATATTTGCCAAGTTGGGTCCGTAATGTGGGTATCATCTATAGTATCATTGAAAACCGGATGCAAAGTCATTTATATGTTTGTTTTTTTGGTATTTACTGTTTTCTGTTTTACTTGGTGCAGCACCAGCCTTCAATCAATGCGCCATCCAGTTCAGGGCCAAACGAGGTGGATCCTGACCCCACGAGCGAAATAGGACTGGAGTAGAGTCCTGTTGAGGATGTCGGTGCTGCCGACGACCATTATGAATCCGCACATGATTCAGATGACAGAAATGAGCCAGAGGTAACTTCTGTCGGAACTTCAATTTACAATGCACATATATTTATCCGGCATTTTATCATTACTTTCTTATTTGCGTAAATTGTAGGCAAGGACTAAGTTCCGCAATGATTATTTCATTGGACGATTGGATAAAATAGAGTCTTCCATTCACGAGTTGAGGTCGAAACTTCAGACTGGACACAGTTCCATTAACGAACTGAGGTCAGAAATTATGGCGGAACGCCGAGAAGCACAACAATATAGAGCAGCGGTCATGGGGTTTATGGCTTCGTTTGGCGCGGGTGCTTCAAAGGGCGCGTACGGTGATTCTCCGTTTGGCCCCTCGCACACGGTGAGCAAGTTCCATACGTTTTCGGATTTTTATTATGGTTTCAAACCCGAACTTATGTTAATATGTTCATCTCCTCGAAACAACAGGCCCCAGATGGCTATGGTCCGAACGTTGATGCTGGCTATGGTACGCATAATGCTGCTGGTAATGACGACGAGCACACCCCTATGTCCGTGTACAGTGTATATGGGGACATAAGTGATGACAGTGTACAGATATTCACGGAGGCACCTCCCGGCGTTAGTAAGTTTGGGCGTCCGTACCGACCGTCGTATATATTTGGCAGTCCTTACTTCATTCCTCCTTTCAAGAGAGTTAGGAATGTCAGGCCTATACCCGCACTCAACATTACGGACTATGAAATTGATGAAAGATCGAGTGTGGTTATGAATCCGCTTAGGGGATTAGAAGACTCAAGGCTATGTGAGGAGTTTGATCAGTGGTTTGCCGGCAACATTTCCGTGGATCAGCCTGTCCAACAACCTCGAAATTTCTTTAAAATACTCATGGGCAATGCTTCGATGGGGTGGCTTGGTGACGAGGTAAGTGTGTTTAATGGTCAGTACATTACAATACACAATAATATTTCTGCTGCCATGGATAATGATATAAATTTACTTGGTATAATCCCCTCACAGCATATTCACACGTATTACCGCTTGATCAGCGAGAAGCAACGGCGGTTTCCAAATGCACTACCACAGCGCGTCACGCATACAGATACATTCTTTTGGGCATGTTTTCGAATTTTATAATCATTAATTAACATTTCGATGTTTGAAATATCTCGAAATGTTATTAATTTTCTACTCATCATGTAATAGGTGTTCCTAAAGCAATTATGGAACAATGGTAGTTGTGATGTCCATTCATTACAATATGGCAACAACTTGAGCAGCTATATGGATGGGCGGGAAGATCTCATGTCCAAGCCGTTTACGGATGTTGATATGGTAAGAATTGTCATCATATCTTATGGTAATTGTGTATAAAATATACTAATTTACCAATTTATTTATGTAGATATTCATCCCTGTGAATTTGGGCGGCGATCATTGGGTACTAGCTCGAGCGGACCTTCGCGCGAGGAGGATGCAGATTTACGACTCGTTGGTTACCTTTTGCGAGGACAAAACATATTTGCGTAAATTCAAACCTCTTCAGGTCGTCTTCCCTCAATGGCTTCAAGATGTTGGATTCTACAACATTCGACCTGAGCTTCAGAGTGCTGACTCTTGGAAAGTAAGAATCGTTAAGGATGTGCCCCAACAACAACCTGGAAGTGGTGATTGCGGCGTATTTATGTTGATGTTTACAATGTATTTGATGTTCGGGCTAAAACTTGATTTTGATAGTAGCCACGGGCATTACTTCAGGAAGAAAATTGCTGTAGATATATTCACGGGCGATATTGCCTTGTAAGTCGTTGTATTGTATTCAGACTTGATGTATGGATGTAGATTGTTTTTCTAATAGATATAAACTTTTGATATATTCATATATTTAGCTATAAGTAATTATTCATCATGGGATTTTTACTCATAATGCAAATGAACATAACATAATATACCTCATTACATATAACTCATTACATATAATTGTAATATAAATTATAATAAGAGTTTAGAATCCATAATTAGTTACAATGACACAGTCAGTTTGGATTCGACACAATGGGATTTTTACATCTCTGGCGGTTATGACCGGGTTGGTTGCATCGACCACATCTCACAGTTATTCGGTTAACATCCTCACCGATAGAAGGAATTCTTAACTCTGGACGACGCCCAGGTGGTGGTGCTTCGATCGGTGGGTTAACTCTGATTTCTTGGATTTCTTCTGGAATGTCCCAATCTGTCATGTCCCCAACCGGCTCCACTGGTTCTGCATATGCCATGACCAATGAATCTTTAGAGTAATAATCAGAGCAAAGACTTATGTAATCCACACGGACGATCAGACAAGCAGCAATTGCATGCGCACAAACAAGCTGATCGAGTTGGAATACTCTACAGGAGCAAGTTCTTTCATGAATGTCAACTATCCCTTCCTTCATACCACCACCCAAAACATGAAATCGATGCTGAGACACTGGCCGAACGGTCATTCTTTCGGCCAAAATTCTCATTTCGCCGACTATCTCATATGCCCACGTCGTTAGACGAGTGCTCATCGATTCAGCCACAAGTTTCCTATCATAAAACCATTGCTGTAATGTTTTTCTAAAGTGATCAACAAGATGAGTAATAGGAAATTTTCGCGGTTCCCTCATTAAAGAATTCACGCTTTCTGCAATGTTGGTGGTAAGTATGTTGTATCTCCTACCTTCAAATTCGGACCTTGCCCAGTTACACGTGCCCACATTATTCTCCAAGTAATCAGCCGCGGCCGAGTGGAGCATCCACAACCCTTCAAGTTGTCTTTTAAATTCTTCGTGTGCATATGCCTTTGCTGCATTAATAAAAGTTGGCTCGAATTGATCCCAAATAGCTTTGGACATCCTGAATTTAGACTTAATGTTGCCTTTGACATGGTAAAAACAAACTCCATGACCAGCAGTGTGAAATGCTTTTAAAACGGCTCGCTTGATGGCAGTGCATCGATCAGAGATAAATACTAACTCTGGCCTATCGCCAATCACTCTGTGTAACTTCGTCATAAACCATTCCTAAGCATCATTGTTTTCTGAATCCATGACCCCAATAGCTAACGGATACAATTGATTATTACCATCCAGACATGTTGCTACAAACATGCTTCCACGATATAGCCCCTTCAAATGAGTGCCATCTACAGCGATCACAGGCCTTATGCACTGTGTGAAGCCCTTGATAGAAGATCCAAGCGCAACAAAGTAGTATAAGAAATTATCATCTTCATCCCGCTGGAGGTGTGTCACCGTGCCCTCATTCGCTTTGGTCAAAACGTGAGAGTATTTGGGAAGTAAGTTGTATGACTCTGCAGGGTTCCCTCGTACTATTTCAAGACCGACTTCTTTAGCTCGATATGCTTGCTGATATGTTAACTGGACCTCGTATTCTTGCTGCATGTCTGCTCTAATGTCATTCGGCATGTATATCCGCTTATCCTGAATAAATTTATCCGCGATAAGATGACCAACAACCCGACTCCTAACTTGACGGAGGCCACTAGGCAAAACCTCATTAGAGCATGTATGAACATTGTCAACTCTTCTCACTACCCAAGGAACATTATGGTCATCCGAAACTCTTGTTGCGCGAAGACGCCAATTACATGATTCCGAAGAACAGTGAGCCTCAAAGCGTGTCGTTGTGGACCGTGCAATCTTGAAATCAAACTTTTCCCGCAAGGCCACTTTGCGCAATTCCAGTATTAACTCATTCTTCTCAGCGAACAACTTTCCCACACCAATGTCGGCAGAATTACATCTTCTAACTAAGTCTGGAGCAACCAAGTTTGAAGGCATAACTGGAGCAAGACTCACCAGGGGATCAACTGTTGTCCTCCTCCTCGAACGGGCCATCGGAGGAATAGGTCGATTCTCTCTATTGTTAACAGGAATATCATACTGATTCTCATCCTCATCATTGATAGGAATATCGGAATGACCAGTGTCCCTATCATCAACTTCAGTATTGGAGTTCGTGCCTCGCACATTATCAGCTTTTGTGTTGTTGGTGTTATAACCAGGATCATCATAACTGCGGAACTCATTATTCTGAAATGGAGAGTAATGTTGCCCTAACGATGTCCGTAATGGTAAAACATTATCTTCAACATCCGCTAACGTAATGTCATTATCATCAATAGTGTCATTGTTTTCGTTGACTGGTGAGTAATGTTGTTGGAACGACATTTGTTGTGGTATCACCTCTTCCTCAATATCGGGGACAGACTCGTTTGCTCTAAACGAACTTTCACTTTCCACAAGTGGCTCAGGATTTTCGGCCGGAACTCGAGGATGTGTGGTGACAAATATAGGGATGCATCCATAATTGACCACATCAGAGGCCATGTGCAGCACAACATTAACCATTTCATCATTAAATATATCCATAGGTAGTGAGCATGCACGATACATTGTGTTACTAGATCTCAAAGTTGTCTTCATTGACAAACTATATTCATTATGATTTATCTGTAAAACTTCATACACCCTTGCCATAAAATGCTCAAACGTACAATCTTTCCGAACTAAAAATGTTGTATTCTTCGCATTCACGTACTCCGTACGGCCATCTGCTAATGTCTCCCACCAACCGTCATAACATAATTGAAGTACAACGGAATCCATTAAACCTAAAAAAAAAAAACAAAAGAGATAAGATTTCACGCTACAAAACCTAGTAAAAATGAATATGTAGTACATTTATGTGGATGAAATGAAGTATACAATTTTGGATTTACTTCGTCTCATCGTAAGCTTCGAAACGATATATTATACACTTAAAACGGACACATGTAGTCCACGTTATTACTTTCGGAAAATAACTTAAATTTAGTGAGACAGGCAGTGGGACAGGTGCCTGTCTCACATAAAACCAGCAGATTTATGTGAGACAGACGCCTGTCCCACTTGCCTGTCTCACATAAAATCAGTGGTAACAAGTGAGACAGGCGCCTGTCCCACTTGCCTGTCTCACATAAAACCAGTGGTACCAAGTGAGACAGGCGCCTGTCCCACTTGCCTGTCTCACATAAATCCAGTGGTAACAAGTGAGACAGGCGCCTGTCTCACATGCCTGTCCCACTTTCCTGTCGCACATATTTTGGTGAGACAGGCAAGTGGGACAGGCACATGTCTCACATAAAACCAGTAGATTTATGTGAGACAGGTGCCTGTCTCACTTGTCTTGTTCTGGGCTTCTGTTTTACTCGATTTTTCAAGGGTTTCAATGATTGATTTTCATTTCTCAACTCAAACTAACTACTTTAACAAGTCACATTGTTTTGTTATTGAAAAATAACAACATTTGCAATAAAAACTCACTTCAATTTCGAACTCAAATGATAAAATCAATAGATTAAAAGTTTAGGTTATGGTAAGAGTATAAACTAACCTTAAGAAGCTCTCCAATTGATAATTATATCTTCAATTATGTAATGTTTGTTTGATGAAATTTGCTAATTTATTGAGAGTGATGGAGTTTGTTGAGTGATGAAGTTTGTTAAGTTGAAAAGAGAAAAGTGGTGGAGGTGCTGGAATTGAAAAGGGAAAATGGCATGCCTTTGTAAATTTGATGAAAATGGTGAGGGTAATGTAGTCCAAAAATAGGTATTTGGCTAGTTATGATAGAAAAAAGTTTGAGGGGTTAAAGTTGAAAATTACCTAATTTTTTTGGCTATTTTTGTAAATTTCCCATATAACTTTTTTTTTTTTAAGATAAAGGATGGACAAAGCTCATATTTACTTTTTAGTCCCTTACCTATCTTAAATTTGAAGCTGAGTGGCCAGCCAAATAAAACTACTCAAAAAATTTCTGGACACGCCCTTAATGGCTTATATGTATACATACAAATTGATTATACAAAAACCTCCCTACACCATTTTTTTTTTTTTTTTTTTGGTGCGTGAGCAATTGAGCACTTCTCAACTAATGATGTAAGAATAAATACATTTATAGGAAAATTTGAACGAATAAAATAATATACAGTGAGAGTACTCAAAACACTTCCAACGATAGTGTTACAACTTACAAGCTACAAGTGTGTGGGGCGGGGTGATTTAGAATCTATGACGGGCTCCTACAAAATCTGATCCATGGTCCCTCATTTGGATTGGGTCCAGCCTATACCTTAAAAACGTGTAGGCCCAATAGGCTAAGTCCCTTATATGGTCTTAAATCTCAATTATCATTCAATTGACCTCTTTATGCCAACAATCTCAATTGATCTTCGATTTAAATTCAGAAGTGTTGAAACCAAATCAATCTCCAAGATCAACTTGAAACCCCCAAGACCCACTCTATGAAACTTGATCTTGATATGGAATTAACACTAAACTAAGCTTTGACAAGAATCACGTATAAGCACTTGAAACCAACCACACAATCAAAGAAAATCAGATCACACACTTGCACCAAGGATTATAGTGGTTCGGCCAATTTCTTGCCTACATCCACTGTGAAAAGAGAAACAAGCTTTTACTGATTTCCAGAGAACACGTTACATGTATGAAGAGTGAATACAACTTAATAGAAATGCCCTTAGTAACAGAGCCTAGGACCTTTTATACTCCTCTCAGAACCCGATCAAAGAGCCCCCAAAAGTCAGCTCACGCTCTTGGGTTTCCAGCCAAGATGATGATCAGCTGCCTCCCGCGTGATCTAACCAAAGTAACCAATTCTTGAATTTGCTCTGGGACACTTGTCAAACGCTCATGCAATCTGCTAGCTAAAACGCAGATGTGGCTGCCGTTTGAATTAGTGAATCATGTGATGCATCACGTGCATTACTAACGCATCCAGCCGACATAACGTTTATTCCATTCAGTTGTTCTGAACTCTAATGCATGACAAGTCTTTATGCTTTATGACAAATAATTGACATGTCATACAAATCCCCAAGTTCATATTTGAGCTTCACAACTCCAACACTCTCCACCTTGAACTCAAATCAGTTACTCCTAAGCTTCTGCCTTTCACTTCATCCTTGCAGTTTTATAGCCTGCAGATTCCAGCTGAGTTCATGCAGAACTCCAGCTTGGCTGCTGGTACAGCCTTTGTCAACATATCAGCAAGATTATCATTAGTATGTATCTTTAACAGCTTCACCACACCTTTAGACACCTCCAGCATGACAAAGTGCAGTTTAATGTCAATGTGCTTTGTCTTTTCATGATGCACCTAGTTCTTGCTGAGGCAAATTGCACTTTGACTGTCACAATGAACAGCCACCTGTTTTTGTTTAAATCCCAATTCTGTAACCATTCCTCTAAGCCATATTGCCTCCTTAAAGGCTTCTGCAGCTGCAGTGTACTCAGCTTCTGTTGTTGACAGAGTAACAACACTTTGCAGTGAAGCTTTCCAGTTTATGGTGCAGCTACTGAGTGTGAACAAATAGCCTGTCAGTGACCTTCTTTTATCTAGATCCCCTACATAGTCAGCATCCACATACCCTTCAACATCAACTTCTGTACCTCTTTTTGCTCCATAGATGAGGCCATAATCAGCAGTCCCACTGAGATATCTTAAGATCCATTTCATAGCCCTCCAGTGCTCATTTCCAGGATTAGCCATATACCTGGAAACTACACTTACTGCATGGGAGATATCTGGCCTTGTTAGGACCATGGCATACATTAAGCACCCCACAGCACTTGAGTATAGAGTTGTGCTCATCTCAGCTTTTTCATCTTCAGTCCTTGGACACTGATTACAAGATAACCTGAAATGAGCTGGCAGTGGAGTTTGAACTGGTTTTGAGTCCACCATTTCAAATCTCTCAAGTACTTTCTTTATATAGCAGTGTTGTGACAACTTTAGTATTTCCTTCTTACTATCTCTTAGCAACTCTACTCCAAGGATCTTCTTGGCTGCTCCAAGATCCTTCATTTCAAATGCATTCTTTAACTGCTTCTTCAGCTCATTTATCTAATCCATATGTTTACATGCTATAAGCATGTCATCAACATATAGCAACAGATAGATCTTACCTCCACCTCTCAAATCTTTGTGGTATACACAACAATCATAAGAGCACCTTTGAAAACTGTTCTCAGCCATAAATTTATCAAATCTTAAGTACCATTGTCTCGGGGATTGCTTTAATCCATATAGAGACTTTTTCAAAAGACACACATAATTAGCCTTATCTGGATCCTCATAACCTCTTGGTTGTGCCATTACAATCATTTCTTCCAATTCACCATGAATGAATGCAGTCTTGACATCCATCTGTTCCAGGTGCATGTCATTTTACTGCAACAAGTGCTAACAAGATTCTCAAGGAAGAATGTCTCACCACTGGGGAAAAAACCTCATTAAAATCAATCTCCTCCTTTTGTGTGAAGCCTTTGGCAACCAGCCTGGCTTTGAATCTAAGTGGTGCAACTCCTGGTATGCCCTTTTTTATCTTATAGATCCACTTGCAGCCAACTACTTTCTTTTTTGCTGGTTTTGGAATCAGATCCCAGGTGTGGTTCTTAATCAGTGATCTCATTTCTTCATTCATAGCTGCAATCCACTTCTTTGAGTCCTTACTACTGACAGCTTCAGTGTAAGTCTTTGGTTCATCTTCTTCTATTCTTTGTGCTGCTGATAGTGCAAATGCAATCAAGTCTGCATATGCATACCTCTTAGGTGGCTTTGATTCTCTTTTCTTTCTATTTCTCACCAGCTGATAATCTCTGAGGTTATCATCATCTTCTGATTCACCTTCTTGTTCAGACAAATCTCTTCCAGGTGCATTCTCAGGCCTTGCCTTTTTATCAGCTTCTGTGCTGGAGCTTGGAAGTTCCACCTTAAGAAAACTCTTCTTGTTACAACCTGGCTCTTTTTCAATGGTTTGATTCTCAGTAGCTGAGTTTTGAAACATTTCATGTTCATTAAACACCACATCCCTGCTGATTATTGCTCTTGGTGGCTTCATATCTATACACCACAGCTTATAACTCTTCACACCAGCAGGATATCCTAAGAACACACATTTAAAGGCCCTGAGCTCTAACTTCCCTTGTTTGACATGAGCATAGGTTGGGCAGCCAAATATTCTCAAATGAGAATAGTCTACTGGTTTGCTAGACCATAGCTCATATGGGGTTCTGAAATTGATTCCAGAAGAGGGGCTCATGTTTACTATGTAACAAGCAGTATCTAGAGCTTCAGCCCACAGACTCATGGGTAGCTTAGAGTGGATCAACATACACCTAACTTTATCTATTAAGGTCCTGTTCATTCTTTCAGCTAATCCATTTTGCTGTGGTGTGTGTTTTACTGTTTTGTGTCTTACCATACCATGTTTTGTATAGAAATCATCAAAGTCCGTATTGCAGAACTCTAAACCATTATCTGTCCTCAGTCTTCTCACCTTCCTATTTGTCTGTGTTTCAACTAATGTTTTCCAGTTCTTAAACTGATCAAACACTTTATCTTTGCTCTTCAAACTAAATACCCAAACCATTCTTGAGAAATCATCAATAAGAGATAAGAAATACCTAGCCCCACCTAGAGAAGCTGTCTGTACAGGCCCCCACAGATCAGCATGAATGTAGTCTAGAGTCCCCTTTGAGTTATGGATACCAGTACTGAATTTCACTCTTGAAGATTTTCCTAGGACACAATCTTCACAGAACTTCAAGGGCTTTATCTTATCTACTCCTAAGACTCCATGTTTTGATAGTTCAATTAAGCCTTTTTCACTCATATGGCCTAACCTCATATGCCAGAGCATGGTTTTATTTAGTTTCTGGTTTGACACAGCAACATCCCCTGTGACAGCTGATCCCTGTAACACATACAGACCATTGCTCATGTTCCCTTTCATCACAACCATTGACCCTTTCAAGACCTTTAAAGTGCCTGACTCAAGTTTAACTAGGCACCCTATTTTATCCAGCATTCCTAGAGAGATAAGATTTCTTTTGAGGTCAGGCACATGTCTGACATCCCTTAGTTCCCTAATCATGCCATCAAACATTTTCAACCTAATTGAACCTCTGCCAACCACTCTACAGCTTGAATCATTACCCATTACTACTATTCCACCATCACAAGTCTCATAGTTTGTGAATAAATTTTTATTAGGCCACATGTGGAAGGAACAACCAGAATCTAAAACCCAATTACCTTTTGTTTGAGCATCAGTTGCTATTATAACTCCAGTTGAGTCATAGCCATCAGATTCTTCAAATTCTGATGCAACAACAGCATCTCCACTCATTTCATTTGCATTGTTTTTCTTGTTTTTCAATTCAAGGTAATCTTTCTTGAAATGACCCTCCTTATGACAGTGGAAACATTTCAAGTTATTTGGCCTGGATTTTGATCTCTTCTTCTTGTTCTTACTCGTCTCTTTCTTTTCAGTTCTTCCTCTTGCTGTCAGACCTTCTCCATCCCTAGTTTCTTTCTTAATTGCAGCCTTGGAACTCAGAGCTTCCTTTACATCTCCCATAGCGAGAGTCTGTCTCTCATACATCAATGTATCCACTAGATTCTCATAGGAACTCGGCAGAGAGTAGAGCAGGATCATGGCTTTGTCTTCATCATCAATCTTCACATTGATATCTTCAAGATCCAAGATGATCTTGTTAAAAGCATCAATGTGATCAGTAATTGATGATCCTTCTTCCATCTGCATGGTATAAAGCTTCTTCTTGGTGGCTAGTCTTTTAACCATTGACTTCTTTGTGTATAAGTCTTCAAGCTTCTTCCATAGTCCTGCTGCTGTTTTTTCTCCACCCACCTCTCTGAGTACACCATCCCCAAGACTTAGAATTATTGCACTGTGTGCCCTATCAAGCACCTCAGATAATTCTTCTTCAGTTACTTTCATTGGCTTCTTGGATGATGACTCATCATCAAGTGCAACATCCAACCTTTGATGCACCAGTAAGGCTCTCATCTTGAGCCTCCATAGGTGGAAATCATTTTCGCCAGTGAACTTCTCCACTTCAAGTTTAGCTGACGCCATTACAAAGACTAAGAAACCAGAGATAGGCTCTGATACCAATTTGTTGAAACCAAATCAATCTCCAAGATCAACTTGGAACCCCCAAGACTCACTCTATGAAACTTGATCTTGATTTGGAATTAACACTAAACTAAGTTTTGACAAGAATCACGTATAAGCACTTGAAACCAACCACACAATCAAAGAAAATCATATCACACACTTGCACCAAGGATTATAGTGGTTCGACCAATTTCTTGCCTACATCCACTATAAAAAGAGAAACAAGCTTTTACTGATTTCCAGAGAACACGTTACATGTATGAAGAGTGAATACAACTTAATAGAAATGCCCTTAGTAACAGAGCCTAGGACCTTTTATACTCCTCTCAGAACCCGATCAAAGAGCCCCCAAAAGTCAGCTCACGATCCTGGGTTTCCAGCCAAGATGATGATCAGCTACCTCCCGCGTGATCTAACCGAAATAACCAATTCTTGAATTTGCTCTGGGACACTTGTCAAACGCTCATGCAATCTGCTAGCTAAAACGCAGATGTGGCTGCCGTTTGAATTAGTGAATCATGTGATGCATCACGTACATTACTAACGCATCCAGCCGACATAACGTTTATTCCATTCAGCTGTTCTGAACTCTAATGCATGACAAGTCGTTATGCTTTATGACAAACAGTTGACATGTCATATAAATCCCCAAGTTCATATTTGAGCTTCACAACTCCAACAAGAAGTTATTAAGAACATCTAACTTTGTGTGCACGTTTTTAATCACATTGGCTATTGCGGACTGAGCACATATAATATGTGGAATTTTTTCATCAAACAAAGAAGGGGTTATTGGAGCTATTTTCAAATTATTTTAAAAACCCATTTGGCTATTTCCCTGCCTAGCTTGCCAATAGCCCTGCCACTTTAGGCACTAAAGTTTATGATAGAAATAGTTTACACACCACTAGAAGAAACAAAAAGGCAGTTACAGTTAAAGAAACAGAAATATATCATCCATTCCACATAGATACACACAAATACAAAGGAAATTATTTTGAAAAGTAATCCTCAGTCCTGCCCTTGAATCCAATTTGCCCAAAAGTGAGGCACAGGAACAACCCGAAGTGCCATGTAACCAACCACAACCTGCACATCAATCTCACTTTATATTAGGTGAGGGAAAAATTATGGGACCCAGATAATGCAATCTATTAAATAAAATCCCACCCGTTGACCAGCAACGGTTCCATGGTCTAGTGGTCAGGACATTGGACTCTGAATCCAGTAACCCGAGTTCAAATCTCGGTGGAACCTTAAATCTATTTTTTCCTCAATTTAACAATTAACGCCTAATCAATGACATGAACTAAAAATTTAACATTTAATCATGGGTATTTTAAAGATCCTCATTCTATATCTAATCAAAGAAATGGACTGACCAGAACTGAGAGGTGAGGGGAGGGGGAGTGGGGAAGTGCGCAAGCTCGGTCCCAATGCTCTCAAAGAAGAGCCCCGTCAAGCTCTTGCCGTTGATTGCCGGAATACTCGAGGGTGCTAACCATCCGATCAACCCAAACCCAATCACGTTCAAATCCGTACGCAGCCAATCTCTCTCAAAGCTGAAATCATTATCATTCATCAATCAATCAATCACTCACTCATCATTTTTCATCTTATAACAAAATCCAACGGCCGTGATCGTGATTCACTTACCACGTCACCTTTCCCCCACAAGCACCCGCCACCCTCAGTGGGTTCCTAGCAGCCACCGGAGACTTCACAAAGCCTGAAATATCAAAACAATTAAATAGGCTACTAATATAATTACGTGAATATCCGCACGTCCGAAATTTGCTTATAAACGTCCGAGCCTGAACACGACTCTAAATATATATATATAATATGAAAGCATTAAAGATTATGACAATCAATTAATTACTTGAACCGAGAGCGGTTCTCTTTGGGGAAGACAATGAGGAGCTTCCGAGTCCTACGACGGGCGACGAAGAAGCAAATGCTGCTGCTGCCATTTTTTTTTTTTATTCTTTTTAAATTTTTTGCTTGGTTGATGATGATGCTGGAATGGATGCGAGTTAGCGAAAAAATAGTGGGATTTTGTTTTTGTAAGAGATGGGAGATTTTGTGGGAGAGAAAAAAGATTTCCGCGGATGGTTTCTCGTCAATGATATTCTGCCACGTAGGATTTGTATGGATAGAGTGGGGCCACTATCTGATTTGTTTATTGCTAGCCACCCTGAGAATATGTTATCCTTACTTCACGCGCTGCCCATCCGTACCACCACTTGCAATGCTAGAAAAATCTTAAGTTGGGCCCGATTAACTATGAGAAACTAGCATGAAATCATAATTATAAAAAATTAACATTTTAGATTTTGAGATTTATTTATTTTATTAAATTTAAGGGTATTTTTATATTATATTTCTTTAATTTTTAAATTTTTGTAAAATAAAATATTTTTTTAATTCTTTTAGAGGTAAAATTATCATGTTTTAGTGATAAAGTGGTTGACTAATATAAATTTAGATGCAAATATAATATAGAGAACATGTTAAAATTTTATTGTGGTTAAATATATATATATAATAAAAAAAAAAAAGAGTGGTGAAGGGATAATTTTCCCTATGACTTTCAGCTTTCACAGCAATTGTTTTGTAAAGAGTTTGCAGTAGGGGTGGGCACGGTTCGGTTCGAAATTAAATAGAACCGATTTAAATCGGTTATTTTATAAAAAGAACCGAATAAGAACCGAACTCAAAAAGAACCGAATTCAAACGGTTCTTTTCGGTTCGGTTCGGTTCGGTTCGATTTTTTCGCTTCTGGGCCTATTTTGAATTTTCAAATTTTTAGCCCATTAGGTTTCATAAATGTAATAATTTTTTTCAACAAGTTCATTACAAATATTAACAATAAATACAAAGTATTTAAAACACATTTTATCAATAATATCTTACTAACTATTAATAAATAATAAATAAACTATCTATATAATAAGATGCTAGTTTAAAGAAAAATAAAGAAAACTTACTGGTAAGCAATATCAATCAACTATCATTTACTCCTCAGCTACTTGCTGTTGTTCTTGAGATTGCATTGGCCTAAAAAATTCTTCAAGAAATTGAAATTTACGAAATTTACGAAATTGTTTTATATTTGATTTTAGGGTTTATTTTGGGAAATAAAAATTTACGAAATTGTAACACTAACATATATATATACTCTGATTGTGTGTATGCAAGTTTATGTTAGTTATCTTACACAATCAGTTAAAAATTAACACATATTTAATTTAATAAAATTTAAAAATAATTCGATTTTTCGGTTCAGTTAAATGAACCGAATACCGAACCGATATTTCATTTTTTTTATAAATTGTACCGTTCAATTTTAAAAAAAAAAAAATCGTACCAAATTGGAAAAAACCGTCGGTTCGGTTCGATTTTTTTAAGATTACGATTTTTTTGCCCATCCCTAGTTTGCAGAGAGAATAAATAATTGAAAAAAAAAGGAGAGAGACTTATATACTTTTACTGAAATGCAATCATTACACAAGGAAAAAGGTTTTGGTAGTGATTCTTATGAAGCTAATGAACAGGGGACTCGACTAGCTTACAGAATCTGTAAGGTACAGACTGCAGCATCAGCCGTTGGATGTGGTTGGATGTGGAGTGAGAAACTAAACAATAGAAAATCCGATGGTGGGATAGCGGGAGATGTTTGTTACAGAATCTGTACCATAGACAGGTCCATGAACAGGTATTAGTAGCCCTATTCTTCTTCTTAATTCAACGCCTGGCTTTCGGTAGGTACAAGATGTTATTACAGCGTAGTTTAGAAAGGTACGTGACTATGTCACTAATTGATAAAATTTTACTAGGGAAAGGATCACATTTTCCACGTGATCACATGAGTTTTTTTGGAGTAAAATATAGTACAGTTAATGATGATAAAAATAAAAATATAAAAATAATTAAATCGCAGTAATGTAGGATCATAAGAAGTCACATACGAAGACAATTCAAATTTATATTAAAAAAAAATTAAAATTTTTCAACCAATCAAATTGATTCCTGCACAATAATAAGGTCCATTTAAAAACTACCTAACAGTTATTGTATGTCATAATTAATATGGGTTTACAAAAAAATCTTACCACCGAATACAATTTCAAGATTATTAAGTACACACGAGATCGTTTTCATTGACAATTTCAATGTCAAATCCAAAATTGTCAATTATTTGGTTTGGAGCAGGACTCCAGATTTGCACCATGGCTTGGTCAGAAAAGGGAGGCAGCTCGATTGGAAAAATGAATGGGCTGCTTATAAGGAAAAGTTTGCCGGCTTGATCCCGTCATCTGTCAAATAAATTGTGTGTCTAATAATAAATTCCTCCTTCATTGAATTAACGGATTCCAAACATGAGAAAAGTTTGCTAGCTGAGCGTGAATAATTATTTCAGCTTTAAGAGTCACGACCTTGAGGGACTATTTATTATTATCTTTTATAAAATTGAATTAGTCTATAAAAGTGACAAACAAAAATTAGATTTTATAGTATCTTGTACATAAAACCATGTCTTTTGGGTCAGAGGAACGGACGTCAATATATAGCACCGAGTTATTTAATTCTTCTTCTTCTTCTTATTATTATTCGTATCAAAATTTTCGTTGCTTGTATCAAGGGTTTCGTTACAATCTCAACTTTTTTGTTACTCATATCTAAATTTTGAGGACAAATGTAATTAGTGGTGGGCATATCGGGTTTTGGTTCGGGTTGTTCGGGTTTTGGTTT
Source organism: Citrus x clementina (assembly GCF_000493195.1). Classification (NCBI taxonomy): domain Eukaryota; kingdom Viridiplantae; phylum Streptophyta; class Magnoliopsida; order Sapindales; family Rutaceae; genus Citrus; species Citrus x clementina. The sequence continues at coordinate 18,957,996 of NW_006262022.1, forward strand.
GGGCTTCAACCCAATCGGGTTGGAGAATTGAACCCAATCGGGTTAAAAACGCCAACCCGAACCGAACCAAACCAAATTTAACCTAAATGAGTTGATAGTTTGAATCCATTCGGGTTACACAGGTTAACCAAAACCGAATCGAACCCAAAATAAATTTTGGGTTCGGTTCGGTTCGGGTTAACCCGGTCCGAACGCCCACCCCTAAATGTAATAATGTGACGCATGTAACAGAAACTGACAAAAAAATAAATTATGCTAGAGTTGAAGTACTATAGTCCTACCGTGAAATGATTTAACTTGAATTTCGTAGAAAAATGTTCTTTCTTACTTTATTTGAACATAGAAAGAAATTGGAAACAATTATAAATTGTATTTTAAGAAGAGTTGTAGAAAAAAAAGAATTGAGAAGTAGCACAATTGAGAAATATTTTTATCCCAATTTATCCCCTTTTTTTTAACGAAAATATAGATAAGTTAATTTTACACTTTTTGAGTGACTAAATTGAGATTATATTGTCATTGTAACGGGGGATTTTCCCAGCAACTAATGAGCTATTGAACTAAATCATAGTAGTGGGCAACTAACCTGACCCGAGTCAATCTGAACAAAAAAATTATCGAATTTGATGCGAATGATTAATTCAAACCGATCGGATTTTATTGTTATTCAATCAAGTCAAACCCAATTCAATTCGAAAATCTAAAGAAATCAAAGCATGCACAAATCATCTACGACATAAATTTTCGATCTCATCTGAACTGTATTTGGATCGAATTGAATTACAAGTTAGGATTGAGTTTGTATTACTTTCTTCTCAACTTAGTTAACTCGAAACCTAATGAGGTTGATCCAAACTTGATCCGACCCAAATTCGCCCAACCTTATTAAATCATAGAGATGTGTATCATTGGATTTTGCCACACAAGAAACTTCTATGGGATGAAATCAAGACAATTTTCTTGAAAAATAATGATATGCATGTCAAGTAGACGGAACGCTTCAAAATAGATCATTCTTACTAAACCGTCATGATTCTTGGCCCTAGTGTCAATATCTGAAAATTTCTGAATAATCAAAGTCCGCCGGCTTCCGGCTCATATATATACTCGTTCAAAGTCAAAAGTAATAGACCGGCTAGTGTCCTTTTGAATAAATTGATTAAAGAATTTGTTTGCTAGAGCTAAGAGAACAAACAATTAACTAAAAAAAACTCATTTGTGTTATGTTGATCGGCTGTACCTATAATTATCTGAGTTTAAGTAACAATAAAAAATAAGAACCGATGTTTATCGAGTAAGATTTTCCATTTCATATTTAAATCTTAAAAACTGTGAGAGCCAAAAATTGTAAAAGTTTAGATGAACTATTAAGCTTAGATATGGAATGAAACAAATCGAACAACTTTTATAACTTTATGCATCACTTCTTTGCATTGAAACAATTTTGGTAACCTTAGAAAAAGGAAAAATTAGCAAAATTAATTGAATAAACGAATTATGAACTAACTCCAAACCCTTTTGTTTGCCTATTTCTCCCCTTTCTCCCATCGATATTTTAAACGTACAAAATGAAGAACCATAATGCAAAAAAAACACTAACCCCTACACAAATACAAGCCATATCCAAAACTCTCTCTCTTTTGTCTTTCTTTTCTTTTCTCACCCTCTTCCTCTCCGTAAATTCCTCATACCTCACCTTCCCATTTTGCCCCCCTTCCCCTCTCTTTCTCCTCTTCCCATTCTCCATGGCCTCCTGCAAAATTACCAAACTGTCCCTCCCGCTCAAGCTCCTCCCCTCCATGTCCTCCACTTGCATGCTCACCTCCCTCACGTGCACCTCCCCTCCCTCCTCCTTACTCCTCACGCACGTGACCGCCACCTCGCACTTCACGTACTCCATCTCTGATGATCCTGACCGTCCGCTACTGTTATAATCTCCCGCCATGATCGTCGCGAACCTCGCCCGCAGCACATCTCCCGCCGACCACTGCCGCTCCACGGCAACCGCTCTCCCGCTCGATATATTAACCGCACGTTTCTTGAATGGGTCAATTAGTATCCAACTCAGCGTTAAGTTTTCTTCAAGATCTTTGAGCCACGTGTCACCCTCACCTCCATGCAGAGTGGGTGCCAAAACTGAGTCTTTTGAGTCAAACAAATCGACCCGAAGCGGCGCCGCATAAAACCAAGCGGTCGCCGTTTCAATCACGTGGGTCTTTGATACAATGAGGGCGTTCTTATAATGAATATCCACGCAGGAGACGAGCTCATTAGGAAGATGACGATCGGGATTGCGTTCTGAGGGCTGGCGGAGGTGATCGAGAGCGGGGAAGGCGTCGGAGAAGAAGGAGCGGTGGCCGGAGGGGAAGGTGGAGACGACGCGGCTGACATTTTCGTCAGTGATGGAAGGCCACGTGGCGGTGCAAATTTGGCGCCAGAGATCGTCTTGTGTGGAGAGGGCATGGAGTTGGGAGGAAGCGCAGGAGGTGGCGGCGAGAGCGGGGCCGTCGAGGCGCGTGAGGATGTGGGTCTGGATAACGTCTTGAGGGACGGCGGAGATGTCATCATCGACGGTGACTGTCGACGACGATGAGGAATAAGAAGACATTTTATCTTAACACGTTCTAGAGTGATAAGAGAAGCTTTGAATTTATTTATTTATTTATAGGGGTGAGGAAGATAATTTTACAAAGTCAGAAGTGGCTGTCTGAAAATCTTTTTTGTCTTATTAGGAAAGTACTTCGTAATCCCATGGCTTTTGAAAATACTTTCGCAGTGACGTAATATATACGAAAATATTCCAACACTCGATTTTAAGAAAGAAATGAGTATTCACCACTCGATCACTATAGCCAATAGGGTATGATTTAAAATAATTTTAATTTACAATTACAATACTTCTTTAGATATCATATTTGACCCGATTTATAAATTAACTTACCTTATTTGACTCGATTTATGAATTAACTATCTTTAAAATCTCCAACTATTGTTATTTTATGTTTATTGATTAACAAAGTTATTTATTAATCAACAATAATATTGGAAAATCACAAAAATAGTTTGTTAGGTCGATCTCATTTGAATCCAAAAACCCAAAGTTCAAAAAACCTTACTTAATGTGTAATTAACATTACCTAACATATATCACCTAATTGTTAGTTTTACTAGGATTCTTGGACCACATTTTATGAAGTCAAATCATTTTCTATAATAAGACCACATAGTGATTTCTTAATTAAGTTTTTCTTTTTTTTTGGCAGCTTAACTAACGATTCGGTCCTACATCAATCTCAATGGTTAACGTAATCTCCATTCTTAATTGTTTAATAATCACAAATGGGAGAACGACACAAGCAATAACAATAACACGCACGCGCGTGTATATATGGTACTGAATTTTATTTTAAAAAAAGAAAGAAAGAAAGATTACCAATTCACTTATTTGAAGCAATATTTAGAGAGATCTAAGCATCATCAAACAAACTTTTATGAATTAAAATGAGAGAATCATCCCACCAATCATAAGTATCATATAAGTTAACCCTAATTTAACAAGGCTTTCAGCTACTAAATTATTATTATAAATCTGGGTGTAGTTGCGCGGATATGCATAATACGTATGTGTAAGTATGAAGGACACATATACCGACATATATTTAATGACAGAAGGGGAAATAAAAACGACATAAACATGGCGTTATTTAAATTATTATTTTTATATATTTTCCGTCTAAGAATGATTTTGATATTTCCGCGTAAAGAACTTATCAAAAAGTTGAATTATTATAATATCTGGCACCCAACTTTGCCTTAGAGTGAGACCAATAAATGACTTCCCAATTGAATGCCTTTGTAATAATGATTCTTGATTATGTGAGTGTCATGTTGTAATTGTCATCCCTATAATTGTATGCGTGTGAAAGTCGAGAAGATTGAATGTGTTCTTTTAACAAGTTGTGTTTAATTCGGATTGACTTTTATACAAATTCGGGTCTCATATATGCTTGCCGTGCTGCTCATTTATTTTGGGTGATTTAAATTATCCAAACTCTTGACAATTGTCTGTTTAAAGAGCATTCACAGCCAGTGGGCGCACAAGTTGGGCTAATATATATTAATATAGTTTTCGATGAATTTAATTGCAATTTTATCGGTATGATTTTAAAGAATTCGACATTGTTCCAGCTGGAGGAACAATGTCTTGTAAGATTTCTAATCAATCTTAAATGATTATTTTTCCTTATCGTAAGTTTGATCAATATCAAGATTATGCAATTAAAGTTATAAAATTACATGCATAATAAAGATAAAAAAAATACTAGACGTCTCGTTTCAATGCATCCTATAGCCTGCGGCATGAATCAAGTTGCTAGTGCGTGCTTTAAGATAAGCCTCAAAAGTGTCTACTCGTCACCATCACCACTTGAATTCCACTTGGATTAGGTTGTTAGTAATGTTGTCAAAATCTTTTACTAGGACTTTGTGGAAGAGTCATCTGCAATTATATAGAAAATTGACTCTCGTGTATAGTGGCTATCCATACTTTTGATATTTCAAACCACTTGATCTTGAACTAATCCCATCTACAAATGGATAAGATTTTAGTCTCTGTAATTTTTTTTTAAAAAGGATTTGGGGGGTTATTATTGATCCATTAATTAGTTAGTTGGGTTTCAGTATCGGGGTCTTGTAAATTTATAGTTCATTTTTTTTTTCTTTAAGTGATGATGAATATCTAAATGTTATCCTTCAATTTTTATCCTAAATGATACGAGGATACTATTGTAAATTTATATATAAAAATACTTTGCAGGCTATTAAAAAAATAATGTATGATAGATTTATAATTTTATTATATAAAACAATTTTAGGAGATTATCAGTTTACCCTCTACTTAAATTAATACATACCATACGTTTATCTCATTACTCTTGTCATAATAATTAATAATCTTTCCATGATATTATGATTTTATAGTATTATCCTTATTTTCAAATGCACTTTCATTCATAATTATTATAAATTAAAAAAATTAAGAATTAAAAATAAGGAATTTACGTTTTGATGTGAATAAAAAATTAATAATAAGATATTTTGTTATGCTTTTTGTTATTTTCAAATATTTTCTCAAAATAAATACATATTTTATATTTTCAAGATAAATTATCAAATAAATGACTCATTTACCCTTATTTTCCTTTAAATATTGGTGTTAGGGATGTTTTGGATATTATAAAAATATAGGGGTAAATAATACATATTGATTTCAATAGTTGAGAAATTGGCAATCTCTTAATAATTTTTTATGATTTTGCCCAAATTTTAAAAGTATAATATATCCCCCCCAAATTTATGTTAGTTTTTAGCATATATATGCCGCTGAGCATATTAGTTCAATTGGTTGAGAATGCACTTTGCATCTGTAGTTATATAATTGTAAAGGTTGATCAAACATGCAGCATTTGCTATGCGGATTAAATAAGTTGTTGATTAAAAATAGTTAAGTGTTTGGTAAATTGTGTTGTTGTTGTTGTTGTTGCTGTGAGTTTAAAAAGTAGAGTACATGTATTTGGTAAATTTTATTGTAAAAATGATGTTTTATTATATAATGATTAAAATAGACATAAGTTTAAACGACTTTAATTAATATATGAGGGGTTTATGGAAAATAATACATAATTGTCTTTTTATTAAAATACTAGTTTTACAATAAGAACTTTACAAAGACATGGTGCCTTACTCAATATATGTTTACATAAAGCAACTTGCTTTTAAAAGTTGTTAAAATGAAAAATTTATAAAATAAATATCTTTTAAAAGATTTACTAAACACCATTTTTATCAAAATTTATTAAATAAGCCAGTTATAGTGTTTCAAGCTTAATCTCAACCTGAGCCTAAATTTGAGTAATAATATGATATTCAATAGATGAGGTTTTTCATTGCATCCTAATCTTTTTTTTTTTCAAAATAATTAAAGAAAAGCAATTGATCATAGTTAATAGGAGATTAGAAAAAATAGAAATCAGTGAGCTTATTGGTGGATTTAATTTCCCAAATGCATTATCTTGATGGCACATCCTAACTTCAACTTAACTGAAAACGAAAACTGAGCTCTATCAACTTGTTCTTGATGTACTTTCACGGCAATTGCAGCTCATGAGCAGCTATCAACTTGATGTACTAAACGATTCAGTGCTTGTAAAATATTCCGACTTTGGATCGGTGGTTAATTAATCACTTCAATTTTAAGCTACAAGCCATATGTCCTAATCCTCTGAGAGCTTTAAAGCTCAAATTTTAATTTTAAGCAACAATTGAGTTAGTTGCTAATCACCTAATCGTCACCTAATTGTCAATTTAAATTACTAATGTTTTTGGAATGATCCCCACACTGATGATGACGGCGATGATTAATTATTATTATTATTTTTTAATTTTAGCAACTCAACTGTGGCTCCCGTCTTGGCTCTTGATCTGTTTATAACACAATCTCTCCGTTCAGGATGACACAAGTAATGATAAGAAGTAACTGTTAATATCAAAGGTTTAATTTTTTAAATTTCGCCATTTCGGATCTACCTTAGGCCCTATTTAGAATTACAAGAAGTTGCTGTTAATATGATAGGTTTAGGGTGCGTTTGGGATTGAAAAGCTACATCACTAAAGTGTTTGGTAAACACTATCTGTTATAACTTGGAAGTTATGTTGATATGATTTTTTATTTGTATAATGAAAAATCTATTATATCTTTAATAATTTCATCAAAATTATTATTTAAAATTTATATTTACTATATATTACTAACATTTGTTTCAAAGTTACAGCTTTTTTTACATAGCAGCTGTAGCTTAAAAGTTACAGCACCTCAATCCCAAACACACCCTTAATTTTATAAATTTCAGATCTAATTTAATTAGGGACAAAATTTGGTGCCGAGCCTGCTGTAATTTCACCTCAAATTAAGGTTGTATTATCAATGTGGATTGAGAAGTAATTAATTACCCCTTTCTTTTGAGATCCGACAAAGATATGAAGGGCAGCAAAAATTTGAGTGTGTTCATTATGATGACAGAAGCGGCCATTGCATGCATTATGTGTAAAACCAACATTACTTTTATCTTAATTCATTTGTTTTACCTTACATTTACATAATTTATATTTTATTTTATATTTAATATTAATTTATAATTTTTTTTATATTTATAAGTTTTTATTTACCAATAATATATCAATTTATCACTTCAATGTTAATTTACTTAATTTACCGTACATTTATATAATTTATATTGTATTTTATACCTGATGTTGATTTACGATTTTTGTTAAATTTATATATCTTATATTTTATTTACGTAGTTTACGTTTAATTATAGTATTACTGTCGTGACTTTTAATCACGCCTTCACAATCACATTTCATTGTTGATGGAAGTACTTTTTTGTTATAACTATAAAGTTTTGCATTAAAAGATATGAATTCGTTAATGGAACAAGAAGTTGTAAAAATATAAAAATAAAAATTGTGACTGTTATGACATACAACAATAGTGAATTAGTATTTTTATTTTTTGAATCTAATTGAAATAACGAGTTGATTGATGCCTAATTTCCACCCAATTTATTGACTGAATTGGTCATCAACGCCGGTAAAGTAAACGTGTTTGAACGGGTTTCCGTTGACTGCTCTGGAAAAGTGCTTTCATTTTCGGAGCTTGCAAATGGATGCTCCACATTTTCGAAACTTGACTAACATGATTGAAATTAATTAAGCAATTATGATTGCCGACGTAGGGTGTATTTGAGATTGAGGTTAGATAGTTGTAGCTTAAAAGTTACAACATTAAAGTGTTTGGTAAACACTAACTGGTATAACTTGTAAGTTATTTTGATATGATTTTTTACTTGTATAATAAAAAATATATTATATCTTTAATAATTTTATCAAAATTATTATGTAAAATTTATATGTATTATATATTATTAATTTTTATTTGATAATCATAATTTTTTTTCACAGCTGCTGTAATTTAAAAGTTATAGCACCTCAATCCCAAATGGGATTATACAGGTGTTATTTTTCAAAGTTTGCAAATGGGGCGTCGTTACACGGCAAGTGGGTGGAATTATCGTCATCCCTAGCCCCCCTTAAGTTTAATACACTAACGCTAAAGCCTACTCAATTTTGTAATATATGAATTATGGTCCTTATTATTGGGCCCTTGATTTTATTGATTTTTTGTTTCAGTCATCCTGAATTTATAGATTCTTCATTTTGGCCCATATCGAACCAAAATCCTAGTTCCACCACTGCACTGACTTGCTTTATTTTTCGTTATCATTATTTTTTTGAGAGACTTACAAAACCTAGTAGTTATCGTCATGGTGCCTATTTTCCATTCAATAATTGAGAAAAGAGAATAACAAAGCATGTTCTTTGTTACAACTCGTAAGTTCTTTATAACACGTAGAATACAACTAGAACTCTCATCCACTTTAAAATGAAAAAAAAAAAAGAATGAATGGGCACTTAAAAAGTGAAAAAAAAATTTGATGGCATTCTAATTTGAAATGGTAATTGGGGTAGTTCTGGCAAGACGGTTTTAGACGAACTCAAGGAGCTTTGAGGTATGTTGATAGCACTACTCAAGATTGAAACTTAACGGTTGGCCCAAATGTCACGCATTTGATAGCCCATTTCTCGAAGGCTTGTTCGTGTCCGTGAATTGATGTCCAATCCTCCACGATATTACGCCTTGCTTGTGTACACACACACAAAAGCATTCGGCTTGACTCTATCTATTTTTTAAATCTCCCATGAAGTGTATACTTATTTTTACATACACACACACACCCACCCACTCGCCTTGAAGGGATTGGAGGTTGAAGTTTGAGTTAATTTTTTGCATGTATGTAAAGAGTGGTGAAATTAGACCACAACAAAAAACTGGGGAAGATTCTTAGACTGGAGTGAAATTTAACAAATTTTTAAATGATTTTTTTGAAAATTATTAAGATTTTTTAAAAAAATTGTTGAAGTTCTCGAATTGACGTGAAACTCTTCGGAAGCCCTCTTTGACCAGTAAAATAAAAGATGATACAGAGAACACGCAATCAACAGCCTCTATAGACTAAAAAAGCCCAAAAATGTATGCCAATAGTGGCTTCAACTTCATCCACGGTTAAAACCAACAATGCAATGAGAATTCACAGCATTTTTGAATGATTATGCAATAAAATTTGAATGATTATGCAAACTCTTATACAACCATAAAATTGCAACTCTTTGTTAAGAGTTGATCAAAGATTTCGTCTTTCAATAATTCTCTGCTGTTTCATACTTCAACTAATTGCTGACGCCGCAATTCAATGCAAATTGTAAAGAAATAAACACATAACCAAATGATTATAATTACCAATGGGGGCTGAATTTACTCAAATTGGGCAAGAACCTGCAGGTCAAAAGTTGAATTTGAGAATCAGGTATTTCTTTTGTGTATTGACTTAGGATTTCAAACATGTATTGCTCCTTTACATCGATTTTAAAGGGAGAGAAAATTGACTATTTAAGAAGTGATTTGGATTTTTTTTTTTTTTGAGTTTTGACCAAATAGAACAAAAAATAAGTGTACGAATACAAGAGATCTTAATTATCATATCATTACAATATCATATTAATAACTGTTTAATTGACATCGTGAGGACTTAAAAAGACTAGCAAGCATTAAAGTGGAGAGTTAACATTATTAAAAAAAAAGAAGAAGCTAATAATAATAAATAAATAAAACATGAGGTATTAGCAAATAAAATCAGGCAAATTTATCTAAGAATCGACACAGTCTGAGCTTGAAATTTAACGATAATGAATCAATCATTCTAGTAGCATCAGAATTTTAACAATTCCCGATTTAGCTAGTCTCCTTCTCATCCTTTTTAATTCAAGAGTTTGAATTGAATTGTCCTCTTTTATAGTTTTTATCGTGGCATCAAGTTTGGAATATGTTCAAATTATTTCGACAATATCATGAAGCATATCATATGGGGCATTAACTTTGTGATATTGGTCAAGCGGCGATGTCGGATTTAAGATGCCCTAATTTGGCTATATAAAAAACTGGCGAGAAAAGAACAGGCAAGACTTGAAAAGGGCAATAATGAAAGCAATATAAGACAAGAGAAGACTTGGGAAGAGGAAAACTAGTGGAGACCTGAAAAATTAATCTTCTATATGGTCTAATTAAAGAGAGAATTATCAATTTTCTTTTTCACGTTTCCTCAAGTAATGGGTATATATAAGATGTGTGCGAGCTGGTTTGGTTGGTAGAGTTTTTTTTTGTTGTAAAAATAATAGGTTTGAGATTTGAATTCCGATTACATAAGTGAGCAGAAACTAGGATTGTTTATAAACTATAATTAAAAACAAAAGTATATATAATAAGTGAGCAGAAACTTGAATTGTTTATAAACTATAATTAAAAACAAAAGTATATATAATAACAAAAATGCTACTTTGTTCAGAAAAAAACTGCTCGAAATTCTTTTAGCAAGTCGAATATGAGCTAAGCCAAAATGACCTGTTTTCTTGCCTTGCTTGCATTAAAAGAATCTCCGGTAATATTTCCCAAGCAAAGTATCATTGTTGATAGAAAAAGATGAGGCAAGTTTCTAAGGTTTGCTCAAATAGTTATATAGGCTGCATTAGTTTTAAAATAGTCACACAAATTACTTCTTTTTCTCCTATTATAGTCAAAACTTTCGTAATTAATAAACATAATTCCAATAGTACTGTGTATGTGATGAATAATAAAACATATTTTTTGCAATTTATTTTGAAAATTAAACAAAATTATTTCATTATTATTTATTTATCCAAAATATTTACTGCATGCATGCTTGTGTACCCGAAATATACGTCAATTTATTCACGTTAACTACTATGTGAGGTTACATGTCCTTGTGAAGACAACTTTACATTTTCTATTCAAACACATTCAAATTAATTTTTTATTCTTATAAGTTCTAATCACTTGCGTGAAACAAATTAATTAATTAACAATAAACAACTACGTGTATATATAAATATACATCTTCTTCTACACAGTACTATGACGCTGTGTCATCAACAATTCCATTCTTGTTCTCTTATCTAAAACACTTTGAACGCCCAAAAGGCTACAAGCACGACAAGCCCGGTGGCAAGACAAACATTATTCAATACCCTTTCTGCCCATTCCTTTTTCTCTTTTCTATCAATTTTCCTCATCAAAAACTCCTCATATCTCTCTTTCACTTCCTCTCTCCTCCCATTCTTTCTCTTCCCACTCTCCATAACCCCTTGCAAAATTACCAAACCATCCTTCCCACTCAAATTCCTCCCCTCCATATCCTTCATTTGCATGTTCACTTCTTTAACGCATAACATTTCCTCTCCTTTCTTTTCCCTTCCCCCAAGAGTCACCATCACCTCACACTCCACGCATTCCCTCGCCGGAAACAATCCCCACCGTTGATTACCACCTGCGGCGATCACCACCGCATACTTCACGTGCAAGTCACTTGTCAACCAGTCTTGTTGCACGGAAACCGGCCACCGGCTGGATAAGTTCGCCGCCCGGTTTCTGCTAGAGTCGATTATTATCCAACTCAATGTCAAGTTCTTTTCAAGCTCTTCAAACAGAATATTTGCTTCACTCACAAAGGGTATCTTCGTCGGAACGGAATCTTTCGCGTCGACCAGTTCAATCCTGAAAGGTGGGAACTGAAACCAGCCGGTTACTGTCTCATTCTCTGTAACCCCAGAGAAGACGGGATCGTTTCTGTAGTAAAGATCAACGGCCGAGATTATCTGTTCGGTGACAAGTAAAGAATCATCATCATGAATGCGTTTTGAGGGTTGTTTTTGGCAATTAAGAACAGGGAATGAGTGAGAGAAAAAAGACCGGTGACCACCTCCGGGGTAGGAGGAGACGAGGGTTCGCACACGTGGGTCGTTACAGGAAGGCCACGTGGCAGAGCAGATATGTTGCCAGAGTTTTTCTTGTGTGCATAGAGAGCGTAGATGAGATGAAGTGCAAGCTGCGGCAGCAAGAGTTTGGCCGTCGAGTCCGGTTAAGATATGAGTCTCGATGATGTCGGGAAGCAAGTTTGTGATGCCTTGATGGCTTGTAAATTTTATGGGACAAGGAGAAGAAGCCATTGCTTGTTAATTTTTTTTTTTTTTTAATTTTTTACCTCAAAATGGAGTTTGAATGTTGGGTTCATTTATAAGCAAAAGAGTTAGGCCTAATTGGTCTAATAAAATGTTGAAACAAATATGACAAAAGGTGGATTAGTTTTAGGATATATTATTCTTTGGTTAATCCAATCATAGGATAAGTTGATTCGCTTTAATGTAATGAGCAAGATTTATGAATTAAATTCTAAAAGTCAAGGTTGGTAGGCTATAGACAAATGCATAAAAGATATAAAAAAGGAATTTCCAGGCAGTGGATGAAAAAGAACAAGGACCTACATTCATAAACATTTCATTAAGAAAGGAATAACAGTCGACGTTTTTTTTTCTTTTCCCTCTCAATCTTTTAGATTTAAAAAAAAAATAGATTTATGGGTCTTGAGGCGTGTGGTTGAGTGTTTTTTAAATAATTTAATTTAATTAATCACTTGAGTTTAAATTCTGAAGAAAGTAGGGGATTGAAAATTGATTTAAAATTTATCCTATTCTCTACCTTTTAAAAGATGATATATATATATATATATATATATGGTAGTTTATAAAAAAATTTGTGTTATTTTTTTATATTTTTTTCCTATAAATACAAAATACAATCGTAAGATAAGAGGATTCTTGAAATGATTTTCAGGTAGTTTTTCTTTAATTAAACCTATGTTTTGAGGGGGATAAAAGCCTAAAAAGTCATGAATCTATAGACTTCGTCAACTCCCCCAATCTTTTTTTCTTTTTCTTTTAAAAAATATCCGTTAGCGATCTACTTGTTTTGTCAATAAATAATAAAATGAAAGCTTATAAGAAAAAAAATTCATTTGTATAAAACCTTTTTTTAAATTAAAGAAAAGAACTTTCGATTTTTTATTTTTTTGGAAGTCTAATGAAGTCATCGCGATTGATTGTCACTACCTGCAAGATATCATAACGCGTGAGTTGTGACCAAGACCTTATCCTCTCAGGAAAAGTGGATGAAAATGTTTGCTCCATGGAACAGATCAACGTCACAACACAAGCTAGTTCAGATATTCTTTTTTAATTCACTTGTAATAATTCTATTAAAAAAGAAACAAAGAGAAATATTGTGTTGTTTTTCTTTCAGTACTCTGGTGCGAGGTATTCATTGCCATGACGTGGCTTAAATTTTGTAAATAAACAATTCTATGTAAAAGTGATGCTACAATTACGCAATTGGGATAAAAGGCGTTAATACATTGTTAGTATTCAAAAGATGCGTTTAGCACACTGTATTATAATATTTTATATTACATAATTTGAATGTATATGTATTATATTATGCTGCATTATATTAGTATTATATTATAATAATGTTGTATAATGTTTGGTGGTACACTATAATATATTAATTTTTTTTGTTATTAATTTAAATTATATATTTAGAAAATAATATTTTTTAGTACCTACAAAAGTACTAAGTATAGAAGTTTTAAATTTTAAAAATTTAACATTATTTTTTAGTATAAATTTTAAAAAATATCATAATTTTTCATAAAGATCGAGGCTTATAACTTTACATTTTTGGCAACATAACATTCATTTTTAAGTATTTTCTAAATATATAATGTGTAAAATAAAGATTGAAGGATATAATTTAATCAAATAATCTCTAAATAATATCATAACATAATAATGTTTTATATTATTATTTTATTGGTATTAATTTTAAATTAATATTATTTAAATTTATTCTTATAAAAATATTTATTATTAGTTATATATTAAATTATTATTTAAGTAATTATTATTAGTTATATTAAATTGTTAAATAATAATCAATTTTATATATTAATTATTGTAATATAATTAAATAATATAATATTATGTTATATCTTTATTTTTATATATTATTTAAGTACTTATTATTAGTTATAGTAACTTATCAAATATTAATCAATTTATATATTAATTATTATATAATTAAATAATACATTATTTTGTTATATTTTTAATATAATAAAAATTAAAATATGAATAATAAATTATTAATTTATATTAATAATTATGATGTAAAAATAAAAAAAAATAAAAAAAATATTAAATTAAATTAAAAAAATAATATTTATTTATTATTATTTATTTTTAAAAAAAAGCAAGAGCAAAACACTAATGTAGCAACTGTCGCATTAGCTAAACCCGACTCCGCATTAGTATACCCCCTTTAACCCATTACAATTTTTTTATAAACACAACTTTGGTATTAAGTTAATGTGAATTGTATTTTAATACCCTGTAATCCTATGATTCAAACACACCCAAAGTGATGAACTGAGACCAGCAAAGCCAAACCAAATGATTTCAACGACATAGTTGGGATGATAAAACAAGAATGTTCTACATACAGTTATGGTTCTGGCTTATTGACAATCATTCAAGCAAATTTACTTCCAAGAAACGTGTAACACGAGGGCGACTCCCACATTGATGATACAGGTACAATTGAGGTCTTGGCCACTGTGAAATTGCAGCACATAGCAGCAATGGCAAGCATTAAATTGCAACCCAGGCTAGCATTCGATTAAAGACTAGAGATGGCTGGACTCGAGAAGCAAAATGGAATGTTACGCATCAGAAACCTTCTTAAAAGAAAAGCAAGTTTCACCATCAAAACTTATGGAGTACACCTGAGAGTTGAGCTTCTCAAAGAATAATAATCAAACTCAATAAGAGACGAAGAGTAGCTCAACTGAAAGAGTTTCAAATAATTCACGCAGCTCCGTCACAGTATAATCAATCACTCATCACCCCAAGTTGACGGTCCACCCAATCCAACTTCAGGTTCCTGAGACAATTGAACTGTCAGACCCATACCCCTGTTTTTAGATTTCTTCTACCCATACCCCTGTTTTTAGATTTCTTCTTCTTAGCAGAAGTGGTAACTAAGCCATCAACTGAGTTGAATTTAGAAGCTTCATTAACCATATTGTCACCATCAAACTCAGGATTTCCTGCAATATTGGCAGAGAAGAGCTCCGCGAAAGCGGCTTCTCCATTGTCAATAATGTCAAGTTCTCCTTGTTTCTCCTTTGACTGTTTCTTCTGTTTCTTTTTAAATCTGTTATCATCATCGTCAACTTGAATGTCTTTGTTTGAGAGATTTTCACTGGTTTTCTTTCTCTTATCGCCATCTTTGTTTCGACCAGGCACAATGCCTCCAGAGTTCTTTGCATCATTAATAGCATCAAGCTCCCCTTCTTTCTCTTTTGACTTCTTTTTCAATTTCTTCCCTGCTGCAGAATCACTTTTGCTCCACTGAATTTCTTTATTTGAGGGTTTGTCATTTGTTTCTCTAGTGCCATCTCTTTTCTTTTCCATATGAACTTTTATCGTGTCATCAGCATTATTTGAGGAATCATTAACTTTATCAACTATATTGTCCTTTTCATTTTTGGTGATTCTATCTATTGGTCTAGCATTGAATATACGCAAGTTTGGCAATAGATTTTTGACCTGCAACAATATTGAACATAGATTAATCCAGCTAGGAGCAGAATTCTTGAAAGATGATTAACATGATAAAATGATTGCGATATTACCTTCTTTGCCAATTTATCATATTCAGCTACAGGGTTTCCTTGTAGATTGAGGTTATTCAGACTGACTAATGACTTCAGCACCTGCTATTCGAGCATGTTACCATTATGCATGGTGACGAAGTATATAGAAAAAACTTGATGAAAACAAATATAAAAGAAACAAATATTTCAATGCCTCACCTTCAATTCTGACCATCTTGTGATCAAGTTCTTTCCTAAGTCTAAATTTTGAAGCTTCTTATTAAAAGCCAACTTGGCCGGAAGAGTCTAGACAATTCAGAGAGTGAGACAGAGAAAGACAACATAAGAAATGAACAAAATATCAATCATGATATTAACAAACAAAAAAAAATATAATGAATTTGAGGATAGCCTGCTATCATAAAATGACCACTGGGTACATGATTTACCTTAATGTCATTGTCAGCAAGTCGGAGTTCTTTCAATTCTGTGCAAGACTTGAGCGAAGAACCAATAATCTGGACTTGGCAGTTTGAGAGAGAGAGCTGGAGCCAATCTTGATTAACAGCCTTAGCAACAGTCTTTCAAAATAATAGCTAACGGCAATTAATGACCAAAGCATTGCTTACCTTTGTAATAGCTTTCATATTGAGCAGAGAATCGCCAATTTTGCGAATTGGATTTCGAGAAAGAACTGCATGAGAAACAAACATTTATCCCAAGAATCAACTTAAATTCCAATAATGCTTTGATCTGAACACAGTATCATCAATCACGAACATGCAAAATCAAAAAGAATTGCACACAAGTTTGCTATCTCCTCAAAATCAAACAGGTTTGCTCTCTACTCAAAAGTCTTTCGACCATGCCTTAACCAACCACTCCTTTAAACCAAATCCTAGAACAAGTAAAATTTATAGAGTTAAAAATTATTGACTCTAAGAAAAATGTAATTGTTACTTCTCTAAGAATTACAGCTCTTATTCCTCTCCCATTCTCGCCAAAGTTCTATATAGACAACACCACTTGAACAAACATAGGCTAGAGCATGTAATGTCAATCTACTAACAAACATCAGCCAAGGAACAGATTTTATCAAACACAATGAAGTGTGAACATGAAGAAATAAGAATCTGTACCAAGAGAGTTCAATTCCTTCATCTGATCAAGTTTGCATATCGAAACAATCTCATTGTCTGCACAACCACCCCACCCAACAAAAAAAAAGGTTAAAAAACGAACTGATTTCCATATTTTATATCACCAACTTACAAAAAGGGCGCTGCAATTAGGGTCTAAATCTCACCATTCAGAATTAAAGCACGTAAGCTCACGACAGACATCACCTCATCCATCGATCTAAGCTTATTTTTGCCCGCATTCAACACCTGAATTTCAAAGACAGAACAAGGTGAATTTAAATAATCCAATTAGCTCATCATTTTCAAACCTAAACTACTTCAAACAACTAGTTTAGATCGAGCAAGTGTCCCAATGGACAATAATAACAAACGGATAAAAGATTTCAACCAAATCGCCAGTAACAATAAGCATCGGAACCTTCTCATGGGAAAACAAGAATCTCTCATAAGCAACCATTTAAAAGTGTAAAAAATGTAAAATATCACGAACAAAGCAAGGGAATGACACTTACAGTGAGCTTAGAGAGTCCTTCGATTCCTTTTAAGCTTTGCAATTTGTTTTGCACAACTGATAGCCACTTCAAATTCACGCAATGCCTCAACCCCTTCAAATAAAATTAAAAAAATAATAATTAAATTTCATGCCAAGAAATGATAAAGGCGTAAATTTGTTACTGGGGTGTTGGGGAAATGAATGAATGGTAGGCACCTCAAGAGAAGTGAGGTTGTTGGAGCTAAGGTCGAGTCTCTCCAAGTTGTTGAAATCGGTCAAGCAAGAGACGTCGGAGAGAGCTTTGTGAGTGAGAGTCAGAGATTTTATGGAATTGGGATCGCCAGTCTTGTTGTCCTTCAAAATTTGCTCGGTGCTCAGTCGTGTCATGATTTGGCTTCTTTGGTTTAGTCTTTGAGAATTAGCAAAACCCTAGCTTTGAATGTCTCTGCTTCCAGGGTTTATCTCTAAACTCTCAGGCAGTGTTTGTTCCGTACTCGTTTGAGTCAACCGACACGTCGTTTCAATGTAATTTTTTTTTTTTCAAACCTGAAGGAGTTCATATTAGTGAAATTTACAAATATGATCCAATTGTTAGGTCAACTCACAAAAAATAGCTCAACTTTTCTCTCTCTCTCTCTCTTTTTTTTTTTTTTCTCGAGGCCGGATCACAATGCCCAAAAATATGTTTGTTATATATTATTCCTTTAATTAGGTTTGAATGGAAACAAAAAACCTCCCCGTTAAATATCAAACTCTTAACCCTTTTATTACTAATTGAACTTGAGTCATTTTGAGCACAAAAGACATTCACAAGCAACCGATCTCTGCCTAAAAGCATTTATATTATATTAACTGTATACCGTTTAAATAATCTATCACATATAGTCACTCAGTCAGAAACAATCTCGTTTTTCCATCTCTTTTTCACTAGCACCAAACACCATTTTCTTCACTCATTCAACTCTAAATCATTATCAAACCCCAATCGTAAAAATATTAGGTTTGTGTTTCGGTTTTTTTTTTCTAAAATACAAATTTAATTTAGAGAAAATGTTTGTAAATTATCTAAAACAGTTCTTCATTAGCAATGTAGGATGGACTAATCAATGGAAAACTCTTATTTTTTACCCTCTGAAACAAAGAAACATAAATTTTAAGTAGAGATTGGACTGTGAAATCAATAGCCCTCTTGAATAGATGAGTCCTGATCGAGTGACATTGCATCCTGGACCCCAAGTACATAATACAACAAACATACAGGCACGGAAAAATCTAGTAACATCTTCTTACAAAGCAGCCAAATTCTTCGATAAAGCCATCCAAAAAATGACAGTACTTGTACCTCCATCTTCTGCTGACAAGTAGAGGACCTATGAAACACCAAAACCCCACTACAAATCCAAGTGCCAAGCTTACATACAACAACCAGTCCACTTCGTCTTCATCTTCGTTCCCATTTCCATTTGGATCTTCTGGTACAAGAGGATTATTCTCATTACAATTAGGAAGTGGAGCTCCGCATAGATTGTTGCCGGCAAAACAAGATGCATCGAAGCTTTGCAATTGAGTGCTTGAAGGAATTTTCCCAGTCAAGTGATTGTTGGACAAGTTCAGGTGATTTAAAAATGACAAACTTGACATACTTTGGGGAATTTTACCAGAAAGTTGGTTCGCTGAGAAATCGAGGGACTCAATTGATTTCATATCACCAATTTTCTCAGGAATTTTGCTGGTAAAAAAATTGTGGGACAGATTCAGTGATTGCAATCCTTTAAGATTTGTCAGTTCCATCGGTATTTCTCCCGAGAAATTATTCTTCGAAATGTCTATGCTTCTTACCAAATTCAGAATGGAGTTATATTCAACCATAGACCCTTTCGTCACAACTGATGCATCCACCACAACTTCACTCTCATCCATCATTGCAATGTAGGATATCGCATTCCCTAGAAGAGATGAGTCCGTCGTCGCTATAGCAGTGAAGTTACCGATGCATCTGGGTATAGTCCCTGAGAGATTGTTATAAGCAACATCTAAAATTTGTAAAGAAGTTAGACGACAAAGTTGAATCGGCAAATCGCCATGGAACTTGTTTGATCGAAGAATGAGAATCGACAATCCAGAAAATCTTTCTCCCATCCATGTTGGAATATTCCCGACAAACTCGTTTTCGCCCATGTCAAGAGATACCAAACTTGAACAATTTTGAAATGACTCGGGAATGACTCCAGAGAATCTATTATTGCGCAGGTTCAATGTCAAAAGAGAACTTAAAGTTCCAATTGAGGTCGGAAGACTACCAGTAAGGTTATTGTTACCTAAATTCAGCATACCCAAGCCAGGCCAATTCATCCAACAATCAGGTATATCCCCAGAAAAGTTATTTTAAGTAATTTTTCGAGAGTTGGAGATAAGAAGTGCTCTTTAACCCATTACATATTAAATGAAAAATGGACCCCGAAAAACCATATGCTAGATGGGGGACGTAGAAGAGGCGATGGACGGTAACGAAAATCTAAATTTGGAATCTCACCGTAGATTTGGTTGCTAGAGAGATTCAAATATATGTATTGGAAAATGGAATTCCAAAACCAACGAGGAATAGTTTCTGAAATTCTTGTGTTGGATATGTCCAAAAAAGACAAATGCTTTTGTGAATGAAGCCACGATGGAAAATGAGGCCCTAAATGACATGACCTCAATTTCAATGTATCGAGTTGAAAAGGAGGAACCCAGTTCGGATTGACTTGCAAGATTAGCGGGTTACCAGATGTAGAAAATGAAGTCAGTTTTGTTAGATTGACAAAATGATTTTCAGAAAGTGTTCCACTCATCCTATTGTTGGACAAATCTAGATATTCTAAATGTGAAAATTTTCCCAAAGACAATGGAATAGAACCATTCAACAAGTTGTTGGACAAATCTAGGTATTCTAAGTTTAAAATTTGTCCTACAGACAATGGAATGGAACCATTCAGCCTGTTTTTGGAAAGATCTAGATATGTCAAATATGTAAGTTCTCCTAAAGCAGATGGAAGTGGACCTGAAAGAGAGTTGTTACGTAGTCGAAGTCTGTTCAAACTTTTAAATTGCCCAAGTTGATTTGTCAAGTGACCTGAAAATTGACAACTCCTCAAAACTAGTGACTCTAGTGCATGTGCACCGCATGCAGAGAAAATATCTAAAACTTCTGATAAGTCTTGACTCAATTTGACAAATGACAGATCGATTGATGTCAACTTACAAAGCCGTACAAACGATGTTGGAATCTTCCCTGCAAGATCATAATTTAAGGAAAGGTCGAGAGTTTTGATAGAAGTCAAGTTTTCTAGACCCATCGATGAAATTGTGCCTAGCAAGGAATTATGTTGAAGAGAAAGGAACTCAATATCACTAAGCTTAGACAACCAACCAGGTATTGCAGAATTGAATTCATTATAAGATAAATCAAGATGTCTAAGAAACGTCAAGTTTCCTAGTCCGATGGGGATTTTACCTTGAAATTGATTACCGCTTAGATCGAAAAAGACTAAATTATGAAGACCAAAAACCCAACTGCTAAATTGAAACAAAGAGTTATTCAATTGGTTTTTGGAAAGATCGAGGGTCTTAAGGGAGGAAAAATTAGCAGAGGATGACGGAGGAAAGTGATGGAGTTCACAGTAGGACAACTTTAGTACTTTTAAAGAAGAGAGTGAGTTTGTGACAAGTAACCAATCAGTGGCTTTGCTAAGGTCAGCTTCACTCAGATCGAGGTGCTCTAGCAAAGAAAGACCAGATAGCCATGAAAAACTTTCAACTTGTGACTCATAATTCTCACTGAGATCAAGATATTGAAGATTAGAGAGATTTCCAAGTTGGTAAGGAATCACTCCTGCAAATTTGGCTCTAGAGAGATTCAGGTATCTAAGGTTCTTAAGAGAACCAAGATATTTGGGAATTTGAATTCCATGGAAATCATTTCCGCTTAAGTCCAAGTGAATCAAATGCTTTAAGTCAACCAAAGAGGGATTTATCTTACCAGCCAGCTTTGGCCCCGTGCCGTTATTAGGATTAGGATTTCCAAGGTTGAGCTGAAGGACATGGCCAGTGAAGTTGTTACAAACAACACCATCCCATGCACAGCAATCTTCATCACGAATATTCCAAGAGGCAAGACGGCTGGAAGGATCTTTGAGATCTTGTTTCAACTTTAGAAGTGCTTCTCTCTCACTGTCTACACAACCCACGCAAGGGTTGCCATTGCAGAAGCTGATGTTGATCATAGTAGCTATAAAAAATAAGTCAAGGAAAACAAGGGCAACAGAAACACTCATGATTGTTGATTTCATCGCTGTGGATAGAAATTTAATTAATGATAAGAAATGGTAGGTTGCTTATGAGAAAGTTATCATTTTGAATGATATTTATAATGTCCTCTGTTTGCCCACCTGATATGTCCACGATGTCCTCAGTTTGCCCGTTTGATGATTTGGGTTCAATCTAATTTGGAATACGATGATAATCAAGTCTTCGAGAAAAACTCAACTCTTCGAGGTCATTAATTAATTAACTTCTATGGGTTCCTCTGGGTGGACTTGTAATTTACATTATTAGAGTGAACAAATGTCACACTCGTGTCATTAAGCCACTTAACATAGTTAATTTTGAACAAAAGTTGTTTACTTGCCGGCTTCATGCAAATATCAACAGACGATACGCTTGAAGTATGATATTCAAGTTCGTGTCGATCTTTGGATTAGTTTTCTTTTATTATTATTATTTAGCCGGCAACCTAACCCCACTCACCCTTTTGAGCTGACTCCAAGCTCTAAATCTCTTATTTTCATCACAACTGCTTTACTAACTCAATTAGTTAGCAGCCACATAATGTGAATGATAATGAGCTAATTTGTCCCACTATTTTTTTTCTTTTTTTATGTGCTAGCTTTGGTTTGGACCATTGAACGAATATTTTCAGTCACACACTTTTCTTTTAACTCGGCTATTTTGAAGTAATTTATATGTAAAACAGAACTTGGACGTCCTCAGGACGTGCCAGTGTATAGAAGTAGTGATATTGAAGGGAAAAAAAAAGGTAATTTATACGTCGAAGTCAAGAGCCGGCATCTACAATTTTTTCACCGTTCATTTCAAATGACTAGCTAGTTTATCCCAATGAATACTGAATTTGAATATATTTATAATAATCATTGGGACAAGTTAAGCAGCCTCAATTTTATCGACAATTTTTACACTAATTTGAACCTTTTGATTAAGAAAGAATGAACGGTCGACATTACAATTCAATTACTTTCATTAATAATATTGTTCGCTCTCCTTTAATAGTTCCTTTCAACATATTAACAGTACATTTTTCTCCCTCATTGCCTTTTCTTCTATTTTCTTTGTTTTTGAACTGTTGTGCGCAAGTTGGTGTCGACTTTGGGGAATCGATAATGATCTAACTTACCCTCTTTCTTTTTAAGTTTGTAGGGTGGTCGGGCAATTGTAACTTTAAATCTATATTATTAAGTGTTGGATAAAAACTTAGTTAATTTTATTTCACATTTATATGATGAAAAATTTATAATTATCTTTATTATTTTTATCAAAATTATTATTTAAAAATTATTTTCACTATACGCTATTAACTTTTATTTCATAATTACATTTTATTTTTTACACCGTCTCAATACCAAACAAAACCTCGATGTACTATTGACATTAGGTATGCATGGTTCGCAGGCCATAAGACTTTACCCATTGTAACGTAGGATTTTACGGACTAAAAGTAAGCTGTCTAATTTTATTAAGAATCGTGATTCTTAAAAAAAGTAACTCCATGATCAACATCTCTAGAATCATTTAGATTTTGGATGACCATCTTTGTTTTGATCAGGCACAAGGCCTCCAGAGTTCTTTGCATCATCAATAGCATCAAGCTCCCCTTCCCTCTCTTTCTATTCTCACGTACCACTTTCTTCCCAGCTGCAAATCAATTTTGCTCTGCAGAATTTCTTTCATTGAGAGTTTGTCATTTGTTTCTCTAAAGCTATCTCTTTTCGATTCCTTCTGAACTTTTATCTTGTCATCAGCACTTTGAGGAATCATTAACCTTATCAACAGCATCGTCCTTCTCATTTTTGGTGTTTTTATCTATTGGTCTAACGTTGAATATATGCAAGTTTGGCAATAGATTTTTCACCTGCTATGACATTGATTCTAGATTAGTCCTGCTAGGAGCACAAATCTACACTTGAAAAACCATCATTACCTTCTTTGCCAATTTATCATATTTAGCTACAGTGTTTCCTTGTAGATTGAGGATTAACTAATGAATTTAGCACTTGCCATTCAAGCATGTTGCCATCATACATGATAAGAAAGTATGTATGTAGAAAAAAAAATTAAGGGAGAAATATAAGAGAAAAAATTTTCATGCTTCACCTCAATTCTGAGATCTTGCTATCAAATTCAGAGATTGAGATGGAGAAAAACAACATAAGAAATGAACAAGATATCAGTCACAATAATAACAAATAAAAAATATAATGAATTTGAGGACAGCTTGCTATCAATAAAATGACCACTGTGAACATTGTTTACCTTTTTGTCATTGTGAGCAAGTCGGGGTTCTTGTAATTCAGTGCAATACTTCAGTGACGAAGCAATAATCTGAACTTGGCAACTTGAGAGATAGAATTGGATCCAATTTAGATTAACAGCCTTCGCAACAGTCTTTCAAAATATTAGCTAAAGACAATTAATGGTCAAAGCATTGCTTATCTTTGTAATAGATTTCATATTGAGCAGAGAATCGCCGATTTCGCAAATTGGATTTCGAGAAAGAACTGCAGGAGAATCCAAAATGCCGAAGAGCATGATTCAAGTACACCATCGTCTAAATGGCAAAACAAACATTTATCCCAAAAACTGACTTAAATTCCACTAATGACTTCTTTTACTGATCTGAGAGCAAAGTATCATCAGTGAAAATATGTAAAATCAAAAGGAATCGCACACGAGTTTACAATATCCTCAATCAAACGTATAGCGGGAATAGTAGAGTCAATGTTATTGTCAGACTCTATATATATCTATATATATTTTGAGGTGTCAATGCCCTTATTTTTTATTTTTTAATACGGACACGTTGTTAAATCTTACAATTAATAGTGTTTTAATTTTATTGAATTACATAGTTTAATAGTGTGTTCTCATGAAAAAAATTGAGGGCGTCCACACTAAAGAAGGATCATATATATATATATATATAGAGAGAGAGAGAGAGAAATTTTCCAATCTAATATTTTAAAGTGCAGGGAAATTTGAAAAAACTTTAAAACTCTGCGGTTTTAAAAGTGTTAAAGCTTTTCTGAACTTTTCTAAACTTTAAAATTCTGGACCAAAAAACTACTACTACACACACACACACACAAGGGGCATGTGTGTTATACTTTTGGACAGTTCAAACAATTTACCACACACTCATAAACAATCTATTTTTTCCACCTTTTTTCATTTACATCAAACACCAACTTTACCACTCATTCAAGTCTAAATCGTTATCAAACAGCAAAATTTTTAGGTATATTTGGAATGTTATGAGATTTTTCGGATACTAAGAGTAATTTTCTAATCATATTTCATTCGTCTATTTTCAAGTAAAGCAAGTACAAGTCATTAACCTTAATAGAGACCCTCGTTTGGTATATGCGGGATATGATATTTGACATGTACTCACTCCTAAATTTAGTACACAGAAATGAAAAATAACAAAACGTGTATAGATAAAATATGAAGAGTCTGGAGATCTAGACGCAAGTAGCCGGGATTTGCTTTCCGAAGAGAGTTGGTTTGACATTGGAACACAAAGATGTCGTTTCAGGACCCTCAACCTTAACATTAACCCCATTGTACACCAAGTTTATATTCCCAATCTCAATATTTTGGCATGGAATCTTTTGGCTACACACAAGACTTACGGCAACCTTGGTAGCTGAAGTGCCACGGATGTTATTGAATCTCACATTGCTGATCTTCACTTGCGAAGGAACCTGTAAAATATTAACGGCAGGGCGTGTAATCATTAGCTGTCAAATATAACTGAGCGGTCTGCTTTAAAAATTAAGCTGAAGCATAATAGTTTGAGAGATGAATGAATGTTCATGTACCTTTATGTTACATTTATTATATGGGCAATACAGTTGATCTATGACGATGCGATTTTCCACATTGTTCGTGACAATGTCTTCAAAAGCGAAGTTGGAAGCGATTCCAACGTGAGAATCAGGTCATGTTTTGACTCTAACCCCGTTACTTGTGCCTGTGAAGGTACAGTTCCTTACAGTCAATCCAACAACTTCTTCATCTTTTGTATCCTTTCCCAGGCGACCAACACTGATACCATGTCCTGGTCCGAAAAAAACGTCAGATACTAAAATATTTTTACTGCCTTGACCAAGACAGACACAGTCATCACCGGTGGCTATAACTGAATGTGATATCTCAATCCCATTTGATCTTCCAATATGAATTCCGTTAGTATTAGGACTATCCGCGTGTGCTGTGATTTTGAGGTCATTTATCTTCAGGTTGTAGCAACCCAAAATGTTAATGTGGAAGTATTTGCTACCAACAGATTTTATCCCAGTAATTGTTGAGTCGTTCAGGAAATTGAATCGCATGGACTGTCAATTAGACACCAAAGCAATATTAACTAATTATTTTAACCCTGTTTTCATTAGCAGGTTTACAAAAATAAAACAAAAACAAAAAACAAAACAAAAAACATAGAGAACATTGTTAACAAGACTTACTGTGGGAAGCTGGCAATCGGAGTTTTTGTGGCATTGATTTAGTGGCCATGCAGTTTCGCCTTGGCCGTGGAATGTTCCTTCGCCGGAGAGAGTGAAGTGTCTGAGATATTGAAAGGTGATCCAGCTTTGTTTATCGGGTAGTTTTGATAGGCCGGTTGGTGCCTGGACAAGCCCTTGAAGTTGAAAAGAAATTGGAGCTTTGCATGGACCTTCAAGTTCGACAAAATTCGACAAGTATTTTCCCGGAGTTACCAATACCGTGCTTTCTATTCCATCCCAGTTGCAAGCTTCTCTCCAAGCAGTACCAAAAGCCTATATTAAATTGACAAGAACCAAATACTTACTATTTTTAATTAGTAAAGCGACTACGTTTTCAAATAAGGCTTTCATTTCGTGTTGTTGTTGAGCAGCTGTGGCTATTAAGCTGCGGATCTTATTTTCTTACCTTACTATCATCCTTAATGCCATCGGCCGCGGCACCAAAGTCCTTGACGTTGAAAACTCTGTTGGTTGCATCGATACCTTTTACCGAAGTAATGAACAACACTAGTAGTGAAAATGCTTGCTGGGAGTAGGAGCTGAAACCCATTTTATGACTGATTGAAGTGAAAGTATTGTATATTCCGATAAATTTGAGTAAACTTTTTTATTTTATTTTATGTTTTTTAATGGTAGATGGTAGATCGATCATTGTAGAGAAATTTATAAGGTAGTGCGAGTGCAGTTCCTTCACCAATTTTGAATCTTCTATTTAGGATTTTAGGCTTTTAAAAAAAAAGAAACAACATGTCTTGTTTTAGCATTACTTTGGGAGTAACTTCCTAATAATATAATGTTGGCTGTAAATTGTTTCATTGGTCCATTGATTTCTTCGTTATAGTAACTTTCACTGTCCTGTTTTTATCAAATTCTACAACTTGCATATCTCACAATCCAATTCTCGCTTTATACGGTTACCATCTCAGGGACAATAATATCTTTGATCATATATCTCTAGCCAGGTCTCCGAATTTTTCTTTATGAAATAAGTGAACCGATAGCCGCTAGTTACTCCAATTTCTATAAGGATTTTGTTCAATGTAGTAACAATTTATAAATAATCTTTCATGCATTATAACTAGAAATTACAACTAAAAATTAAAAAAAAAATTAAAGAATTGAAACGGATTTGTAGTGTTCATCATTTCTCTGTGACGAGGCTTTTACTATCTTTTACCACACATGTGTTTATTGATTAGAAAAATTAGTTACATATAATTTTTATTTTTGAAACCTTGTAATTCAACTTAACTAGGATTTTGTATCTTGTACTTTTCCAACTTGGGTTCCGGCAACTTAATATTCGGAGTCCCAGTAGCACAAAGTATTCATTCATAATCATTAACACAAGTCAGTCCACACATATCGTTATACTGATCATCGTCTAAAGGTCTAGCTAAATTATGTATTTAATTAACTCCCTCTGTAGATACTTCGATTTTGGTATCCTGGATTTTGATTTCGGTTGATCTTGAAGATGGCGGATAAACAATCAACAGCAACCAGCAGTAATGCATTGAGGATCAACTTTGTATCAGAAGAACAATTGGATGAAGCCAAAAAGACAAGAGGCAAAAGAGTTGAAGACGGGACAGCACAGAGAGACAGGCCTATTCACGAGATACTGAACGAGAACAAAGCCAAAAAGAAAAAGGAACTCGAGGACCGCCGGAAGCACAATCCTCCGAAATCCTTGGACGAAGACGAGTCCCAGTTTCTTGACGGATGGGAGTCGTATAAGAAGGAAAAAAAGCGGCGGCTTGCTGACGAAGAGGCCATGGAGCTTCGGCGTTCCAGGGCAGCCGAGGCATCACAATGTGTTGCTTCCAAGGAAACATTAACAAGCCATGATGATGATGCTCATCAACAGAGATTGATTATTGGGAAGAAGAATCCAGCGTCTTGTCCCTTGAGCTCGATTATGAAAGTGGTGCCGCTGGCAAAGAAACCCAAGAAAGATTTTCAAAGTGTAGCAGCAGAATCTTCTTCAGGTACGTTGGAAAAGATTGATGCAGCTGAAAAATTTCCCAAACCTGCAATGCTAAAAAGAAATAGGGGTGATGCTGATCATAATAAATCCCCTGTAACAATAAGTCTGGTTATTACTATAGTGATAGCGAAGATGATGATTGAGTACTATAGTATTTGTTTATATTGTTGTTATTTCAGGAAAGCTTTGATTTATTTATGCCTTCTGTTGTTCTTCTCACAATCAATTAGAAATACTAGTCCATACTTAACCTTTTTTTTTTTTTACTATATTGCAATCAAAGGATGGCTGATATTTATAATCAAATAATTCCTGAAATTATTCTACATTAAATCTATGAAACACAACCAAAATTTTCTTTTCACTAATAGTAGAGAAATATCTATTCTACTCACATTTTGTGAGAAAAGGACTAACTCCACCCAACTTGTTCATTAAAAAACTCAATTAAGTACTTACTTTTTTTTTTCTCTGGCAAGTGACAAGTAAGTCCACATGGATTGTATTTACCATTTTGACGCATTTTCTTTTTGCTATATTGAAAACATTAATTTCGGATCACTCTTTTGTGGGATGTTGATCTTCAAAATATATTACAAATTATTGTAAATCTCAACTTACCTTCTATTTTTCTAAAGAAGATAAAAAAATTTCATCAATCTACCCTCATTTTTCAGTTATCTTTTGAATAAAAATGAGAGTAAGTTGAAATTTATAATAGTTTGGGGGTGTTTTAAAATTTTTACTTCACAAGGGGATATTTCAAAATTAGTTTGTATTGAAAATAGTAATAAAGCACTTTTTAATTATTTGTAAGATCTCTAAAGATTTCATCCTAAGTAATATGGTGGCATCCATCCATTAGATGGTAGAAATGTGAAATAAGATTTTACATTCTAATGGATGAATGACATATATCAAGAACTAATACTAAAGATCAATAAATAAAATAAAATTACGAAAGAAAGTTATTCACATTTTTCTCACTTTTGCTGAAATATTACACCATGATGCAAGCCGAAATAAATTGTCAAAAGTTATAACAATCATAAAATTATTAGCCAGCATAAGGTGATTTATTAATTTGGGGTGTTTATGAGTTCAAATGTTGAATGAGTAACATAAATGGTATTGTTGGTATTAAGCGAACCTCAAGGATTCCCTTGAAATTATCCCCAATAATTTATTATTATGAATAAAAAATAGCGAGCTTCCAGTGCTGGTGCTGTACAAGAGAATGAGATAACGCCTCTTTTGCTCCTAATCATTCAGCATCAAACAAGAGTGCAGTGACGCGGTCTCTGTCTCACAGAGCACAAATATCCTTCATCTTCAAACAAACAATTAGCCAAGCAAGAAGCCAAAAAAGCCCAATAAAAAATGGAAGCTCTTTCAAGAATTAGCTTCTTATCAAACTACACTCGCTCTTATTTCCCAATATTCTCTCCACTTCCTCAAACCCAGAAGCCGCTTTCCAAGAAAACATCACCATCTTCTCTCTTAAGAACAAGCACTCGTCCAGGTCAGCCACCATCCTTTGCCCTTTTTTGTGACGCTTCCTATGCTTGCCACTGAATTCCCATTTCAGCTTTTGTGTTTTTATTTTATCCTTATTTGACTTCTTAGTGAGTGAAGTTGCTGAAGAGGATATTCTGCAAATGTTCTTTAAAGATAGAGAACTGAATGGAGATTTTATTTCCAAAGCTTCTGATATGTTTTAGCTGAAGGGGGCTTCGAAATTCGTTGGCTCTGATGCTGATACTGGCAAATTTGCTAACAATTCTGAACAAGCTCACCAGGTAGCTTTCTTGATTTTGATTCATAAGAATGTATTGTATTCTTTTTTTCGGCAATTTCCAGTTTTAATCTCTCTTCGTGTCCCCTGTGGTGGTGTAGAAGTATGATAATTTCAAACATTTCTGGTTTATGGAGCATCTTTGTCAGTACTGTTCGTGATTCTTGGAGTCTCTTAAGTTCTGACTTTGGAGTATGGACAGTGGAATTGATTCTACAACTAACAATGGACCAGTTTAGCTGTTTCAATGAGAAATCTTCTAAAATTGCTTATTTATTTAGTTTTTTGAATATCAAATAAGAAGTTACTGAAGGATATAATTATGCCAAGTACAAAAATAGCAAATTGATTCATTCGATATCTTGAAGGATTTTAAAACTTAGCCAAGCCTGTATTCTGTTGGAATTAGCAGTAGCATGTGTACTCTCATTCCTAGGCTTTTATAAGACATAAATTACAGCCTGAGGTGCAGCTCCTAATTACAATTGAGGCTTAGACTGGGGTAGCACTGCTGTTTATAGAAGGAGGACTTATTCGTTCCCAGCATTGTGAAAAGGTTCCATTGAAATTTGAGGCAGTTGACAATGCAGATGTCTTATTCTGATCTGTCCTATGTCACCTCTTTAGCATTATACTGTGGCATCAACTCCATTCTTGACGCATTTATGAATTCAAAGTGCATACATATCTCCATGCTGGTTTCAGCTACTCTCTGCTTTAAAGTTCCTTAATTTAATTGCTAAGTATAACTGTATAACATTCTGTTCGTTCTGTGTCATTCTGTTCGTTTTTATTCTGGTGTCTTAGATGATTTGTTGTGCTTCTGCTGTCATTGATGGTATGTATATTGTAGGTCATAGAAAGTGACAATGATGATGGATTTTTGAAACTCTCGAAAACCCGTGAGTGGCTATTAGGTGACAACTCTGCACCAATCAATAAGAAACCTTCTGCTAAGGTATGCATTTTGTTGGCTATCATTAAATTATAATGAGCTTGCTTGAAAACACTCTCTCCCATCTCTCCATCCTCCTTCCCTCCTTTTCTCCCCATTTCAGCAAAGCAGGGGAATTTGTTTTAAGTTTTATATCTGCAATTTCTTACTGCTAACCGATGCATGTAAATACAGGCTTTGCAGGATGACAGTGAAAGAAGGAAGAGACTGAACTTTCTTAAATATGAAGCTGTATGATACTTCTCTTGAAATTAGAATTTCTCATGGTTAGTTGGTTGTTGATGTGATGTCAATGCCTGAAATTGGGATCTTTCTGTTCGGTTCTAATTCCACTATTTCTTTTAAAAAGTTAGATTCTCTTACATTTGAAAGTTAAATTGTTTGTTGTTATCTAACTAACTTAGAAAGAGCTGATTAATAAATGAACATATTGTATAAGTACGTGCAAGGGTGGACTGGTTTTTCTCCTTTTGGTTCTAGGGGTATGATTTCATTATACTTATATCTGTAGCTTTAATCTTGCAAGCTGAATGAGCTGATGTTCACCATGTGACTCTGTTTTGATTAAAGGTTGTTTATATATTCTTCTGTTAGCAAATGGCGCTTTGAGAGATGTCTGTTTGCAAAGGAAGCTGTAAATTTGGTTACTTAACCTTCTGTTTTGAAACCATATTTCTCCAATTCAATTCCCAGGTAACTGGGATAGGACTTAATAGATTCAGTTTTATGTTAAAGTTGGTAAATGTTAATAGAACTAAGGGTTCACAGATTTGGTATGGTACCTGTATGCTTTTATTTTTCTATTTGTATTGGTTAGATGTGGAGTGGTAACATAATAGGGAAATGGAGCTAGTTTGATCAAGTTGTCTTGTATTTGGATTTTCTGATGTGTTACCTGGATTATTAGAAAATTGTATTTATGCTTCTTGTTATAGCACGATTGTTGTTATGTTTGATTTACATGCCTTGCAGACAAGGTACATGTTAGACTCTGTAGTCTCTGCTCTTTTCTCTCTGCTCAAACTTTTAGGTTGTGTGATAAATTAACAATGTTAGTACAATGTTAGTACCTAAAGGCTTGCTTCTGCGCCATAGTACTACCAAAGTTGTCTAAGATGCTGGTTTTTGTACTTCGATCTTGCAGCTCAAGAGTGAACTGATGCTTTTGTCAGTTGGCATTGGAACTGCATATAGTGGTTATTGTTTGATAATGCTCTCAGTCCAGGTAATATCTTGACAGAAATTTAAAGCACAGTGTTTAAAGTTTAAAAAATTTTTAATATCAGACCTTTCTCTAGCTTATTTAATAGAAGTCTGGAATTTTGCACTCTGTTATTTTGCTGAAAGATATGATTGGAAATAAATATGAGGATCTGGTGACAACGGCTCTAAACTACTTTTTGATTATATTTTCATCTATTTTCAGTAGTTGACTGTACAAATTGCGACAGAGTAGGCAAATTTTTTTTTTCTCTCTCCCTATTCTACTTTATTGAATGGATTCATGTACTTTCTTTAAATGTAAAGTAAGATATTCGTGAAATATTGTAAATTTTGGTTTTATATAGAAATGACCTTATTAATTTTATAGGTGGCTTTTAGCTATATGGTTGGGGTTCTTTTCAGGTAAGCTGATCTTTTATTTTTCATTATTTATATATAGTGTTTTTTGATAGAAAACATAGAAACTTGTATTGAGAATAAAAACATGTACAGAAAGTGAACAAGGAGTCCGCAAATAAAGAACCCCTAAAGATCACAAAAAGTCCATGCAGTTCAATGCTGACCAGATGACCAAAAAAGTATAGGATCTATATGAATAAATGATCTCACAACAAAAACAAGCTCAAAAGCACAGAATTACGCCAACACCCCTTACAGTTTAGATGAATGAAGAATAAAGAAGAATCTTGAAATTCCTTTGTTAATGATGCCCAAAGAAAAGCTAGTAATCCCACTCTTTCCCACAAAAAGATGATGTCTTCCTCAGAATCTTAAAAACAATCTTTAATTTCTTTAAAGCCAAATCACCCAAA
The DNA here is from genome assembly GCF_000493195.1 of Citrus x clementina. Taxonomy (NCBI): domain Eukaryota; kingdom Viridiplantae; phylum Streptophyta; class Magnoliopsida; order Sapindales; family Rutaceae; genus Citrus; species Citrus x clementina. The sequence goes on from NW_006262022.1 coordinate 18,990,987, forward strand.
AAGTGGCCAGAACTGAACATTTCCATGACACTCTAGCTTTTTTACCTTTCCCAAAAGCATCAATAATCTCTGAAAGCTGAGAAATGCTAGAAGCCGGAATCACTCAAGAAATTCTAGCTGCCTGAAACAATGAACGGCATTGTGACAATGCAAAAACAAATGATCTGCTCTTTTGCTATTTCTCTTGCACATGACACACCAAGAAGGACAAGCACACATTATGATTCCATCTTTGAATGGCATAGTTTACCTAGAGCCAAGGACCAAACAAAAAGTGGAACTTTACTAGGGTCTTTAGCATTCCAAATCACTGGGTAAGTTGATCTATTTTAACTAAGGATAATATTTGTCAAATAATACCTTGATGAGCCAGTTTTCAAAATCAAAGCTCAGTGCTGAGTCCTAGATTTTGAGCTACGACTCAAAAGGAAGGTTTATGAATAATAACAATACTAAGTACTGCAATCAGTTGTCGAAAAGAATGGTAGATTCTGCTGTTTCAGTTACTTTGACAGAAAACTTTTTCATCCAAATTTTTACTTGCCAATAATGTAAAAATAAGTGTATAACGATATTATAATGCAAGGAAACCATGATAATGTGATATGCAAAGTTTCTATAGAAAATTACTGTTAGTCATCCACAGGAGTTTTTGGCCTAAAAAATCAATAGCTGGAGAAATGGCTCATGGGGTTGATGTCTTCTATCAAATATTCTTGATTTAGTGAACTCCCTTGAATGTTTTCGCTGTGGAGGAATTATCTTTGTGTGGTCTAATTGGTACTCCAAATATCTCAGAAAATTTAAAGATATCGCTCATTTTCTAGTTTAGGGGAGTAAAAAACTCCGAGTAGTGCTTTTAGCACATTTTTTGATAGAAAACCGAAAAAAGGTTTAGTAACAGCAGGAGACCATCTGTTCGTATTACTGATCCTAATTCTGATAGTTTAATAAACCTCATTTCCAGTGCAGTTGCTTGTACCTTCAGCTCTTATACCAGCATGCAGACCGGCTGTCCAAGGACATGGTTCCTCAGATTTTCATGCGAAAGAAGTCCAAGAAGTACATATTAAAGCTTCTGCATTTTTTTTTTCTTCCCCTAATGGCGCCGTTGTAGCTAAGTTATTCTCTGTCTCCCCCTTGATTAAGCAAACATTTCCTTTTCTTTTGTAGAATTGGAATTAGAAGTGAGGACCTTAAGGACTTCTTAGAGAGATCAATCAAGGGAAGTAGCCTTGCTCTTTCGTCTCCAAGGCTTGTGATCCCGGTTACAATATATGGTTTGTGGGTTCTGTCTCATCGGTATTTAGCCAATGACTTCTTTGATTTCCAGGTAGCAATTAAAAGAACTTTTATTGTTGTCTTCAGCTGTTTGTATAAATTTTCAAATTAATCATGAAGCCCTCAAACTATTAACATAAGTTGTGTTTATTAATTTGCCCATTGGTTCCTGTTTATTGCAGATTGTTCCAGCCATGGTTGGCATGTTTGTATATAAGGCTGCTGCTCTTGTTCAAGTTTACAGAGACAACGAAGACTTGCAATTAGTTTTTCCAGAAAATGAGGAAGGTTCAAGTGACTGAAATTATCCATATTAGCTCTTGGAGTATTTCATTTTGATTCTGAAATATTTTGAAGCGGAAGGCGTTCCCAAAGACTAATTTCTGCAGGCTACCATCAAGCTTCTAGTGGAAAAAGCACCCCAAAAATCTAAGTGGAATGATTCATTTTCCCGAGTGGCTCTATAGGCAAAGTTGACTGGTTAAAGTCGAACTTCAGAGACTTGTAGGGAACTGTCAGGCATCTCTTCCAAACTCCAACTTTTATCCAATCTTTTTATTGACATGAGATAATGACTGCCCAAAAAAATTGTTCTGATGGATGATATAGAACCATCTGAGTTTGTAATGCTTTCACGGTTTTTGTTTGCTTTAACTATGTAGTTTGTACTCAAAATCATGTATCATTTAGGAAGGGAATGATTGCAGTGTTTGTAGCAAAACTCGAATCAAAATAGAAGATTATAATGCTTGTTCAAGATGCTTTTCTTTCCTTTTTTTTTTTTTTGACATAAAAGGAAGTCTTGCTAAATAATAGGTTTGTAAACAATCCCAAACTGTTCTTGATAAGCAATACAGGATGAATATGGATCGATTTATTAGAATAGCTCTCTGATTTAGCGTAAAATGTGTCTAATTTTAGAGGGTCCAATCTTGCCACTTTATTGTATAATACTTCATTTCTTGTTTAGAGGACATTAAACAACAATTTAATAGAAAAAGCATAAAACAAACACTGATAAACATGAAAAACTCTAGTAACATTTTCTTACAGAGCATCCAAATCTATCGACGCAGCCATCCAAGAAATAACAGTATTTGTACCTCCATCTTCTGTTGATAAGCAAAGGGCCCATGAAACACCAAAAACCCAACACAAATCCAAGTGCCATGCTTACATACAACAACCAGTCAACTTCATCTTCATCTTCGTTTCCATTTTCATTTCGATCTTCAGGTACAAGAGCATTCTTCTCGGGACAATTAGGAAGTGGAGCTCCGCAGAGATTGTTCCCGGCAAAACTGGATGCATCCATGCTTTGCAATTGAGTGCTTGAAGGAATTTTCCCAGTCAAGTTATTGTAGGATAGATTCAAGTGATTCAGAAATGATAAACTTGACATACTTTGAGGAACTTTACCAGACAGTTGGTTCATTGAGAAATCGAGGGATTCAATTGATCTCATATTTCCAATATTCTCTGGAATTTTTCCCGTAAAAAGGTTGTGGGAAAAATTTAATGACTGCAATCCCATAAGATTTGTCAGTTCCTTTGGTACTTCTCCTGAGAAATTATTATTGGAAATGTCCATGATTCTTACCAAATTAAGAATGGTGTTATATTCAACCATAAACCCTTTCGTCACAACTGATGCATCCTCAAAGACATCTGAGACGCCTCCCCTTATATATGATATTGCATTATCTTGATCAGGTGAATTCGCTGCCGCCATAGCAGTGAAGTTATTGATGCATCTTGGTATGATCCCTGAGAGACTGTTATGTGCAACGTCTAAAATTTGGAGATAATTTAGACGACAAAGTTGAATTGGCAAAGACCCATGAAGCTTGTTTGATCGAAGATTGAGAATCGATAAACCTGAAAATCTTTCTCCCATCCATATTGGAATGTCGCCAACAAACTCATTTTCACCCATGTCCAGTACTTTCAAATTTGAACAATTTTGAATTGGCACAGGAATTATTCCAACCATTCTATTATTGCGAAGGTTCAATAATTCAAGAGAACTTAAAGTTCCAATTGAGATAGGAAGGCTACCAGAAAAGTTGTTGTTACCTAAATTCAGCACAAGCAAGTTAGGCCAGTTCATCCAACAATCAGGTATATCTCCAGAAAAATAATTTTTCGAGAGTTTGAGATATACGTAAATGTTGTCCGCCTCATTCTCCCTCTTACATATTAAATGGAAAATGGATCCTGACAAAGCATTGTTGGAAAGATCAAGTAGACCCGGGGAAGGTACAAGAGGCAATGGGCGGTCACAATTTGGAATCTCACCATAGATTTGGTTGGTAGAGAGATTCAAGTACACGTACTGGGAAATGGAATTCCAAAACCAACGGGGAATAGTATCTGAAATTCTTGTGTTGGATATGTCTAGAATGAACAAATGCTTTTGGGAACGAAGCCACGACGGAAATTGAGGCCCTAAATGACATGACCTCAATCTTAGTTTTTCGAGTTGAAAAGGAGGAACCCAACTCTGATTGACTTTGAAGATTAGCGAGTTTCCAAATGCAGAAAATGAGGTCAATTTTGTTAGGTTGACGAAGTGAATTTCAGAAAGAGTTCCATTCAACCTGTTGTTGGACAAATCCAGAAGTTCTAAGTGTGATAATTGTCCCAACGACATTGGAATAGCACCATCCAGCGTGTTATTGAAAAGATCTAAGTTTGTCATCGATGAAAGTTCTCCTAGAGCAGGTGGAAGGGGACCTGAAAGAGAGTTATCTCTCAATTCAAGAGTGTGCAGACTTTTAAATTGCCCGAGTTGATTTGTCAAGTGACCAGAAATGTGACAACCGCTCAAAACCAGTGACTCTAGTGCATATGCACCACATGACGAGAAGATATCTAAGACTTGTGATAAATCTTGACCCAATTTGACATATGAGACGTCTATTGATGTTAACTTACAAAGTCTTACAAATGATGTTGGAATCTGCCCTCCAAGTTCTACATTGAAAGAAAGGTCGAGAGTTTTGATAGAAGTCAATTTTTCTAGACCCATTGATGAAATCGTACCTTGCAAGCTATTACCTCTAAGAGAAAGGAACTCAAGATCATTAAGCTTAGACAACCAGCCAGGTATTGCAGAATTGAATTCATTAGAAGATAAATCAAGATGTCTAAGAAACGTCAAGTTTCCTAGTCCACTGGGGATTTTACCATGAAATTCATTATCGCTAAGATCGAAAAAGACTAAATTACGAAGACCAAAAACCCAACTACTATATTGAAACAAAGAGTTATTAAAATGATTTCCAGAAAGATCGAGAGCCTTAAGGGAGGAAAAATTAGTAGAGGGTAATGAAGGAAAGTGATGGAGTTCACAGTAGGACAACTTTAATACTTTTAAAGAAGGGAGTGAGTTTATCGTCACTAAACCATCAGAGGATTTAGTAAGGTCAACCAGACTCAGATCGAGGTGCTCTAGAAAAGAAAGACCAGAAAGCCATGAAATACTTTCAACTTGTAACTCATAATAACTCTTACTAAGGTCAAGATATTGAAGATTAGAGATATTTCCAAGTTGGTGAGGAATCACTCCTGCAAATTCGGCTCCAGAGAGATTTAGGTATCTAAGGTTCTTAAGAGAGCCAAGATACGAGGGAATTTGAATTCCCTGGAAATCATTATCACTTAAGTCCAAGTGAATCAAATGCTTTAAGTCAAACAAAGAGGGATTTATCTTACCAACCAGCTTTGACCCCGTGCCATAATTAGGATTAGGGTTTCCGAGGTTGAGCTGAAGCACATGGCCAGTAAAGTTGTTACAAACAACACCATCCCATGCACAGCAATCTCCATCACCAATATTCCAAGAGGCAAGACGGTTTGAAGGATCACTGAGATCTTGCTTCAACTTTAAAAGCGCTTGTCTCTCACTGTCTACGCAAACCACGTTAGGGTTGCCAGTGCAGAAGCTGATGTTGATCATGGTAACTAAAGTAAACAACTCAAGAAAGAGAAGGGCAACAAAAACATCCATAGTTGATTTCATTGCTGTGGCTAGTGATGAATTAATTATGGGGAAAGGAAGTGTGCTTATGATGAGAATGTTATTATATTGCTTGATATTTATAATGCCCTCCGTTTGCCCATATGACACGTTTGCATCAATCGAATTTGGTACGTAATAGTATGATCGAAAAGGATTTATGATCTGAGTCTCACATTTCTGCAAGAAATTTCCCTGCTCGTTGCTTTGGATCATCATCAAGTCTTCTAAGTCATCAATTAACTGTTTGCTGTGGCCCCTCGGTGGACTTTGAACTTGCATTATTACAGTGGGAGATACAAACAAAGAAACCAAAAAAAAAAAGAGTTTTAAAAAAGGAATTGAATGGTTAAAATGATATACTGTAAAGTTTAGAGTAATAGGCTAATTATGAAGTTTCAGAGTTTTATGTTGTAATTTTTGTTATAAGTTTCGTCTCAACTGCGATGGTTAGGTTTTGAATCAAATACTTTACAAGGCGTTTCATTTGTAATAGTTTTCATTTCTGTAGGACAATAAATATTCTCGTTTGATTCGTTTTTTTTACTTAGTCTCTAAATTTATTTCGCCGGGTTATCCGGAATGTGTTTAACTCGTATAGTATATTTTGTCTCTCTGTTAATTTGGGCCGACAAGAACTAAGGAAATATATTGACCACCTCCTTCGCTTGTCGGCAAGAACTTTCGTGCTCAATGCTTCGGGTCTTTAAATTCTCAATGTCATTGACTTCTGTGGCTCCTCCAGTGGACTTGCGTTTTGCATTTTTAGTTAAGGGAAAAAAAAGGTCTTGGCTATTTTATGGCATTGAATAGTCATTAAAATATTTAATTACTAGTATATTATTAATATTTAAAAAAAACTAAAATTTATCTTTTTATCGAGAAAGTTCATCTTAAGAATGGTAGAAAGGCTCGATCCAATCATTGACCAAATTGATTCAACCATAATTTTTATGACTTTAGCCCAAACTTAAGGAGTTAATGATTGGGTTAGGGCTCAAGGAATCAGACCCAATATAGGGCCTTATCAAAAGACTCAGACCCGATTCTTAAATTAATTTTTAAAATTAAAAAAATATAAGAATTGAAAGTACATACGCATCATACATGTGTATTTTGTACTTGATTTATTTACTTGTTAATTTGGTTAGATTTTACATGTTGTATTGTTGTTAAAGCTAAATAAAAAATTAATTTATTAAATTCCTTACAACCAAAATAAAAAAAAACATGAAATAATATTATCAATTAAAAAAGAATGAAGAATTGGAGCATTATTCTAAAATGTTGTGAAAGCGTGTGGTTGAACAATTACTAATATTACAATGACTGTGATTTTTGGAGATATATAAATGTGGTAATAAATAAATGCAAAGAAAATAAGACACAATAATTTACATGGTTCGGCATAATGCTTATATTCACGGACAAAGACTAGAAGATAATTTTACTAATAATGAGAATTTACAAAATTGAAAAAAACTCACAAAACCTAATACTCAATACACCCAAATAGATCCCCTTAACATCCAAAGAAACCCTCCTCTAAAACTCACTTAAAACAAACTTTGATCTCACAAATTTTATAGGAAGTATTACTCACCTACCACACGACTTCAATTTGACTTGGCCAAATTGATAAATTTGGCAATCAATGCCAACTTTTTCATGCAATGCATGCTAGCTGTCTGATGCAATTATTCAATTTGGACTTGACTCTTCAACATAAAAGAAGCATCTAAGAATTAAAAAACAAGAATTAAAAATTAAAAAACAAAGAATTAAAAAAAAAAGTCCGAGTGGGGCTAGCAAGAATTAAAAAACAAGAATAAAAATTATGGTGGGGCTCGGATAAAGTCCGAGTACAACCCTAATTTGTAGGGTAAGGCTTTTTAAGGGTTAGGACCCTTCATTTTACAAAACTGAGCCCAACCCGTCCCCTTCCAAAGCCTAGTTCCTCCAGCACTGCACCTTGCAGGCTTGCACCCGAATTAGACGCATGGATGATATACTTTTTGGCTATTGGAACATAAGGGAACATTTACTTTCCTTTTTTAGAATTGGAATAAGAAGTGAGTACCCTAACGACGTGCTAGGGAGATCAATCAAGGGAAACAGCGTTGCTATTTCATCTCCAAGGCTCGTGATCCCGGGCACGTGGGTTCTGTCTCATCAGTATTTCGCCAATGACCTCTTTGATTTCCAGATAGCAATTAAAATAATTTTTTGTGTTGTCTGTAACTGTTTGTATAAATTGTCAAATTGACCATGAAGCCCTCAAACTACAAGCATATGTTTATTAATTTGCTGATTGGTTCCTGATCTTCGCAGATTGTTCCAGCCATGGTTGCCATGTTTGTGTATAAGGCTGCTGCTCTTGTTTAAGTTTGCAGAGACAACGAAGACTTGCAATTTGTTTTTCCGGAAAACGAGGGTATTTCATGTAACTGAAATTATCCACATTAGTGATCTCTTGGAATATTTCACCTTGATTCTGAAATATTTTGAAGCCCAAAAAGCTTTGCAAAGAATAGTTCAGTTTCCTGAGTGGCTCAAAAGTAAAGTTGATTGATTAAACGTAAACTTCAGAGATTTATAGGCAACTATCAGGCATGTCTTCCAATCTTATACCAAACTTTCCATTGCATACCACGAGATGATAAGTGCTTAAACAATATGTAATGATGGATGATATGGAACCATCTGAGTTTCAAGTACTTTCACAGTTTAGGGGCTTTTAGCACGATAGAGTTGATAAATTTGAATTGTCAGTAGTCATTTGTACTGGGATGTCAATCGTCAAAGTTGTTTGTGAGAATATGGGCAAAATATTTAAATGTAAGTTTCTACATTTCTGCATTCTATAGAAGCAAAAAGCTTTTTATTCCGCAATGGAAGAGTGTAAGACTTGTATATCAGGGTAATTTTTTTTTTTCAATTTTCTTCATCTTTTGAGACAAAGAAACATAAATTTTATGTAAAACTGAACCATTAGGTTAACAGCTATCTGATTTGGTTCTAAAATTTAATTTACGTTAGCATAAAATTCAGTTAATCACGACCCATGGTAACCATGATTGATCTAATGGTTGAAACATAGTGTCAAAAATTATATAATTTTAGAGGGTTCCAATGTCCAATCCTTCCCCTTTATTGTGTAAGTAATTCATTTCTTGTTAAAAATACATGAAACAACAGAGTACGTACAAACATGAAGAAATCTACTAAAATTTACTTACAAAGCAGCCAAATCTATCCATACAGCCATCCAAGAAACGACAGTACTTGTACCTCCATCCTCTGTTCAAAAGTAGAGGGCCTATGAAGCACCAAAAACCTACCACAAATCCAACTGCAATGCTTACATACAACAACCAGTCCACTTCATCTTCATCTTGCTCGGCATTTCCGTTTGGATCTTCAGGTGCACGTGCATTGTTCTCAGTACAATTAGGAAGTGGAGGTCCGCAGAGATTGTTTCCAACAAAACAGGATGCATCAAAGCTTTGCAATTGAGTGCTTGAAGGAATTTTTCCAGTCAAGAGATTGTTGGACACGTTCAAGTGATTCAGAAATGACAAACTTGACATACTTTGAGAAATCTTACTAGAAAGTTGATTCGTTGAGAAATCAAGAGATTCAATTGATATCAAATTACCAATATTCTCTGGAATTTGCCCAGTAAAAATGTTGTGGGACAAATTCAATGATTGCAATCCCCTAAGATATGTCAGTTCCATAGGTATTTCTCCTGAGAAATTATTCTTGGAAACATCAATGATTCTTACCAAATTAAGAATGGAGTTATATTCAACCATAGATCCTTTCATCACAATTGATGCATCCTCCAGAACCTCACAGTCGTAGGCTGTTACTTCAAAGTAGGACATAGCATTACTTTGATGAGATGAGTCAATTGTTGCCATAGCAGAAAAGTTATTAACGCATCCCGGCATGGTCCCTGAGAGACTGTTATTTGCAACATCTAAAATTTGTAGAGAAGTTAGACGACAAAGTTGAATCGGTAAAAAGCCATCAAACTTGTTTGATCGAAGAATGAGAATCAACAAACTTGTAAATCCTTCTCCCATCCATGTTGGAATCTTGCCGACAAACTCATTGTCACCCAAGTTAAGTACTTCCAAATTTGAAAAATTCTTAAATGACTCAGGAATTAGTCCAGACAATCTGTTATTGCGAAGGTTCAATGACAAAAGAGAACTTAAAGTTCCCATTGAGATCGGAAGGCTGCCGCTAAAGTTGTTGTTACCTAAATTCAACACATGCAAGTTAGGCCAATTCATCCAACAATCAGGAATGTCCCCAGAAAAATTATTTTTTGAGACTTTTTGAAAATAAATGCTGTGTGACTTATTCTCGCCGTTGCATATGAAATGGATCATGGATCCCGACAAAGAATTATTGGAAAGATCAAGTATGGGCCTTAAAGCAGGTGTATGGGGCGGTAGAGGGTCAAAATCCGGAATCTCACCATAGATTTGGTTGCTAGAGATATTCAAATACTCATACTGAAAAATGGAATTCCAAAACCAACGAGGAATAGTATCTGAAATTCTTGCATTGGATATATCCAAAACAGATAAATTCTTTTGTGAATGAAGCCACGATGGAAATTGAGGTCCTAAATGACATGACATCAAGAGCAATGTTTTGAGTTGGAAAGGAGGAACCCAATAGGGATTCACTTGCAAGATTAGCGAGTTTCCTGATGCAGAAAACCAAGTCAATTTTGTTAGATTGACAAAGTGAATTTCAGAAAGTGTTCCATTCATCTTGTTGTTGGACAAATCTAGATATTCTAAGTGTGAAATTTTTCCCAAAGACAATGGAATAGAACCATTCAGCATGTTTCTAGAAAGATCTAGTCTTGTCAAAGATGAAAGATCTCCTAAAGCAGGTGGAAGTGGACCTGAAATGCAGTTGTCATCTAGGGAAAGTGTGCGCAGACTTTTAAATTGGCCGAGTTGACTTGTCAAGTGACCAGAAATTTGACTACTGCTCAAAACCAGCGACTCTAGTGCAGACGCACCACATGCAGATAAAATATCTAAGACTTGTGATAGGTCTTGACTCAATTTGACATCCGAGACATCAATTGATGTCAACTCACAAAGTCTTACAAATGATGTTGGAATCGGCCCTCCAAGCTCAAAATTTAAGGAAAGGTCGATTGTTTTGATAGAAGTCAAGTTTTCAAGACCAATTGATGAAATCGTACCCTGCAAGCCATTACTACTAAGAGAAAGGAACTCAAGATGATTAAACTTAGACAACCAGCCAGCTGTTGTAGAATTGAATTTGTTTGCAGATAAATCAAGATGTCTAAGAGACGTCAGGTTTCCCAGTCTGTTGGGGATTTGACCTTCAAATTGATTATAGCTCAGATCCATAATGACTAAATGACGGAGACCAAAAACCCAGCTGCCGTATTGAAAAAAAGAGTTATGAAAATAATTTTGGAAAGATCGAGGGCGTTAAGAGAGGAATAATTTCCAGAGGGCAATGGAGGAAAGTGATGGATTTCGCAGTCAGACAACTTTAATACTTTTAAAGAAGGGAGTGAGTTTATCACCAGTAACCAATCAGAGGCTTTATTAAGGTTCATCTGACTAAGATCGAGGTGTTCTAGCAAAGATAGACCAGATAGCCATGAAAAACTATGTACTTGCAACGCATATTCCGACCAACTGAGATCAAGACATCGCAGATTAGAGAGATTTCCAAGTTGGTGAGGAATTATTCCTGCAAATTCGGCTCCAGAGAGATTGAGATATCTTAGGTTCTTAAGAGAACCAAGATATTTGGGAATCCGAATTCCCTGAAAATCATTACCGCTTAAGTCCAAGTGAGTCAAATGCTTTAAATCAACCAAAGAAGGATTTACATTACCACTCAGCATTGACCTCATGTAATCTTCATATTCAGTAGTGGCATATCTGAGATCATTTCTGAAAGGATTTCGCAGGCTGAGCTGAAGGACATGGCCAGTAAGGTTGCTACAAACAACTTCAGCCCATTTGCAGCAATCTCCATCAACAACCCAAGAGCCAAGACGGTTGGAAGGATCTTTGAGATCTTGTTTCAACTTTAAAAGCGCTTCTCTCTCACTGTCTGTGCAACCCACGTAAGAGTTGCCACTGCAGAAACTAGATATTGCAAATAACTCAAGGAAAACAAGGGCAACAGAAACACTCATTGTTGATTTCATTGCTGTGGATAGAAATCAGTTAATGATAAGAAAAGGAAGCGTGCTGATGGGAAATGTTATCATCTTGCTTGCTATTTATACTCAATTTGGAATTAAATGTTTCACAAGTGAAAACACTTTAGCGTTGCGGCAAAGAAATTTCAACGCATTCACACGTCTTCCCTCAGTGGACTTGCAATTTTTATTATTATAAAGTGGACGAACGTGACACACGAGGCATCCTTAAGCCGACCCCCTAACATATAAAAATTATGAACGTGACACACTTGTCATTAATAAGCCAGCCCCCTGATATGTTAATTTGTAGTTAACAAGTGAGCTAGAGTTGAGAAAGAAAGACGAGAGGAAGTTTTGCAAAAGCTTAAACTTATATTCATTTATTCCATGAGCTACACATATATATAGTCTCTGAACTAAACACTTAAGCTAGAAAATAGAATAACAGTAGCAGATAATCTGGAAAATAACTAACTGGTGCCGAAAAATCAGCACTCGAGATTATTCAACGGAACCACTAAGGTCTAACAAACTTGACCAAGTCTTGATGATGACCAAATCTTCCACTCACTCTCCTCCCGTTTTAAAGTTGAAGACGTGCATGCAATCCCAAGCATTTTCATACGTCCCATGCATTTCCATACATGGTCTGAAGGCATGCATGCAATCCCCATGCACACGAGCACATATCATTCCCCCCCACTCACAACATCCTTGTCCTCAAGGATGAAATCAGGGTATGTCTTGGCAAAACGCCACTCAGTTTCCCAGGTGGCATCCTCCACTGGCGCACAAGCCCATTTAACCAATAGCTGAGGTTTTGGGCGATAATTACCTTTACGTATCACACGCCGACCCAAGATAGCCTCAGGCTATGGAAGAAGTGTTGAAGTTTCTGACACTGGAGGAAGTCGGGGAGAAGCAAGTGGTACGGATCCCAAATGCTTACGTAGTAGACTAACATGAAAAACATTATGGATTTGAGAACCAAGCGGAAGAGCCAACTTATAAGCAACCGAGCCCACCTTTTCAATGATTTGATACGGACCAAAATAACGTGCAGCAAGCTTCATGGAGCCACGAAAGGCCACTGATGTCTGCCGATACGGCTGTAACTTTAAATACACATAATCCCCCACGTGGAAATTTACTTCTCGTCGATGCTGGTCCGCTTGAGATTTCATACGGTCCCGAGCCCGGAAAAGGTTCTACCGTAACTCATGCAAAATAGAATCCCTGTCTCGCAAGTATTCATCCACTGCTTGGACCCGCGAAGTACCCGGTACATATGTTAATAAGCTTGGGGGCGGAATGCCATAGACAGCTTCAAAGGGCGATAGTTTGGTGGACGAATGAATGGCTGTATTATAGCTGAACTCAGCCCAGGGGATCCATTCCAGCCACTTCCGTGGCTGATCGCCTGCAAAACAGCGTAGATACTGTTCCAAGGTGCGATTGACCACCTCAGTTTGGCCATCAGATTGTGGGTGATAACTAGAACTCATGCATAACTTGGTCCCTTGCAGTTGAAACAGAGTACGCCAAAACGAACTGATAAATACCTTATCTCGGTCACTAACAATCGAAGTGGGAATACCGTGTAGACGAACCACATTGCTGACAAATGCCTTGGCTACAATTATAGCAGTAAAATGGTGCTTTAAGGGCACAAAGTGGGCATACTTCGTTAACCGATCCACGACCACCATGATGACGGTGTACCCATTAGAAGATGGTAACCCTTCTATGAAATCCATTGAAACGTCAGTCCACATTTGTTTCGGAATGGGTAGCGGCTGTAATAGTCCGGCAGGCCTTATATTATCTACTTTATATCGTTGGCAGATGTCACAATGTTGCAAGAATTCTTTCACCGTCCGCCTCATGTTGGGCCATAAAAACCTACGCTTGATGCGAGCAAGAGTTTTATGGTAACCGAAATGCCCACCTACAGGAGATGCATGACAGTCGGAGATTATCTTAGGAATCAGTGAGGAAGTGGAACTCAAGTAAACTCTATCACGTTTGAACCAAACTCCATCTCTCTGTAACAACTGGTTAGACTGAGACGAGCTCCTCTGAGATAGGCCTTCATAAAACGTGTCCTGCTGTACCTCCCGTTGAAGAACTGGCCACCAATTTGCATGGGGTAACGAAATTGCTAAAAACTCCACCATTCGAGATAATGAATCGGCACCCTGATTCTCAGCCCCCTTTTTATATTCAATTTCATAATCATACCCAAGGATCTTAGGTAGCCATCGAGTTTGTGCTGGTGTTGTGATCCGCTGTTCCAACAGATATTTGAGACTTTTTTGGTCAGTTCGAATGGTAAATGGTTTCCCGAGTAAATACGGTCGCCATTTGCGGATTGATTTAATGATAGCAAGCATTTCTTTTTCATATGTGGACAACGCCAAAGCAGAACCTTTTAAGGCCTCACTAAAATAAGCTACTAGTTTGTTTTGTTGAGAGAGGATGGCTCCAATTCCGATCCCACTTGCATCACACTCGATCACAAAGCGTTGGGAAAAATCCGGTAGACGCAAAACAGGTGGAGAAGTCAATGCTGTTTTTAATTGATCAAAAGCCGCGACTGCATCCTTATTCCAATGGAAGCCATCTTTAGTTAAGAGCCTGGTCAAAGGAGCTGCTATACACCCAAAATTGCGAATAAACTTCCGGTAATATCCAGCCAAACTAAGAAATCCACGAACCCCCTTCGTCGTCGTTGGCGTAGGCCAATCAATGACTATTTGTATTTTAACAGGATCAACAGCCACACCTTTTTCGGAGATGATATGACCCAAATACTCAACCTGTAAAACTCCAAATTGACACTTTGACTCTTTGGCAAACAAGCTGTTAGTTGATAAAATATCTAAAACTTGACGAAGATGCGAGAGGTGATCTTCCCAAGTTCGAGAATACACCAATATGTCGTAAAAAAAAACAAGTATGAACCTCCGAAGATATGGACGAAAAAGATCATTCATGAGACTCTGAAAGGTTGCAGGAGCATTGGTAAGTCCAAATGGCATCACAAGAAACTCGTAATGTCCCTCGTGTGTACGAAAGGCTGTCTTTGAAACATCCTCCCCCTTCACACGGATTTGGTGGTAACCTGCTCGTAAATCCAACTTTGAGAAGAATTTGGCGCCGTGGAGTTCATCTAAGAGTTCATCTATGACTGGGATTGGATATTTATCTTTGACTGTGATAGTGTTAAGTGCTCTGTAATCCACGCAAAATCGCCAAGACCCATCTGCCTTCTTAACTAATAGAACTGGAGATGAAAAAGGACTGCTGCTAGGTCGAACCAATCCTGCTTGTAGGAGCTCTTTAACCATTTTTTCGATTTCATTTTTTTGGTAGTAAGGATACCGGTATGGCCTTACACTCACTGGTTTTGTATTTGGCTCTAAGGGAATTTGATGATCATGTGTCCGTTTTGGTGGTAAGCCAGAAGGTGGTTGAAATACATGACAAAATTCATTTAGGAGGCATATGAGGTCAGGTGGATATTCATTCAATTTATTGGTATTAGCAGGAATAATTTGAAAGAAAAAACCAGTGCCTTGTAAATTGAGAAATTCTTTACCAGTGAGAGCCTCCATGCCCGCTCGTTCCATTCCTCGGAAGGTATGGATGCCTTCTCCCTTTCTAAAGGTCATTGTCAATTTCTTATAGTCCGTCTCGATAGGCCCAAGAGTTTCAAGCCATTGAACACCCAATACTAATTGACATGCTGCAACTGGTAGGATGTAATAATCTGCGGTGATAAGATGACCTTGAACTGTGAGAGTGAGTCTCTGGCACTGTCCTGCACACTCTATCTGTTCTCGGTTTGCAACCATGACCTGAAGCTTCTTGTCACAAACCACTGGTAACCTAAACTTGGAGACAATAGCTTGATCAATGAAATTATGAGTACTTCCCCCATCTATTAAAACCGTAACATCCTTATTCTTCAGTTTGCCTTGGACACGAATGGTTTGAGGATGTGTTGTACCTGCAATAGCATGAAAAGAGACTTCTGGTATTACGTCATAATGCTCTGGTACATGTTGAGCTTCTTCATCATTAGTGCAGTTAAATTGGGGAGAGTCTTCTATCATAAATAGTTGTGGCCGCTCACAACGATGTCCTGGCACGAATTTCTCATCACAGTAGTAGCATAATCCCTTCTCTCTGCGTTCGCGTGCCTCTTGGTTGGTGATTCGTCGAAAGGAAATTGGTGTATTATTAGAGTTCTGATTTTTTTTTTGGGCGGGCGGAGGTCCTAGCACGCTAGCTGTTGTATTTGGCATCGTCCTAGGCATCACTGAGGTTGTTTGGAAAGGATAGGACGTGCGAGCCTTTCTTTGCAATAAGTTCCGTTCTTCAACGAGCCGAGCGACTCCTATGGCGTCTGCCAAGGTTCGAGGTTGTTTGATCTTAACGTCTAAGCGAACGTCATCTCGAAGTCCTGCAACAAAACAGCCAACGAGAAAATGTTGAGGTAAGCCATCGATCTGATGGGAGAGCTTTTTGAAGGCTTCTTGGTAGGTTGCTACTGTTGTAGTCTGTTTGAGGCGAGACAAAGCTTCAGACGGGTCCTCGTAGTCGGTCGGGCCGAAACGGAGCAGGACTGCCTTGGTGAACTCCTCCCAACTTAAAGGTCCACGAAACTTCATCAACCATCTCTGCCATTGTAAGGCAATTCCCTCTAAATGGAAAGAGGCCAGTTGAACTTGTTGATCAGGGGCAATATCTTTGAAGTCAAAGTATTGTTCTGCTCTGTAGATCCAGCCACTTGGGTCTTCACCGTTAAACTTTGGAAACGACAAATTTATATGGTGATGGGTCCTGTCAGTAGTTGGACCATGGAGAGAAGGGCTTGGTTGGTTTCGGTTTTGTGAGGATTCTGCAGGGGCAAGGGAATTGGTTTCAGTATTGACAGTGTTTGAGCTACGTGATACTCGAAGGGCTTGAAGCTCTGTCAAGACCGTTTGCAAGGTGGCATTAACTTGATCAAAGCTTGACTCATGGCGGGCTATAATTTCACTAACTTCGTTGCGGAATTCAGCATTAGTTTTGCCGCGAGTATCCGTGATCTAACCTGCTCTGATACCACTGATATGTTAATTTGTAGTTAACAAGTGAGCTAGAGTTGAGAAAGAAAGACGAGAGGAAGTGTTGTCAAAAGCTTAAACTTATATTCATTTATTCCATGAGCTACACATATATATAGTCTTTGAACTAAACACTTAAGCTAGAAAATAGAATAACAGTAGCAGATAATCTGGAAAATAACTAACTGGTGCCGAAAAATCAGCACTCGAGATTATTCAACGGAACCACTAAGGTCTAACAAACTTGACCAAGTCTTGATGATGACCAAATCTTCCACTCACTCTCCTCCCGTTTTAAAGTTGAAGACGTGCATGCAATCCCAAGCATTTTCATACGTCCCATGCATTTCCATACATGGTCTGAAGGCATGCATGCAATCCCCATGCACACGAGCACATATCACCCCCTAAAATACAAAAAAAAAAAATTAATGATAATAAACGTGACACACGAGTCAGTGAGCCAGCCCCTACAACAGAAAAAAATAATAATAATAACAACGAACATGACACACGAATCATTAAGCCAGCCCCACGTACAAAAAAATATCAAAAGTGTTGGGGGGGGGGGGGGGGGGGGGCGGGAATGATGGGTTTCTTTAGTAATTTTGTCCTCAAAATCAAGGTGGTACAACTAACAGTAATTTCTGATGGAAATAATTATCTCGCACATCTTATATCAGCAATATCTATCATTTTATTAATGTGCACATATGAAGAGAAGGGTTGATTTAAATTTCAAATATAATTATATATGGAAGAAGAAAGCATCAAAATCATTGCTTTGGATCATCGAGTCTTCAAATACATTAATTTATTGCTTGGTTGGGTCCTTACGTGGAGTTTCAGTTTGCGTTATTAGATTGGAAGATTGCGACAGTGTGGCTTTAAGCCACTTCACTTATACGTTGGCCACACTCGCGGTTAATTCAAGAAGGAAAAATAAATTTATCTGTCTGCTTCACTTTCAAACATCAAATCTTCAAAGTCATTGATTAACTGCTTGGGGTTGGTCCCCCAGGGAGATTGAAAGATTGTGCCACATTTAACATAAGCCCCGCGGACTCCTGGAAAATTTTCAAGGAAAATCAATTTAGCTGTCTACGTCGTGCA
Organism: Citrus x clementina; assembly: GCF_000493195.1. Lineage (NCBI taxonomy): Eukaryota > Viridiplantae > Streptophyta > Magnoliopsida > Sapindales > Rutaceae > Citrus > Citrus x clementina. The sequence goes on from NW_006262022.1 coordinate 19,008,742, forward strand.
GATTGATAACCTGTTTGCATGTTGACTGATAATCATACCCGGTAAATAAATTAGAGGATAATAGATTTATAAATTTTGAGAATGATTCACCATTTTTTAAAAAACACTCTACTCTTTTATAGTGATAAACGAGTGAGAACTATTGACACCCTTTAAAATTATTCTAAAACTCTTATTTTATTATAATTACATTGAGTAAAAAGGCACCTATACGTTTAAGATTTTAAGAAATGGTCATATTAATCTTCATATTTTCAATAAGGATACCAAAACTTCATTTTGACTAAGGTGCTCTATTAACTCAAAAAAATTAACTCCAATATTTTATTATAAATTGAAGAAAATATTAAAGTAAATGTATAATATATACATTTAAAATAATTTCAATATTTAAAAAATATTTGAATACTTTACAATCTTATAATATATTAAACCAAATAAATAGAAGCACAATATTAAAATAAATATATCAAAATTTAAGTTATTTTCAATATTTTATAAAATAATTTTAATATTGTTAATAAATTAGATACATTTTGTTAATTGTAAATTTTATTGAACCCAAAGACTTATTTATAATTTCTATAATAAATACAAATTATTATTAAAATATATATAATAATTTATATTTTGAAAATTATTTTGTATATTAAAAGATTTTAATATTATTTGACTAATAGACAAATTAAACTATTTAAATTATATTTATATTTATTAAAAAATTAAAGCAAATTTTTTTAGTTACTATTTACTAATGGTATTATAGTCAAAAGAAAGATTTGCCAAGGTTGAATCATTTGCTGCAACTCAAGAATGAAATACAAGTGTGCAACCCAAGAGGGGGGGTGAATTGGTATTTTAAAAATTATCATAACAAAGCCACACAACAATCCAATCTAATGCCTTAATAAATTCGAAAGCAATAAGTTCAATAAAAGCACAATAACAAATGAATAAAGAGAAGAGAAACAAACACACGAATTTTTACGTGGTTCGGCAATCCCCACCCACGTCCACGCCTCCAAGCGATCTAAGCTTGAAGATTTCACTATCCAAGCTTTCCAAGGCTTTAAATGTTTACAATTGACTTCAAGGTGTCAATGAACCTTTACAACAAAGAGATTATCTCTCAATCTCTTCACTCAAGTGTCTCACACACTTAAACACTTACAATTAAGATGAGGAATTGAAAATTACAATGAAATCTCTCTTAAAGAGTAGATATACAAATTAAAGAACAAAAGATGATTCAAGGTTTTATGATTTGCGAAATGAGAGATCAATGAACGTTGTGTGCTTTTTTATTTTTGCTTGCATGAGAGCTTGAAAATGAATTGGATTTGAGTTTATATAGTTTGAGCTCAAAAACTAGCCGTTATGCACATTTTGGTGATAATCAGCTTACCGTTTATGAAATCCGGTTAGCCGCTTTTATGTTACCGTTACAGCAAAAATTTGAATTTAAGAAAATCTGGCATGCCGCTTTTCATATCCGGTTAGCCGCTTTTGAAATCCGGATAGCCGCTTGCGAAATCTAGATAGTCACTTATGTTCCAGAAGCTTACTGCCCAACATTCGGCTAGCCGTTTGTCACATCCGGTTAGCCGCTTGCTACAGTAACCAGTACAGTGCATTATTTTCTAAAATTATATTTTGACCCCAAAACGTTATAAAATTTTATTATAGCCTAAAATGTTATGAAAGTTTTCAAATAGATCCAATTTCATAATTTCTAAATAATGCTTTGTCAATCCCAAAACTTTTTGAAATTATAATAGCACCCAAACTATGTGAAATTATAGAATGACCCAAAATATTTAAATATTTTCAAATAAGTCCAAATCTGAAATTTTAAAACAATATCAAAGATTATAAAATACTTTCATTTTAGTCCAAAACACTTAAATTCATAAAATCATTTGCTTACTATAAAAACACAATTCACAAATCTTTGTTTAACTAACACATGTGATTTGTTATCATCAAAATCAATATTTATAGCCATATAGGCTAATAAAGAAAAGCCAATAAAATTCAGTTTTAGTTCCCTTGTCGGCACAAAACCAATTGAATCAAATTTGTTTCTCTCTCTCTTTCTCTCTCTCTCTTTTGTAGTCTCATCTATACAGTTAATTTGCTCAAACTTGTTTTCTTTTTTTAATTTGATTATTTTTATTTTTGGAAGCTAGTGTTTTTGAGTTTTGTCGAGAGAGAATATTTGAAAAAGGAGATTATTTTTTTTAAAAAGGTATTTTTGGCATTAAAGACAATATAATTGGAAAAAAATTTAAGATGATTTTGGAGGGGTCATATATTATATACAATATACTACATGGGTGGGATATTTCCACCCCATTATTTGTATAAACCCATCCCATTTCTAAAAAATATTTACAATAAATACATATTTTTCTAATAAATACAAATCAACAAAAAAAATTATGTAATTAATCAATTAAATCGTTCTTATATTTTTTTCTTACTTTTTTTTAACCATTAAAGTAGCTTTAATATAAGTTCTATTTAATTATTTTGCTTTATGACATAAAATGACCCATTGACCCAAAAAAAATGTGTTCTTGTATCTAATACTTTAGATACTTAATTTTGTGACTTAATCTAGGTTCTTAAATGAAGTCTAATAGTTTTCAATGTTTTATATGTAAATGACATAAATTTGACAGCCTAATAATTTAATGAGTATTTTTTTCATAAAGACATTATGCTAGTTTAATTAAAAATAGTCAATTTAAATTTAGGTTTAAGTAATCTTATTAGTCACATATAATAAAAAAATAAGTCACAATAAAATAAATTAAGATAGATTTAATTGATTAATTCTTTTGAATTCTTCTTTATTTGAAATTTTTAAAAATAATGAAAATTTTTTGTAATTATTTTCTAAAAGTGGGGTGGATTTGTTGAATTTGTAGGGTGAAAATATCATCACCCACAATACACATGTCCATATAAAGAGAGTTAACACATAAAAGTCGTATAAATACGTTCAAATAGCGCCCAACACAGAAAATTAAACTAATCCAAACTTTTTTTTTTTGAATTAAGGTAATCAGGGGGTTGAAAAAAGAAACTTTGCATAAATATGCACAAACGATATAAAGTGATGTGGTATGAAAATTGTGATTGAATAAAGCAAATGGGCAATGTTATAACTATTAATTCTTTTGTACCAATTGATGTGATATTATATGAGTGGTTAAACGAATACATCACCAAGCTTATTTTTATTATTTTATATTTTTATTCAACTAATTCTTATATCATATTAGTTTGTATAAAAATAATTTTTATAAAATTTTGTAGTTATAACATCACTCAAAAAGTTATATGGCCTACAATTTTTTTTTTAATTAAGGTTGTGGCTATTTGAACCTCAAAATTCCTCTGCATACCCATACTTTTATTGAAAGTTTTATTACTAAATTATCTGTAAACAAAATTATTAATAAAGACATAATAGTGAGATGATTTTTTTTTTTATCATATTTAAGATCTTACTTTAATTGGTCTAAACAAGAGAAATTGAAGTGAACAATTGATTCTGATATTAGAAATATGCCAACCAATTATGAGAAATTGGATACAGATTTACAAATGGGTAATTTCTTGATTTTGGCATGATAAGGCAAAGCAGCAAACATGCATAAGAAAATGAAATGTGCATAAGAGAATGATATCATGTTGGTTGTTATAAGGTCCGCTGTTTATTCATACGATATTTCCAATCTAATTAATTTAGAATGTAAAATTGAAATAGCAAACACATCGATTGTCCTTATTCCAAAGAAACAGTGGTCTGAGGTGTTGTCAGATATGAGGATGATTACACTTTGTAATGTGCTTTATAAAATAGTCTCCAAGATGCTAGCTAATCGCATGAAATCTGTTCTTGACTCGGTTGTTTCAAAATCTCAGAGTGCCTTTGTTCCCGGTCGTGCAATTACCGATAATATAATTGTCTCGACAAAAATTATGCACTTTTTGAAGAGGAAGAGGCAAGGAAAACATGATGTCACTGCTCTAAAGATCGATATGTCCAAAGCATACAATAGGATCAAGTGGGGTTTCTTTAGGATATGATGCTTAAACTGGGTTTTGACACTAAATGCGTGAACTTTATCATGCTTTGTGTGACAACAGTTCGTTACAATGTGCATCGTGAGGGTTGGGAGGTGGGTCCAATTATGCCAAGTAAGGGTCTACATCAAGGTGATCCATTGTCTCCGTATCTTTTCATTTTATGCGCAGAGGGTCTTAGTTCTTTGATCAAGAGACATGAGAGGCTTGGTTTGCTTCATGGGGTGAGAGTTGATCAAAATGCTCTAGTGGTGTCTCATATTTTTTTCGCCGATGATAGCTTTCTATTTTTTAGAGCAAATCAGGTTGAAGCTTTTATCATTAAGCAGATTTTGGCTATTTATGGATGTGCTTCTGGTCAGATGGTAAATTTCACTAAATCAACCGTTTCATTTAGTGCTAATGTGAATGCTAGTATTTTTAGTCAGATTTATGGAACCCCGGATGTTAATGCTACAGAAGATCATGGAGCTTATCTCAGATTTCCATCTCATATTGGTCAAAAGAAAAAAGTTGTCTTTAATTATATTCGGGACAAAGTTCGACAGAGGCTGTAAGGTTGGTCTCGAGCTGGAAAGGAAATCTTGCTGAAAACGGTGGCTCAAGCAATGCCTAATTACGCCATGAATGTCAATCTCCTACCCCTTGACTTATGTAAGGAGCTGGAAGTTGTGATGAATTCCTTTTGGTAGGGCAGCAAAAGCGGTGGTGGTAGGGGAATTCGTTAGATGAAGTGGGAGCACTTATGTAAACCGAAGGATTTTGAGGGAATTGGCTTCAAGCAACTGCATACTTTCAATGTCACTTTGCTTGGAAAATAGGTCTGGAAACTTCTTACAAAACCAGAATCTTTTGTTGCTAAAGTTTTAAAGGCTCGCTATTATTCGAGATCTACTATTAATGAAGCCAAATTGGGGCACAATCCGAGTTTTGTGTGGCGCTCTATTTTATCTGCAAAGGATGTTGTTGTCTATGGGAGCCGAATTCAAATTGGAAGTGGGCAGAATGTTTTAATAGGCCAAGATCCTTGGCTGCCAGATATCAATAATAGCTTTATCTCATCTAATCTAAATGAGGAGCTAGCTGTTGCGAAAGTGAATAGCTTGATGGTGCCAAACCAAAGACAATGGGATTTATATATTGTTTCTAATCTTTTTAATTCAAGAGATAAAGAACTGATCTTGCAAATTCCTCTTAGCTACCATAGAGTGTCTGATATGTGGTATTGGTTGCATGATCCTTGTGGAGTTTATTCAGTACGTAGCTGCTATAAACTGTTAACTCATAGTGCTAGTGATTTTCTACTAGTATTTGGAGAGCATTGTGGAATTTGGAGGTGCTGAATAAGGTTAGGAATTTTCTTTGGCGGGCTGCGACAAATGTATTACCTACTGCAGATAATCTTATTCGTCGTAGAATGGCTATTATGCCTACTTGCTCTTTGTACAATGCCTATGATGAGATTGTTACACATGCTCTACTGGAATGTGGCTTTGCTAAGTCTTGTTGGATTTCCTTTACTGTTGGTTATTTGTTATGAAACACAACCCCTTCTTCAATCTTGATCAATCAGCAATCTAAGTAACCTTGACCAATTGCTCAAGTAACTAATGGTTCTAACCAGGAAATTGAGAATCAAGAACGTAAAACTAAATGAAAGAGAGAAAAAGATAAAGAAAACAGAGAAAAGAAACACAGCAAGATAACGTGGTTCGGTACCAAGGTACCTACATCCACGACTGAAAACACCCTTAGGGCTTGAAACGTTTATTAAAAAGATTGATTACAACAGATCTTGAGAATACATAGAACAAATCTCTTTTTTACAGAATTCTCTAAATCTCACTTAATCCCAATCGAAATCTCTTCTTAAGGTGTTGAACTGACCAACTCTGCTTCTTAAATACTAAATCCATAAGCATGTAGAACTTGTTGTAACAGAATTAACCGTCAAAGGGTCCCATTTGCCAGCTCACCAAGCCACCTCAGTATTACTATTTTTAACAGAATATAACTAACATGTTTCAAAATTCCAGGCCATTGTCTGTCCTTAAGCCTCTTCACTTTTCTCCCAACTTGATTTTCCATCAGGGCTGTCCACTCCTTGAACTTCTTTAAGGCTTCACTTTTCTGCTTCAACACATAAACCCAAAGTTTCCAAGAGAAGTCATTTATGAAGGTAATAAAGTATCTTGCTCCACCATGAGATGGAACTTGTGATGGCCCTCAGATGTCTGAATGAACATAATCCAGTGTTTGTTTGGTTTCATGCTTCCCTGGATTAAACTTTTGCCTAGTGGTTTTCCTAAATACACACCTTTCACAGAACTCAAGGTGAGAAATGTGATCATGAACAAATAATCCTTGTTTTTCCAGTTCTTTCAAACCTCTTTCACTCATATACCCTAGCCTCATATGCCAAAGTTTGGTCTTATCACTGCTAACACTAGCATTCACCTCTAACTTTAACAAAGGCGCCATTAAGACATGATCTATATTTGACCATTTTCAGCTTTAATGCTACAACCCAACTGATATAATATCCCCAAAGATATTAGGTTTCTTTTAAGGTCAAGAACATACTTAACTTGTTCAAGGTCTCTGGTTACTCCATCAAACATCTTGATACTGACTATTTCTATTCCAGCAACCTTACGAGCAAGATTATTTCCTAACAAGACTTTGCCCCTATCTATATTATCAAAGATTTTAAAGAGGTCTTTACAAGAACACATATGAAATTGATTCTAAAAATCAAATTTTAAAAAACTAATCCTTTCCTAATTTTCAAAGTTTCCTACAGGATGGGGTGATTTTGTCGTAAGTGATTTTTTTTAAAAAAATTTACTAAATACGAAAATTAGTTTTTAATTTTTAATATCACTTTTGAATCTCTCAAAAACAATAACGAGCCATTCATTAAACATTTATATTATTGTTAATAATATTACATACTCATTTCTTGATCAATGCTAATAATGTGTGACAATTGTATGTTACCATAAATTCTATGGCACGAGACTTTTACAATATAAGTTTTATTTGATTAATGCTAGACTACGAAATGGTTGAAACATAATTATATACATTTTAAATTACAGTTGTCCAACCTCAATTCCAAACGCACCCTAAATTAATTAGATAAAAACACCACATGACCGAGACTTGAAATATACACTAGTAGATAAAGAATGAATACACGCGTAAGAGTTTGATTGGTGTGCACGTGGAGTTTGAACATGAGACTTTTAGCTCCGTTATCACGTTCGAGAAACTTCTCTCAAGTATTGTTTCTCAATTATATTTCTTCTTGTTTAGCTCTCATGGAATAAGAGGAACAGTTTGATTCCAAAAATGGAGCATCCCAAAGTAAAGAGAAAAAAAGGAACTGAGCCTGTTTTCTCTCGGGAAAAATGTTTTGTACAGTCATCACATTCACACAGCTTTTATGACTAAAACTTTTGAAACAAAAATTTTCACTGAAAGATAATTAAAACTCGCTTTCCCTCATTGAAAATTTTATGCCTCAGACGATTCAGCAAGAGTCTAGGAAGTTGAATCTGATCTTTGATTTCATATTCAGTTTCCATTATTGGACCACGTTTATCATCAAATGGCATCCATGTGTGAGGAAAACGACAACATTTTTGGAACCAGATTTTAGTTATTGACAGCTTGAATTGATAGTAACATAACATTGAACTTCAATTCGATCTCAAGTCTCAGTTATTTAATGGAAGAATTTGGGTTCTGGCCTATGGGGATAGCTAGCCAAAGCTATCAATGCAGGATGAGGGCCAAAGCTGTCAAAGCTATCTCTGACTTTGTAGCTCAAATTCTTGAAATTTAACTTCTAACCATTATGATTGATTTCAAAAGAAAGTAGCTAGTACATTACTTGATGGGAAACCTCATTAATTTTAAAGTGATGATACTCCATCCCACATTTTTTATAAATCCAACCAATTTTTAAAAAATAATTATAAAAATTGCACATTATTTTTAAAAGTTGTACATTGATTCACTTTTTTAACATATTTGATTATAAAGATTGGTTTGACATAAGTTTAAATTGAAGTAAAATTATCAAGAATTTACTTTAACTTTAATTTTTTTCTAATTTGTACCAAACTAGTTGTTTATAATACTATTTTATTAGTATGATTATTACTTTTTAATTAAATTAACATAACGTCTTTATGGTACAATTCTCATATAAATTATTAGACTGTCAAATTTATGTCATTTACACATAAGAGTAGTGAAATAATAATTAAGTTTCATTTTAAAATATTAAATTATAAGTTGCAAAATTAAATACCTAAATTATTAGATATAATAACTCATGTTTTATGAGGATAATTTTGTCTTTTTATATCATAAAAATAAAATAGTGAAATAAAATTTATATTAAAACTTAGGGAGATTGCCAATTTCCCCCTTATTAAAATCATTATATACCAATTCCCCCCTTATTATTTTCATAATGACCAATTTCCTCCCTGCCGTTATAACAGTAACAGAAGTTGCTCAATTACAAGAATTATGTGTGTAGAAGAATTATTCTAATTGGGGAAGAAATGAGTGAAAAAGAGCTTATATATCAGATGCTACAAGCTAGCTTCACGTTTTTGGAAAATTTCCAAAAACCATATAACGAACTTTAACAACTCAGGCCACGTCAGCAGAAATTTACAAACACATCCTTCAACTGAATGCAATCTGCACAATGACCCATGCAACTCTCACGTGATTTCACTTTAGTCCCAAAAATCAGTTAATCACTTATCCAGATTTTTTTAAAGTTATGGTGAAATGATGCCATTTCATATGGTGAAACAATGTCGTTTCACTTATCTAGAAACGACATGTCCTTTTTATCATTCTACAGAGGATGACATATTGTTTTATATGGAATGACATGCAGTTTTATATAGGATAACCTGTCATTCTTTATAGGAGCTTCTTTTATTTTAAAAAATCATATTACTCTTTTGATGTCATCACTTACAAACGGCAACTAACGGATTAATGGTTGACATATAATTTTTGTTAACTTAAAGTGAATGATTGATACACTCTTAAAATGTTATAATATTTTAATAATATTATAAATTTAAGACATATGAATGATAATTTTCAAAAAAAGAAAAAAGACACTTCATTGATCTACAGTGATCCTACTGAACTCTAAAGAGAAGAAAGTACAGTAGAGATGCCTGGGCTTAACTTCATCAAATGCTGATGTGCAATTAACCCGTGCGAGCTATAATAAATAACACTTTTAGAATTATCTCCCGCGGTTAGATTTGGTACTTCCAACTAATACAATAACAGATAACTTGTAAAATCGGGCGGTATGAAAGCCCTCTAGAGCCCAAATCTTTAGTTCCCCTTGTTTGGACTTTGGACCTTCTTCACTTTGAGGGGTTTTTGGCAACAAGTCCACAACGTAACGCCCACTAGATCAACCGTATACTGTAAAATTTAAAAAATAAAAAATAAAATGAAGTGTGAATCCAACAATCAAGTGACGTCTCCAAATTAACGTGAGAAAATTGTAGAGCAACAAGCATCGAACTCTCAGTAAGAGTGAGTCGCACTGTTATTAACAAAACAAAACAAAAACGAAACAAAACACGCTCTCTGTCAAGTGTCTCTCTGATCAAAATTAATTTTCTATTTTAATTATTATAATCACCAGATCAAATCGAAAGGAACCATAATATTTATTCACCAATTTAATGTTAGGAAATTGAGCTTCCTCCCAAGATCACTCCAAGTAATTTGTCAAGCAATAAACTAACAAGAAAAATATTAAATAGAGAATACATCAATCACACAGCACAAGATTTACGTGAAAAACTCTAAATTCGGAGAAAAACTACGGCCGTTGTCACAAGACAACCAGAGAAAAATATTCACTATATGAAAAATTATTACAACCACATTTTCAGAAATAATTTTCTCTCACCCAAGCCCCAAATACATGATCCCGAGAAATATTCTTTAACAAAGCAAACTCGTAATACCCATATTGAGGAGACAAATGCTCCTTCAATATAACTACATGCTTAAGAACATTTCTCTCTCTCAATTTCTCATCAAAACTTGGAGATAAAAGTGAGGAGGAGCACCCTCTTATTTATAACCAAACGGAAGCACTATTCAAACCGCGTTATTGTTCATGCCGCGTGGTCAAACCGCATTACTGTTCACCACGTGGTCAAACCTTTTTTTTTATAATCAATTTTCAACAATCTCCACCTTGATTAAAAAAAAAATTTCATAGCTACTGTTACAATACATTGTCTTCATCAACAATCATAATTCTCAACATAGAGAATTATCATACTCCACCATAAAAAAAATACCACTTAGAATCAACCATTTTAAGATTTTTCTCTGCACATGTCAAACATATCCGCTGAACATTATGGTGCAATTCTCAATGCTTGGTTCCCTGAGAATTCTTCAGCCATGACATAACTTTTCCACCACACACCTTGCATTTATACCAAGCCAATGCCTGCGTGCAAACTTGTAGACCTCGCTAATAATAACATGTTCTCTTTCATGGCAACTTGGAGATCTACATGCTAAAAGAACTAACTCAGTCTCTTATCAAAAGGAAACTCACTATCTGCGAGAATATCAGTATCTCTTTTTACTGATTCTGGAGCAATTTGCCGATCCCGCTCCACCTTCTTGACAATTTCCTTAAGGTGCCAAATTGCCACACCTTCAAATCTTTTTGCATACTAGATTGGACACAACTTTGACTTGATTTCTCCACAAGCCAAAAAATCATTCTCCCATTAATTTTTATATTTCAAATTTCACCGGACTTGAAAATTTCAATCCTGACATATTTACTTTGCAGATAAGCTTTTACTCTTCACCGCTGACTATTTGGATTGGCTCCCACTGCTTCATGTGAATGGTATTGTATACATGAATAATATCGTATACGTGAATAGTACCGTATACGTGAACAGTGCCCCGAGACCAGAATTTCAACTAATGGCTATAATACCACTGTTAGGAAATTAAGCTTCCTCCCGAGATCACTCCAAGCAATTTGTCAAGAAACAAACTAACAAGAAAAATATTAAATAGAGAATATATTAATCACACAACACAAGATTTACATGGAAAACTCTAAATCCAGAGAAAAACTACGGCCATTGTCACAAGACAACTAGAGAAAAATATTCACTATATGGAAAATTATTACAACCACATTTTCAGAAATAATTTTCTCTCACCGAAGCCCTAAATACATGATCTCGAGAAATATTCTTTAACAAATCAAACTCGTAATACCCATATTGAGGAGACAAATGCTCCTTCAATATAACTACATGCTTAAGAACATTTCTTTCTCTCAATTTCTCGTCAAAACTTGGATACAAAAGTGAGGAGGAGCACTCTCCTATTTATGACCAAACGGAAACACTATTCAAAATCGCGTTACTATTCATATCGCGTTGTTGTTCATGCCGCGTCATTGTTCAAACTGCGTGGTCAAATTGCGTTACTGTTCACCACGTGGTCAAACCTTTTTCTTTTTTTAATCAATTTTCAACATTTAAGAAACAATGTCATTCCCTTTTTTTAACCCTAGATCAAAATTCACAAATGGCTTATCAAAAAGCTTGAGAGCGCGACATGCTGGACTCTAGGGGTGGGCAAAACCGAGTTCGGGTCAGGTTCGGGTCAATTCAATCGGATTTCAGGTTGATTGGGTTGGTTAAAAATTAATCCGAATAAAACCCGAATTATAGACCCGACCTGATAGTTCGGATCGAGTCGGGTCGGGTCAACGATGTGGGTTAAATTCGGATAGGATTGGGTTCGTATGTAATCAATTTTAAAAGCTTCAAAATCTTGTTCGGGTCACAAAGTCAGAAAGGGCAAACCGGCAAAGCCAAAAACTCAGGTCGGGTTGGAGCTTGAGCCTTGGAGCAGCAGATCGGTGGCCGCGGCAACAGATCGCAGACGAGTTTTCAGCAGTAGATGGGCACACATGCAGCGGTAGATCGCGACAGTTGGACGCACAACAGCAGTTCGCGGCGACTGGTCGGAGAGGCAACAACAGATCCGGGACTGGAGAGGGTTGTGTGTGTGAGTGTTGTGGCTGTGGGTTGTGTGTGTGAGGCCGTGAGGGTTGCAAACTTGCAGAGGGTTTGTTGTGATTTGTTTGTAATTTGTATTTTGCGATTTGTGAATCTGTTTGTGTTTGTGAAATTGTGACTGTGAGTGTGCCCGTGTGGTGTGTGCCTGTGTTTAGGTTAGGTTTAGTTTTTTTTTTTTTTTTTGTAACCCGATCGGGTTTATAAAATTTCATCCTATCGGGTTTCATACATAACCCGATCAGATCCGTTTCTAACCCGAAAAGTTTCGGGTCGGATCGGGTCGGGTCGGGTATTTTGCTCACCCCTACTGGACTCCCTCTACTCGATGCTAGCGCTCGTCTTCATACTTGCCACTTGCGTCGAGCTCTGTGACGTCGCCACCATTGTCGACATCTATCGTCTCATTCAATACGACATCTCCGGCGTCCCATTTGGATCTTGGCTGGCGAGCCTCAATCACCACACCGGTTCGCTCCATTTTTCGCCTGGCGCGGACCAGTCACGAACCGTTGTTGTGATTCCGGTTCGCGAATTGAACATTAGCTTGTCAGTGGTATTTTTATTTAGTTTTTTAACGATTGTCGTTGCTAAATATAAAGCTTTTGTGAGTTAAGATTTATGAGATTTTCTATTTTCTATTCAATCACATCCAAATTGATTTTTTATTCTTATAAGTTCTAATCACTTACGTGAAACAAAAGTAATTAATTAACAATAAACAACTACGTATATATATACATCTTCTTCTACACGGTACTATAACTCTTATCTCATTAACAATTCCATTCTTGTTATCTAAAACACTTTGAACGCCCAAAAAGCTGCAAGCATGACAAGTCCACTAGCAAGACAAACATTATTCAATACCCTTTCTGCCCTTTCCTTTTTCTCTTTTCTATCAATTTTCCTCATCAAAAGCTCCTCATATCTCTCTTTCACTTCCGCTCTCCTCCCATTCTTTCTCTTCCCACTCTCCATAACCCCTTGCAAAATTACCAAACCATCCTTCCAACTCAAATTCCCCTCCATGTCCTTCATTTGCATGTTCACTTCTTTCACGCATAGCATTTCCTCACCTTTCTTTCCCCTTCCCCCAGGTGTCACCATCACTTCACACTCCATGCACTCCCTCGCCGGAAACAATCCCCACCGTTGATTACCACCTGCGGCGATCACCACCGCATATTTCACGTGCAAGTCACTTGTCAACCAGTCTTGTCGCACGGAAACCGGCCACCAGCTGGATAAGTTCACCGCCCGGTTTCTGCTAGAGTCGATTATTATCCAACTCAATGTCAAGTTCTTTTCAAGCTCTTCAAACAGAATATTTGCTTCACTCACAAAGGGTATCTTCGTCGGAACGGAATATTTCGCGTCGACCAGGTCAATCCTTAAAGGTGGGAACTGAAACCAGCCGGTTACTGTCTCATTCTCTGTAACCCTAGAGAAGACGGGATCGTTTCTGTAGTAAAGATCAACGGCCGAGATTATCTGTTCAGTGACAAGTAAAGAATCATCATCATGAATGTGTTTTGAGGGTTGTTTTTGGCAATCAAGAACCGGGAATGAGTGAGAGAAAAAAGACCGGTGACCACCTCCGGGGTAGGAGGAGACGAGGGTTCGCACACGTGGGTCGTTAGAGGAAGGCCACGTGGAGGAGCAGATATGTTGCCAGAGTTTTTCTTGTGCACATAGAGAGTGTAGACGAGATGAAGTGCAAGCTGCGGCAGCAAGAGTTTGGCCGTCGAGTCGGGTTAAGATATGAGTCTCAATGATGTCGGGAAGCAACGTTGTGATGCCTTGATGGCTTGTAAATTTTGTGGGACAAGGAGAAGAAGCCATTGCTTCTTAATTTTTTACCTCAAAATGGAGTTTGAATGTTGGGTTCATTTATAAGCAAAAGAGTCAGGCCTAATTGGTCTAATAAAAATGTTGAAACAAATATGTGTATATGACAAAAGATGGATTAGTTTTAGAATATATTATTCTTTGGTTAATCCAATCATAGGATAAGTTGATTCGCTTTAATGTAATGAGCAAGATTTATGAATTAAATTCTAAAAGTCAAGGTTGGTAGGCTATAGACAAATGCATAAAAGATAGAAAAATGGAATTTCCAGGCAGTGGATGAAAAAGAACAAGGACCTACATTCATAAACATTTCATTAAGAAAGGAATAACAGTCGACGTTTTATTTTTCTTTTCCCTCTCAATCTTTTAGATTTAAAAAAAAAAAATAAATTTATGGGCCTTAAGGCGTGTGGTGGAGTGTTTTTTAAGTAATTTAATTTAATTTATCACTTGAGTTCAAATGCAGAGGAAAGTAGAGGATTGAAAATTGATTTAAATTGTGTCTCATTCTCTACCTTTTAAAAGATAAAAGAAATATATATACGGTAGTTTATAAAAATTTGTGTTATTTTTTTAATATTTTTTTCCTATAAATACAAAATACAATCGTAAGATAAGAGGATTCTTAAAATGATTTTCAAGTAGTTTTTCTTTGATTAAACCTATGTTTTGAGGGGGATAAAAGCCTAAAAAGTCATGAATCTATAGACTTCGTCAACTTCCCCAATCTTTTTTTCTTTTTCTTTTAAAAATATCTGTTAGCGATCTACTTGTTTTGTCAATAAATAATAAAATGAAAGCTTATAAGAAAAAAAATTCATTTGTATAAAACCTTTTTTTAAATTAAAGAAAAGTACTTTCAATTTTTTTTTTTTTGGAAGTCTAATGAAGCCATCGCGATTGATTGTCACTACCTGCAACACATCATGACGTGTGAGTTGTGACCAAGACCTTATCTTCTCAGGAAAAGTGGATGAAAATGTTTGCTCCATGAAGCAGATCAACGTCACAACACAAGTTGGGATATTCTTTTTTAATTCACTTGTAATAATTCTATTAAAAAAGAAACAAAGAGAAATATTGTGTTGTTTTTCTTTCAGTACTCTGGTGCGAGGTATTCATTGCCATGACGTGGCTTAAATTTAGTAAATAAACAATTCTCTGTAAAAGTGATGCTACAATTATGTAATTGGGATAAAAGGCGTTAATATATTGTTTGTATCTAAAGGGTGTGTTCTGCACACTGTATTATATTTTATTGTATTATATTATTTTAATGTAAATATATTGTATTATACTACATTACATTAGTAATGTATTATAATAATATTGTATAATGGTTTGTGTTACACTGTAATGTATTAATTTTATTGTGATTAATTTAAATTATATATTTAGAAAATAATATTTTTTAGTACCTATAAAAATACTAAGTATAGAAGTTTTAAATTTTAAAAATTTAACATTATTTTTAGTATAAATTTTAAAAAATATCATAATTTTTTCATAAAGATCAAAGCTTATAACTTTACATTTTTGGCAACATAACATTCATTTTTCAGTATTTTTTAAATATATAATGTGTAAAATAAAGATCGAATGATATAATTTAATCCAATAATCTCTAAATAATATCATAATCTAATAATGTTTTATATTATTATTTTATTGGTATTAATTTTAAATTAATATTATTTAAATTTATTCATATACAAATATTTATTATTCGTTATATTAAATTATTATTTAAGTAATTATTATTAGTTTTATTAAATTGTTAAATAATAATAAAATTTATATATTAATTATTATAATATAATTAAATAATGTAATATTATGTAATATTTTTATTTTTATATATTATTTAAGTACTTATTATTAGTTATAGTAACTTGTCAAATATTAATCGATTTTATTTATTAATTATTATAATAAAAATAAAAATATGAATTATTTATTAATTTATATTAATAATTATGATGTTAAAATAAAAGAAAATAAAAATTAATATTATATTACATGAAAAAGTTATATTTATTTTTTATTATTTATAAAAAAAAAAAAAGAAGAGCAAAACACTAATGTGGCTATTGTCGCATGAACTAAACCCGACTCCGCATTAGTATACCCCCTTTAACCCATTACAATTTTTTTACAAACACAACCTTGGTATTAAGTTAATGTGAACTGGATTTTAATACCCTGTAATCCTATGATTCAAACACACCCAAAGTGATGAACTGAGACCAGCAAAACCAAACCAAATGATTTCAACGACATAGTTGGGATGATAAAACAAGAATGTTCTACATACAGTTATGGTTCTGGCTTTTTGACAATCATTCAAGCAAATTTACTTCCAAGAGGGCGACTCCCACATTGATGATACAGGTACAATTGAGGTCTTGGCCACTGTGAAATTGCAGCACATAGCAGCAATGGCAAGCATTAAATTGCAACCCAGGCTAGCATTCCATTAAAGACTAGAGATGGCTGGACTCGAGAAGCAAAATGGAATGTTAAGCATCAGAAACCTTCTTAAAAGAAAAGCAAGTTTCACCGTCAAAACTTATGGAGTACACCTGAGAGTTAAGCTTCTCAAAGAATAATAATCAAACTCAATAAGAGACGAAGAGTAGCTCAACTGAAAGAGTTTCAAATAATTCTCGCAGCTCCGTCACAGTATAATCAATCACTCATCACCCCAAGTTGACGGTCCACCCAATCCAACTTCAGGTTCCTGAGACAATTGAACTGTCAGACCCATACCCCTGTTTTTAGATTTCTTCTCCTTAGCAGAAGTGGTAACTAAGCCATCAACTGAGTTGAATTTAGAAGCTTCATTAACCATATTGTCACCATCAAACTCAGGATTTCCTGCAATATTGGCAGAGAAGAGCTCCGCGAAAGCGGCTTCTCCATTGTCAATAATGTCAAGTTCTCCTTGTTTCTCCTTTGACTGTTTCTTCTGTTTCTTTTTAAATCTGTTATCATCATCATCAACTTGAATGTCTTTGTTTGTGAGATTTTCACTGGTTTTCTTTCTCTTCCGCTTCAGATCTTTCTCCATATCAACATCTCTAGAACTACTTAGATCGCCATCTACAATGCCTCCAGAGTTCTTTGCATCATTAATAGCATCAAGCTCCCCTTCTTTCTCTTTTGACTTCTTTTTCAATTTCTTCCCTGCTGCAGAATCACTTTTGCTCCGCTGAATTTCTTTATTTGAGGGTTTGTCATTTGTTTCTCTAGTGCCATCTCTTTTCTTTTCCATATGAACTTTTACCGTGTCATCAGCATTATTTGAGGAATCATTAACTTTATCAACTATATTGTCCTTTTCATTTTTGGTGATTCTATCTATTGGTCTAGCATTGAATATACGCAAGTTTGGCAATAGATTTTTGACCTGCAACAATATTGAACATAGATTAATCCAGCTAGGAGCAGAGTTCTTGAAAGACGATTAACATGATAAAATGATTGGGATATTACCTTCTTTGCCAATTTATCATATTCAGCTACAGGGTTTCCTTGTAGATTGAGGTTATTCAGACTGACTAATGACTTTAGCACCTGCTATTCGAGCATGTTACCATTATGCATGGTGACGAAGTATATAGAAAAAACTTGATGAAAACAAATATTTCAATGCCTCACCTTCAATTCTGACCATCTCGTGATCAAGTTCTTTCCTAAGTCTAAATTTTGAAGCTTCTTATTAAAAGCCAACTCGGCCGGAAGAGTATAGCCAATTCAGAGAGTGAGACAGAGAAAGACAACATAAGAAATGAACAAAATATCAATCATGATATTAACAAAAAAAAAAAAATTATGAATTTGAGGATAGCCTGCTATCATAAAATGACCACTGGGTACATGATATACCTTAATGTCATTGTCAGAAAGTCGGAGTTCTTTCAATTCTGTGCAAGACTTGAGCGAAGAACCAATAATCTGGACTTGGCAGTTTGAGAGAGAGAGCTGGAACCAATCTTGATTAACAGCCTTAGCAACAGTCTTTCAAAATAATAGCTAACGGCAATTAATGACCAAAGCATTGCTTACCTTTGTAATAGCTTTCATATTGAGCAGAGAATCGCCAATTTTGCGAATTGGATTTCGAGAAAGAACTGCTTGAGAAACAAACATTTATCCCAAGAATCAACTTGAATTCCAATAATGCTTTGATCTGAACACAGTATCATCAATCACGAACATGCAAAATCAAAAAGAATTGCACACAAGTTTGCCATCTCCTCAAAATCAAACAGGTTTGCTCTCTACTCAAAAGTCTTTCGACCATGCCTTAACCAACCACTCCTTTAAACCAAATCCTAGAACAAGTAAAATTTATAGAGTTAAAAATTATTGACTCTAAGAAAAATGTAATTGTTACTTCTCTAAGAATTACAGCTCTTATTCCTCTCCCATTCTCGCCAAAGTTCTATATAGACAACACCACTTGAACAAAGATAGGCTAGAGCATGTAATGTCAATCTACTAACAAACATCAGCCAAGCAGGGACGGAGCCAGCGTGGGACGAGGTGGGGCACAGGCCCCAGCTGGCTTTTAATTTTTTTTTTTGATAATTATACTAAAAATATGTATTTTATTTATTATTTATGAAAAATACCCCAGCTGAAATGTAAAATTTGAAATTGACTCTAGTAATTTTAAAATATTTCATATTGTCCCTAATTTAAATTTTTTATTATAAATTATTTAATTAGTTATTAACATTTCATGAAACTTTATTAAAGACACGAGAACAAATATTAAAATAAAAAATCTTCATAACAAAATGTTAGTATAATGGTTAATGGACCAGTTTTTAATCTTTTTATTTTTTATTCAAGTAAAATTAATTATTTAGTCTTTCAACACTGACCATAAGTTGTAAGTCTACCTAATTCTAATTTATAATTTTCTAATTAATCTTTTGTCTAGTTTTAAAATTTATAATTTTATCATGCATTTCATATTTGTTCTATGTGTTGCAATATATGAATATTTTTGTTATTATTAAAAGATTTTAAGAGCAAATTAAGTAATAACCTAGTCTTGTATATTGAAAAATATATTTTTGCTTATATTGATAATTCATTATTTTCAACTCATAAAATCCCATTGAGGAGATTTCACGGAGAACCATTGTAATAAGTAAATTTATTATCAATTAATATTATAGTTGTAATGCTATATATTGATATCTAATTTTAAAAAATGTATTATACTTTAAATAGGGTTTCAATTAGATACATACAGACGCACTCTATAAGAAGTACAATTGTACATGTAGCAAGCTCCCATTTAGAGTTTATGGGGCCCACAATACAATTTCTCAAATGACGACTTATCACACGAGCAATCGTACATTCGAGTCATGTTTGATTTTAAATGTGCCCCGGCTCTATCAAAATCCTGGCTACGTCCCTGCAGCCAAGGAACAGATTTTATCAAACACAATGAAGTGTGAACATGAAGAAATAAGAATCTGTGCCAAGAGTGTTCAATTCCTTCATCTGATCAAGTTTGCATATCGAAACAATCTCATTGTCTGCACAACCCCCCCCCAAAAGAAAAAAAGGTTAAAAAACGAACTGATTTCCATATTTTATATCACCAACTTACAAAAAGGGTGCTGCAATTAGGGTCTAAATCTCACCATTCAGAATTAAAGCACATAAGCTGACGACAGACATCACCTCATCCATCGATCTAAGCTTATTTTTGCCCGCATTCAACACCTGAATTTCAAAGACAGAACAAGGTGAATTTAAATAATCCAATTAGCTCATCATTTCCAAACCTAAACTACTTCAAACAACTAGTTTAGATCGAGCAAGTGTCCCAATGGACAATAATAACAAACGGATAAAAGATTTCAACCAAATCGCCAGAAACAATAAGCATTGAAACCTTCTCATGGGAAAACAAGAATCTCTCACAAGCAACCATTTAAAAGTGTACAAAATGTAAAATATCACGAACAAAGCAAGGGAATGACACTTACAGTGAGCTTAGAGAGTCCTTCGATTCCTTTTAAGCTTTGCAATTTGTTTTGCACAACTGATAGCCACTTCAAATTCACGCAATGCCTCAACCCCTTCAAATAAAATTAAAAAAAATGAAATTTCATGCCAAGAAATGATAAAGCCGTAAATTTGTTACTGGGTGTTGGGGAAATGAATGAATGGTAGGCACCTCAAGAGAAGTGAGGTTGTTGGAGCTAAGGTCGAGTCCAAGTTGTTGAAATCGGTCAAGCAAGAGACGCCAGAGAGAGCTTTGTGAGTGAGAGTCAGAGATTTTATGGAATTGGGATCGCCAGTATTGTTGTCCTTCAAAATTTGCTCGGTGCTCAGTCGTGTCATGATTTGGCTTCTTCGGTTTAGTCCTTGAGAATTAGCAAAACCCTAGCTTTGAATGTCTCTGCTTCCAGGGTTTATCTCTAGACTCTCAGGCAGGGTTTGTACCGTACTCGTTTGAGTCAACCGACACGTCGTTTCAATGTAATTCTTTTTTCAGACCTGAAGGAGTTCATATTAGTGAAATTTGTGATCCAATTGTTAGGTCAAGTCACAAAAATAGCTCAACTTTTCTCTCTCTCTCTCTCTTTTTTTCCCTGAGCCGGATCACAATGCCCAAAAATATGTTTGTTATATATTTTTCCTTTAATTAGGTTTGAATGGAAAGAAGAAACCTCCCTGTTAAATATCAAACTCTTAAACCTTTTATTACTAATTGAATTTGAGTCATTTTGAGCGCAAAAGGCATTCACAATCAGTCGATCTCTGCCTAAAATCATCTATGTTATATTAACTGTATATAGTTCAAATAGTCTATCACACACAGTCACTTAGTCATAAACAATTTAGTTTTTTCATCTCTTTATCACTGGCACCGAACACCATTTTCTTCACTCATTCAAGAAAATGTTTAGGCGTGTTTGGAATATTGTGAGACTTTTTTTTTTTTTTTTCTAAAATACAAATTTAATTTAGAGAAAATATTTGTAAATTATCTAAAACAGTTCTTCATTAGCAATGTCGGATGGACTAATGAATGGACAACTCTTATTTTTTACCCTCTAAAACGAAGAAACATAAATTTTATGTAGAGATTGGACTGTGAAATCAATAGCCCTCTCGTTGAGTCCTTTTGCTTAAATTCATTTAATCTCGACACCTGCTTAGGTGATCTAAATGCTGAAACATGGTGAAAAAATAGTGCAATTTCGGAGGGCTCCAATGTCCAATTCTTTCCTTTTATTGTAATGATCGAGTGACATTGCATCCTGGACCCCAAGTACATAATATAACAAACATACAGTCACGGAAAAATCTAGTAATATCTTCTTACAAAGCAGCCAAATTCATCCATAAAGCCATCCAAAAAATGACAGTACTTGTACCTCCATCTTCTGCTGACAAGTAGAGGACCTATGAAACACCAAAACCCCACTACAAATCCAAGTGCCACGCTTACATACAACAACCAGTCCACTTCGTCTTCATCTTCGTTTCCATTTCCATTTGGATCTTCAGGTACAAGAGGATTATTCCCAGTACAATTAGGAAGTGGAGCTCCGCATAGATTGTTGCCGGCAAAACAGGATGAATCTAAGCTTTGCAATTGAGTGCTTGAAGGAATTTTCCCAGTCAAGTGATTGTTGGACAAGTTCAGGTGATTTAAAAATGACAAACTTGACATACTTTGGGGAATTTCACCAGAAAGTTGGTTCGCTGAGAAATCGAGGGACTCAATTGATTTCATATTACCAATTTTCTCAGGAATTTTTCTGCTGAAAAAATTGTGGGACAAATTCAGTGATTGCAGTCCTTTAAGATTTGTCAGTTCCATAGGTATTTCTCCCGAGAAATTATTCTTCGAAATGTCTATGCTTCTTACCAAATTCAGAATGGAGTCATATTCAACCATAAACCCCTTCGTCACAACTGATGCATCCAGCGCAGCTTCAGTCCCATCCATCATTGTAACGTAAGATATGGCATTCTGTAGATTAGATGAGTCCGTCGTCGCCATAGCAGTGAAGTTACTGATGCATCTGGGTATGGTTCCCGAGAGATTGTTGTTTGCAACATCCAAAATTTGTAAAGAAGTTAGACGACAAAGTTGAATTGGCAAATAGCCGTGAAACTTGTTTGATCGAAGAATGAGTATCGACAATCCAGAAAATCTCTCCCCCATCCATGTTGGGATGTTCCCGACAAACTCATTTTCATCCATGTCAAGATATACCAAACCTGAACAATTTTGAAATGACGCAGGAATGACTCCAGACAATCTATTATTGCGCAGGTTCAATGACCAAAGAAAACTTAAAGTTCCAATTGAAGCCGGAAGACTACCAGTAAGGTTATTGTTACCTAAATTCAGCATACCCAAGCCAGGCCAATTCATCCAACAATCAGGTATATCCCCAGAAAAGTAATTTTTCGAGAGTTGGAGATAAGAAATGCTCTTTAACCCATTACATATTAAATGAAAAATGGACCCCGAAAAACCATTATTAGAAAAATCAAGTATGCCAGATGAGGGAGGTAGAAGAGGCGATGGACGGTTATCAAAATCTAAATTTGGAATCTCACCGTAGATTTGGTTGCTGGAGAGATTCAAATACTTATATTGGGAAATGGAATTCCAAAACCAACGAGGAATAGTATCAGAAATTCTTGTGTTGGATATGTCCAAATCAGACAAATGCTTTTGTGAATGAAGCCACGATGGAAAATGAGGCCCTAAATGACATGACCTCAATTGCAATGTATCGAGTTGAAAAGGAGGAACCCAGTTTGGATTGACTTGCAAGATTAGCGGGTTACCAGATGTAGAAAATGAAGTCAGTTTTGTTAGATTGACAAAATGATTTTCAGAAAGTGTTCGACTCATCCTATTGTTGGAAAAATCTAGATATTCTAAATGTGAAAATTTTCCCAAAGACAATGGAATAGAACCATTCAACAAGTTGTTGGACAAATCTAGATATTCTAAGCTTAAAATTTGTCCTAGAGACAATGGAATGGAACCATTCAGACTGTTTCTGGAAAGATCTAGATATGTCAAATACGTAAGTTCTCCTAAAGCAGATGGAAGTGGACCTGAAAGAGAGTTGTTACGTAGTTGAAGTTTGTTCAAACTTTTAAATTGCCCAAGTTGATTTGTCAAGTGACCTGAAAATTGACAACTCCTCAAAACTAGTGACTCTAGTACATGTGCACCACATGCAGAGAAAATATCTAAAACTTCTGATAAGTCTTGACTCAATTTGACAAACGACAGATCGATTGATGTCAACTTACAAAGCCGTACAAACGATGTTGGAATCTTCCCTGCAAGATCATAATTTAAGGAAAGGTCGAGAGTTTTGATAGAAGTCAAGTTTTCTAGACCCATCGATGAAATTGTGCCTAGCAAGGAATTATGTTGAAGAGAAAGGAACTCAATATCATTAAGCTTAGACAACCAACCAGGTATTGCAGAATTGAATTCATTATAAGATAAATCAAGATGCCTAAGAAACGTCAAGTTTCCTAGTCCGTTGGGGATTTTACCTTGAAATTGATTACCGCTTAGATCGAAAAAGACTAAATTATGAAGACCAAAAACCCAACTGCTAAATTGAAACAAAGAGTTATTAAATTGGTTTTTGGAAAGATCGAGGGTCTTAAGGGAGGAAAAATTAGCAGAGGATGACGGAGGAAAGTGATGGAGTTCACAGTAGGACAACTTTAGTACTTTTAAAGAAGAGAGTGAGTTTGTGACAAGTAACCAATCAGTGGCTTTGCTAAGGTCAGCGTCACTCAGATCGAGGTGCTCTAGCAAAGAGAGACCAGATAGCCATGAAAAACTTTCAACTTGTGACTCATAATTCTCACTGAGATCAAGATATTGAAGATTAGAGAGATTTCCAAGTTGGTAAGGAATCACTCCTGCAAATTTGGCTCTAGAGAGATTCAGGTATCTAAGGTTCTTAAGAGAACCAAGATATTTGGGAATTTGAATTCCATGGAAATCATTTCCGCTTAAGTCCAAGTGAATCAAATGCGTTAAGTCAACCAAAGAGGGATTTATCTTACCAACCAGCTTTGACACCGTCCCATAATTAGGATCAGGGTTTCCGAGGTTGAGCTGAAGGACATGGCCAGTGAAGTTGTTACAAACAACACCATCCCATGCACAGCAATCTCCATCACCAATATTCCAAGAGGCAAGACGGTTTGAAGGATCATTGAGATCTTGCTTCAACTTTAAAAGCGCTTGTCTCTCACTGTCTATGCAAGCCACGTTAGAGTTGGCAATG
Organism: Citrus x clementina; assembly: GCF_000493195.1. Lineage (NCBI taxonomy): Eukaryota > Viridiplantae > Streptophyta > Magnoliopsida > Sapindales > Rutaceae > Citrus > Citrus x clementina. Next base: position 19,033,154 of record NW_006262022.1, read on the forward strand.
CAGAAGCTGATGTTGATCATGGTAACTAAAGTAAACAACTCAAGAAAGAGAAGGGCAACAGAAACACTCATGATGGTTGATGTCATTGCTTTGGATAGTGATGAATTAATTATGGGGAAAGGAAGTGTGCTTATGATGAGAATGTTATTATATTGCTTGATATTTATAATGTCCTCCGTTTGCCCATATGATACGTTTGCATCAATCGAATTTGGTACGTAATAGTATGCTTGAAAAGGATTTATGATCTCAGTCTCACATTTCTGCAAGAAATTTCCGTGCTCGTTGCTTTGGATCATCATCAAGTCTTCTAAGTCATCAATTAACTGCTTGCTGTGGCCCCCCCCCCGGGTGGAATTTGAACTTGCATTATTACAGTGGGAGATACAAACAAAGAAACCAAAAAAAAAAAAAAAAGAGTTTTAGAAAAGGAATTGAATGGTTAAAATGATATACTTTAAAGTTTAGAGTAATAGGCTAATTATGAAGTTTCAGAGTTTTATGTTGAATTTTTGTTATAAGTTTCGTCTCAACTGCGATGGTTAGGTTTTGAATCAAATACTTTACAAGGCGTTTCCAAGGCAGAAAACTGTTGAAACCCTGAGTCGAAAAGCAATTGATATAGGTTTTGTAATAGTTGTTTTCATTTCTGTAGGACAATAAATAAACTCGTTTGATTTGTTTTTTCACTTAATCTCTAAATTTATTTCACCGGGTTATCCGGAAAGTGTTTAGCTCGTGTGGTAGATTTTGTCTCTCTGTTAATTTGGGCCGACAAAAACTAAGGAAATAGGATCAGGATCCGGTGCTCAGCTGAGTTTGTGCTGAGCACCATATCAATGGTCAGAAATTGCTTAAAGCCTATAGAAGATAATTGCTAACCATTGATCGGGTGTTCAGCACAAACTCAGCTGAGCACTGGATCTGTTTCCAAGAAAATATCATGACCACCTCTTTCTCTTGTCGGCAAGAACTTTCGTGCTCAATGCTTCGGGTCTTTAAATTCTCAATGTCATTGATGGCTCCTCCAGTGGACTTGCTTTTGGCATTTTTAGTCAAGGGGGAAAAAAAGGTCTTGGCTATTTTATGGAATTGAATAATCATTAAAATATTTAATTACTAGTATATTATTAATATTTTAGAGGAATTAAAATTTATTTTTTCATCCCGATAATTCTTCCTAGCGATGGTAGAAAGGCTCGACCCAACTATTGGCCTGGCCAAATTGATCTAACCATAATTTTTATGACTTTAGCCTCAGTTTAAGGAGTTAATGACTGAGTTAGGGCTCAAAGAATCAGACCCAATGTCGGGCCTTATCAAAAAACTTTGACCGATCCTCAAATGAATTTTTAAAATTAAAAAAATAACACTTGAAAGTTAAACGTACATACCACTCGTGGTCACAACTCACTCTACTAATATTTGTCCCTATTTCATATTAATTTAATATTTAATATTTGATTTATTTACTTGCTAATTTGGTTAGATTGTTACATGTTATATTGTTGTTAATGCTAAATAAAAAATTAATTAATTTAATTCCTTACACCCAAAATCAACAAAAAATGGAACAATAATAATACAATATAATCTATCTATATATATATATATATATAAAGCTGAGACTTGAGAAGGTGATGTGGCATCACCATTTCTCATCTTTGTATATTCTCTATTATCTAATAAATAGAGAAATTTTCTTTTAAATATATATATATATATATATATATATATATAAAGTTGGGACTTGAGGAGGTGATGTGGCATCACCATTTCTCATCTTTGTATATTCTCTATTATCTAATAAATAGAGAAATTTTCTTTTAAATTTGGCTTTTTATTTTCTCATAATTAATTTGATTGTTATTACACAATAACAATTATGTAAAGGTTTTAATGAGGCATATTCTTTGTAATGAACATCCAAGGAGGAGTGTTATGAATTTATTAAAATAAATGTAGATGTTCATAACATATATCTCTTAGTCTCCCCACTATCTCCCATTAGCAACCTTTAACTTCCCTATAACTCCCACTATCTCAAAATGAATTATGATCCATAATTTTTCATTAATTTCATGGAGTGATTATGTAACTATAAAAAGAGAGCTCATCTTTTTGTTTTGTACACACACAATTGGAATGAATAAAATCACTCTATAATATATTCTCTCATTTAATTCTTTATCTTGCGTTACTTCTTTATTTGTATTGCTGATTAATAACTTTTTTTATTTTTTATAAGGCTGCCTCATCTTAAAAAAAAATTAATTTATATTTTTTATCAGTTTCATCAAGTGTAAAATAAAATAAAAAAGATAATACTAAATTTATTTTTCAAAACCGCGTGAAGCGCAGTTCTATTTTCTAGTTTATATTATATTTAAGAGCTTTCTAGTAGTAGTGGGGTTACGTTGCCGTGTTGTTTAAGCAATTCATTTGATGGGAAGACCTTGACTTGGTGTCTTTGCTTTCCTTCGTGGAAAATTTTAAGCCAAAAGCCAGCTTGACCCCCCAAAAGGGAAAGCTAGCTAAAATTTGCGGAAATTAATGTTGGAATATTTTATAGTGGCCCGTGTGCCACATTATAAGTTAGTAATAATTTAGGATTTAAATAATAAAATAAATTATGGGCTGAAATTTTAAAAATTAATTGCCCACTTTGATGGAAAGTAGGAATTATGGTTTTATTAAAATTGATCCCCTCTCCACCCAATATAAAAAGGATATCACTTTAATTTTCTCTCCATCATAAAGTAAATCACTCTATAGGGGTCAAGAGAGATAAATCAATTTTGTTAATTTTTAATTCCTTACAGTGATATTTTATCAAAAAAAATTCTCATGGATCTGGGTATGTTTTCTCTTAATTATGATGATGTAAAAATCATGATATTTTATAATTTTAAGAATTAAAGTTTATGCAAATTAGGATTTATTAGCTTTATGAAAATTATAAAAAATTCCAACAATTAGTATCAGCGCAATAATTAGAATTCGTGATTTTCAATTAAAGATTATGGTGATGTATATATATTTCCGCTGCAACGGCCGTATGAATTTTTCCTGCGATTTATGAAATTGTGAACCATTGTTCACGTGAATTACTCATGAATCTAATGGGCTTTTATATTTTATTATTATTATTATTATTGTTATTTTTTTGTCAAGGTTTGACTATATCTCAATTATGCTTGGGCCATGAAAGTTTTGTTTTATGAATTTGATATAGGCTTATGAATCTTAAGAACTTGGCCATGACGAATTAATCTGACCAAACTTATGAATTATATGTCTGATATGTTTGAAACTATTTGCATATTATTGGCTTACATGCAATATTAATGAACTCAAGGAATTTATGTTCCTTTTCTTTAATATATGATTATTATTGTAAGTATTTTGTATGCCTATTATTTTTACAACATTCGTCATTATATGATTTTGATGTCTGTATCATATTTAATTTGTTAGTTACCGAAGTGGTTAGATTAGAAAGTTTTCATAGATGTCAAATCAAGTTCAATTTCAAATACTCATAATTATTGTGATGCTTATGATCGAATGACATGACAATTTTCTTGTATGGGTATATTAAAATTAATAAATTATAAAATATTTAAGAATCGTCTAAAAGTTGATTAATTAATTTTATATTCTATGATTATGATATAAGTAATTAATTTGCTTGATTAGATATGTTTAGTATATCTAAAGATAGCATATATATCTAATTAATGTGTACTTGATTACTAATTATGTGAAATTAAAGTTAAGTATTATTTATGTTTATTGAAGTGTATTGTTGTATCCAAAGGTGAACTTCAATATGCGCCTAAGGTTTATGTGAATTTGATCTAAATATATATTATGTGTTTAAGTTCAAAGCATTAATGTGTAAGCACTTATATATTTGCAATATTTGTGCATGTTGCTCTTTATTTGCAAGTTTCATTTGTTGTTAAGTTCAATGGCCTTAATTACTCAGATTCGTTTGAGCAGATCCAGTTTCACTTAGGTGTTCTAAATCTTGACTTAGTATTATTAATAGAGATGGCAATTTGGTCCATTTAAATTGGATATCCATACATCCAATCCAATTGGATTGGATAATATCCATCCAAAATTTTTTGGATATAGATATGGATATTTTTAAAAAATATCCAAATAAAAATTGGATGGGTATGGATATCCAATGGATACCCAATATCCAATTAATATCTTATTTGAAATTAAAAAATTAAAATGTAAAACTAAAATGAAATAAGCAAAAACAAATGTCTGGATAGCAAAACCTAAGATTATCACATCGCTCGCCGGCCGGTCTTTGCTTACCGACGCTCTTCCCCGACTCCGACGTCGCTTTCCGGGGGTTCCGTTTAGGTGCGCCGGCGCTGTACCAATGGTTGATCAGCCGTAACTGCAGCTTCCAGCTGTTCTTGAGCGTTTTTCTGCCTCGTTCCAGCTACCATCGTCTCTGTCATCGCTGCCACCACCGTCGTCCGTCCGCCTGTTCGTTGTCTCCCGCGCAAGGTAAGTTTTGATTGCTGAAGCTTATAAGCCGTTTAATATATATTTGGCTTTGATTGATCTTATTACCAAATTTAGCCCAGAAACAGTATTCATGTCTTCACAGTACCCAGCATTTTCACAGTATTTCTGGTGATTTTACTAAAATTATGCAAATATTTTCTTCACCTTTTGTCAGTCACAAATCTAGATTTTGATTAATTGCTGGATGGGGTTTAATTTAGTTTATGAATTTGGCTCCATGATTAAACATGAAATAAGCTTTTACAAGCCTAAAATCTTATGCCTTTATGGCTTCCATTATTTTTCTTATTTTTGTTTACATGGCTCTGTGTGTGTGTGTGTGTGTGTACAGAGAGAGAGAGAGAGAGAGGAATTGGAAGAGTTTCAATATGCAGTGGTTACTTTCTTCAAAGAATCTGCTAGTATATATAATCTATGGCCTTTCACATAATCATTTGAAATCTGATAGTCGAATTTTCCAACAAAACTTTTTCAGCTTCTAGAGGCCGAAATCAGTTGAGGCTCCATTTGCTATTGGGTGTTGCCATTTGTGGAAATGTGGCCCTCCGATTGTGAAATAAAATATTGACGGATGCTGGAAGTTAGATTATCATCTAATTGATCTCTATATGGTTCATGTTAAGCACTACTACTACTTCCAAACAAACGAGCTAGCTAGTTCTGGAAGTTTAGGGATTGTTAATAATTGCTCTGTAATGTCTTTTTTTCAGGTTAATTATGTCTGATTTTGATTCTGATCCTGCTGTTCAATTAAACCCTCAAGCCTCAAGTAATGTTAATGCTGAAAATCCACAAACTCATTCAATTAGTGGAGGTACAAAACGAGACTCGGAAGGACAACCTAGAAGCTCATTGAGACAAGCATCTAGAGCTTGGGACCATTTCACAAGGAGAACAATTAATGGAGAAATGAAGGCAGTGTGTAATCATTGTGGCAAAGGTTTTGCTGGACAGCAATCAAGTGGAACTTCACATTTGTTAAACCATATTGATAGGTGTCCCAAACAGATACAAGAATCAGCTCCAGCTCCAACTTCTAGCCCTAGTCAAGCATCTAAGGTCTACAAGAAAAAAGATGTATTTGATAAAGCACTTGCTAGACAGAAAATAGCAAGAATGATAATCATGCATGAGCTTCCTTTGAGATTTGTTGAGTATGAAGGGTTTAGGGATTTGATGAGTTTTGTTCAGCCTTTGCTTGGTAAAATTTGTAGGAACACTGTGAAAAGAGAAGTTTTTAAGTTGTTTGATTTTGAAAAGGCTAAGACAATGGCTTTGTTGGAGGATATTACTAGTAAAGTTTCCATTACTACGGATATGTGGACATCTAGCAATCAAAAAAAGGGATATATGGTCGTGACAGTGCATTTTATTGACAATTCGTGGACTCTACGAAATCGGATCTTAAGGTATCAGTTTAAAAGTTTAATAAATTTATTTATATTTTATTATATGAACTTTATTTTATTTATTCTTCTAGCTGTAATTCTGTTTTATTTTTTATGAATTGTGTAGATTTATATATGTGCCTTCTCCACATACTGCTGAAGCACTTTCTAATGAGTTGGCTAAGTGTCTGTTGGATTGGAATGTAGATCGAAGGTTATCTACAATAACCATTGATAATTGTTCTACTAATGATGCTATGATTCCGCTTTTGTTGGCTAAGTTTCCTCCTAGTTCATTCTTATTAAATGGAAAATTATTGCATGTGAGATGTTGTGCTCACATTTTAAATTTAATTGTTAAGGATGGGTTAGATGCGATAGGAGATGGGATTGAAAAAGTTAGAAACAATGTTAATTACTGGACATCATCACCTAAAAGGATAGAGCTGTTTGAGGATACGGCTAATCGCCAATTGAAGTTAAATTGTTCTAAGAGTTTAGTGCTTGATTGTAAAACTAGGTGGAATTCGACATATTTAATGCTTGAAGTTGCTTTGATTTATAAAGATGTTTTTACTCGTTTGAAGCATCGTGATAACCAATATAAGCATTTGCCTACTGAAGTAGAGTGGGAGTTGGCGAGAGTAGTATGTGAGCGTTTGAAACCCTTCTATACTATGACTGAGATGTTTTCTGGCACTAAATACCCAACAGCTAACTTATTTTTTCCAATAATTTGTGAAATTAGATTATCATTGAATGCTTGGCTTAATTCTTCATGTGATGTGATAAAAAATATGGCGAAAAGTATGTTAGAAAAGTTTGGAAAATATTGGGATGAAATCCATGGTGTAATGGCTGTTGCTGTTGTATTGGATCCTAGATACAAAATGGTTCTAGTGGATTATTTCTTTCCTCAGATTTATGGTAGTGATGCATCAACTCATATTGATAGAATCCGTACTCTCTGTTCTGACTTATATTCAGAATATAAAAAAAAAAGTGTGGTTGGATCGAATTTGGCTGAAGGATTTGGTGAGTCTAGTGTTGTTTGTAATTCTAATTCTAGTTCAGTTGTGATGGGTATGTGGGATGTGCAAAAATTTAATGCATTCAAAAGCCAACATATTCGTAAACGAGTTAAGTCGGAGTTAGATACTTACTTGGAAGAAGAGGATAAGACTACTCCAGACTTCGATATTTTAATGTGGTGGAAGGTGAATAGAAGTAGATATCCGATATTGTCTGAGATTGCTAGAGATTTGCTGGCTGTTCCGGTCTCCACAGTTGCTTCCGAATATGCTTTTAGTGCGGGAGGTCGATGTTTAAGCCCACATCGTAGTAGACTTCATCCGAGTACAGTAGAGGCCTTAATGTGTACTCAGAATTGGATATGGGCTCAATTAAAAGGTATCAAATTCAGCTCACTTATGCACTTATTTGATTTTGATAGTATTTGTTTTTTTTTTTATATTTTACAAGTTTTTTTTTTTAAATTAGGTGAGATTCCTAAAGATAAAGTGATGAATGGGGAAGAAATAAATGGAGAAGTGACTGATAATGATGATGAAGAGGAGACCCAACCATGTTCTGAATAGTGTTTATTTTTCTTTTTTTGGTATGTGTTTGATGCTTATTGTTGTGCCTAATTGAAGAGTATATTTTTAGGAAAGGACCTCAATGTTACAGATCCCTGGTGTTCTGTTCTGTGGCCCTGTCTTCTATTACCTAATCTTCTATCCTGTGTTATTCATCTTAAGTTTCACTTGATTTGAAAATCTATCCGGCTGCCAAAGATATTTCATTTGTTATGGCCATGGTGGCAAATTATATGGTTTCAGAATTTCCTGTTTAGTTCATATCTGCTCTATTCATGCATCAAATGGCAGGTCTGGCTTTTTTCTGTCATTTTCTCATTTACTTCTTGTTATCAGTTGGTTGCAGTTTGAAAAATTCCTTGGACAAAGGCAAACCTAAATTATACTGGTCAGGCACTCATCATATCCGCAGGTAACTGTCACAACTGGCTGAACTTACACTATTAAGCTTCTTTCATTTTTCATTTGGCTCATTGTGCATTTAATATTATCTGTGTTTTGTTTGAATTTGCAGATTAATGATGATGATCTAGTTGGAGATTAATGATGTGTTAGAAGATTGGAGATTAATGATGCGTTAGAAGAATGAACTTTTTGTATTTAATTTGAAATTAATTTGTAATTTCATATTATAATTTTTTTAATTCATAGTTTTGATATTTGTTATGTTTATTATTTTTTATTTGATATTAGAATTTAATACTGTTTTTAACTATTTTATATTATTTTATTATTATTTTTTATATAATCAAAATAAAATATTCATGGATATCCGTGGATATCCATGGATATCCATATCTTTATGGATAAAATCCATATCCATGTCCAATATTAAATACTGGATATGGATATGGATATATCCATCATGGATAATTATGGATTTGTATTTGGATGGATATTATCCATCCATAATTGGATATTTGCCATCTCTAATTATTAACTGAAAGGCCAGCTGTTATTACTAATGAAAGTAGTGCTGAAAAGAAATCTTTCCATAATGTTTATGCGTATGACAGTTTTTTTTTTTTGGGGATAAGATGAGAATGAGATGACAGTTTCTAGGTAGAAACGCTAGCTACTACTAGGAGTGCGAAGCTAGCTAGCTGCTGAGGGATGGCATTTTTCGATTGTGAAGAAAATCACCAATTTGTTTCGAAGGGATATGAAAGCCAAATCGCAATTTTGTTTCCTCTAATCCGTTTCATTCTGGCATCTAGGCATTTTGTTGTATGTTAATTGCTTTGCTGGCTCATCGATCAAGACCATTAATTTATATGTGTAGCGTTTCTTATTATTAGTTGGAATCAATATATAGACAAGAATAGCACAGAGCAAATGTTTCCAGTCGTTTAATTGCAGCCATACATACACAGCAACAAGCCAACAACGTCCGAGAAAACTCAACAATAGTAATGAAAATTGTACAAGAAAATCAAGGATCGATTGCTGAAGACAGCAAATCAATTGAAAAGCAATAAGAGAAATGCGTAATTTGATGAAGATAATGTTGGGGAAAAATTAGGTTTTTAAATTTTTTATAAAACCTTTTGAAGATCGCTCTCATATAATATATAAGAATTTGTAATCTAGAAATTGTACCTTGAAAATCCGATTTGGCTTTTTCCGTTGAAGTGATTTAGGCTCCTAGATCACGATCCGCCACCACCACTCCTGTTAGATCACGATCCGTCACCACCACACTTGTTAGATCACGAACTGTCACCAATGATCTTTCAGGTTATGACTCAGGTTCGATCTGCACTTGACGTGTGGGCGCCTTTATCACTACCAAAGTAACTAGCACGAGAAAATTTTTCTCTCACAACAATAGAGAGAAAAATATTTTTCTCTGATCTGAATAAAGTGGCTGCTCACTTTTCTTTTGAGAAAATAAGTCTTTTATATCATCCTTTAGTGAAAATCCTAGGCTCCAAATAATCAAAAAATAAAACCCACGTTATTTGCTTTTTCAATAGGAGACCCACCTTGTAAAATAACATAAGACCCCTTACACAAAAGCTAATTAAATGGAGCCTCCCACTAAATGATATATTTAGGCTTTTGACCCAAATAACTAGTTATCTTACTTATTAGTCCAGTAGTGGTGCAGTCAATTAAATGAGCTAACCCGAGGATCATTTGGGAACATATAATAGTGGCTACAATAATTAGGTCTGTAATTAAACTAGCCCAATTATTTAATTCCAAATCTACTCCACTAAAAGATTAGAACCGACTTCCATAATTGTATGCTCGAATAATAATTCGTCCCAAGCCACATTGATTTCTTTACTGCACAATCTTTTGTACCACATCGTTAATTAAATTGATATCTCAACTGTCCAATCAATTTAATAACATCTTATTCCTTGATCCTTACTGGTTTTCTCTAATGATCATTTTCAACATACTAAATATGTTGACACACTCTGGCCAGAGAATTCTATGATTAAGTGCCGAAAACCCATCAAGAGATGTGTTGTACAAATTCTATATTGTTAATTCATAACTCCAATACTCATAATTGCTCCCACTAAAATACCGAGTAATCTTGACCACAATGATGTGTCGTGCCCATTGGTAACTCAAATAGAATAACAATTACAATCATGAAATCATAATTAACTCAAAATTAAGATTACAGTAAAATCAACGCCTATGAGATTTAATAAGTCTAACAGTTATTACAAAGTTAATTAAATCTCATATGTGATCCTGTTCAATGTAGTCGTACTACATCAATAAATTCATACATGATTAAGATAAATTATTCAATGAATTTATTACAGTCTATACCTAAATAAAGTGTCCAACTTTATTTATCAACTGCAAACTAAATTTATTTAATCATAAAATAACTTGTATTTATGTCTTCTGTGAATCCACATGGTGATCACATAAATACATATAATATGATTAAATGGACTTTAATACAAATATTAATGCAATTAAGATATTTGAATAAAATACCTCATTTATTTTATTAATCAGAAAAATTGTTTATTACAATTAAATAAACACATATGCTTTTAAAGAGCATATTTTCCCAACAGATAATACATGAGTTACCATTACACCAGACAAATAAAATATATATAAAGCTTGAGCATTAAAAGTAATGTCAGCGTTTTATTAATCTCTCCAACCGTCTCCATATATATATATATATATATAGGAGCAGGCAAAGTATATTAACTAACTGCGGGATAAGTCAGGGAGTTGTGATACCTGAAAAAAGAAAAACAAAAAATTGATGTCAATGAAGATGAAGGTAATTATATTTCATTTTAACAAAGATCATGATGAAAGAGGAACTGTGTGTGTAAAGGTGATGTGTTTATAAATATCGTAGTAGCTTACTCCCACATTTGAAGTGACGAGAGACTCTCCTACCGCAGCCTTCAATGAGGCGAATGACACGGTTGACATTAATGAAAGCGGCCAGCTTGGGGGTGATAGCAGGGCAGACACACTCAATATGGCTAACCCTAATACGTTGGCAACATGCAGGAGATGGAGGCTGGCCATATACGATTGGCTTGCATGCGTTTACCCCCAGCCGCCTTTCTTCGCTGCACTGACTCGGGCTCAATCCTCCCCCCCCCCCCCCCACTCACCCTTTTCACTCTGCCATCCATCATCATCATCAACAACAACACACATGCCACCCACAACATAACAAATGAAGACCAACAACTGTTCTTCTTCTTCATTGAACCCATGACTTTCTCTGTGTCTATTTATGATCTATCAGGCTGTGTTTTTAACTTTAAACAAACTTATCACCCTTGTTAATCCAATCTATATATTTATATAAAGTTGGAACTACAAGAGGTGACGTGACATCACCATTTCTCATCTTTATATATTCTCTATTATATAATAAATAGAGAAATTTTCTTTCAGATTTGGTTTTTTATCTTCTCATAATTAATTTGACTGTTATTACACAATTAATATGTAACAGTTCATCAAAAGACCCACTATCCTCTCTAATTGAAACTTTCTTAATCATAAATTATACAAGAGGTGATGTTGCATCACCATTTCTTATCTTTGTATATTCTCTATTATCTAATAATCATATCTATATATCTATATCTATCTATATATATATATTAAAGTTGGGACTTGAGGAGCTGATGTGGCATGAACATTTCTTATCTTTGTATATTCTCTATTATCTAATAAATAGAGAATTTTTTTTTAAAAAATTTGACTTTTCATCTTCTCATAATTAATTTGATTGTTATTACACAATAACAATTATGTAAATATTTTAATGAAGTATATTCTTTGTAATGAACATCTAAGGGGGAGTGTTATGAATTTATTAAAATAAATGTAGATGCTCATAACATATATCTCTTAGTTTCCCAACTATCTCCCATTAGCAACCTTTAGCTTCCCTATAACTCCCATTATCTCACAAGGAATTATGATCTATAATTTTTCATTAATTTCATGGAGTAATTATGTAACTATAAAAGGAGAGCTAATCTTTTTATTTTGTACACACACAATTGAAATGAATAAAATCACTCTATAATATATTCTCTCATTTATTCTTTATCTTGCGTTGCTTCTTTATTTGTATTGTTGGCTAATAACTTTTTTTATTTTTTATAAGGCTGCCTTATATTAAAAAAAATTAATTTATATTTTTTATCAGTTTCATCAAGTGTAAAGTAAGAAAAAATAATAATACTAAATTTTTTTTAAAAGTCGCGTGAAGTGCGGTTCTATTTTCTAGTTAATAAAAAAAATGAAGAATTGAAGCCTTATTCCAAAAAAAGAATCTAAAAATTAAAAAAAGTATAAAAATTATGGTCAGACTTGGATAAAGCCCGAGTACAACCCTAGTTTGTAGGGTCGGCCTTTTTAAGGGTTGGGACCCTTTATTTTACAAAACTTAGCCGGACCCATCCCCTTGCCAAGCCTAATTCCTCCACCACTGCACTTTGCACTCGAATCGAATGCATGAATGGTATACTTTTTGGCTATGTTCGAGACATATGATGGGATTCGACTAATTATTAGAATTAAATTAGATTAAATTATATATTTGTGCTTATTTGGTACAATATTAGATTGGGTTAAATTAAATCAAATTAAAATTAAGTTTAATGATATTTAAGTTGATATTTTATATAAAACTCAATTAATGAATGATGTGCTTCTTATGAATGATTATATTAATGGATATAAAATACTACTAAATAATAATTTGGATGCTTAATATTCATTTTATTGTAAACTAATTTTTACATTTAATATTCAATACTAGTTTAACTAAATTGTTGAATTAAATTAAGTACGATTTAAAAAAAATATTATTGAATAAAATTTTGATACTGGATATAATATAAAATTCTAGGTGAATAAATTATGAAATTAATTTTTATATTTAATTTAAGTTAAATATTAGTTCAAATGAAAAAGAAAAGAGTGATAAAGAGGACAAAATATTTCATTCAATCTTGTCAATCTAATCCTAGTTAGGGCTAGTTTGAGATTATGGTGGAAATTCAATAAGTTGTTTATTGCATAATTTTTGATAAAAACAGTGTTTGATAAATTTTGTAAAATCATATTATTTCATAATTTTATTCATTTTTTCAGCAGCTTTTAAAAGCAGGTAAGGGGTTACTTTTCATAAGCAGCTTATTTAATAAAGTACCACACCTTATTAAAATTTTTATTATAACCTTATATTTTATTAAAAGATAATTGTATCTTATATATCTATAAACCCTAATATATAAATCATCAGATCTCATATTACCGCCATAATCACATACGTTCTCTCTAATTTTGATCCAATAAGTTCATATTCTAATTTCATAACTATAGTTTTTAAAATTTAAAATTTAATATATATATATATATATATATATTAATTGTTCCAAATCCGTTGCCAATCTATTTTTTTTTAAAAAATCCATCGTATTCTTTTTGTTTGTGCAAAATTTGGAACATGGAAGCCTGCCTGAGTCTCTTGTTAGGAAACTGAGTATTCTTTTTTTTTTTTAATTCGCATTTTTTTTTCGTCAATATCATAATCTTCAAGAAAAATCCGTTGTGCAATTCAGAAGAGGAAAAAAGAGAGGAAGAAAACAAAGAAAAGAACGAGTGCATTAATTCACCGTTCCCCAATTAATGCTTGCAAAATAAATCAAGTGCATTCAAAGAATGGGTGAATTAATTCAGTGGTCCCCTTGCCCCCTCTTTTTTTCTTCATTTTACTGTTCTTTTTCTTGCAAATATTAAAAGAATGGGTTAATTAATTCAGTGGTCCCCCCACCCTCTCTTTTTCTTTGTTTTACTGTTGTTCTTTTTCTTGCAAATATTACAATGCTGGAAAAAAGTTGAACGAAACATTAATTCATTGGTATTAATTCAACGGTTTATATCTGTTCTCATAATTTAATCAATTGTCACAATTTAAGTTCGTATTTTATACATATTTCTAGACCCGTTTATCATATAATCATAAAATGTCTAACTTAAATGTTTGGGTGATTAAAAGAGCACCAGCCGCATGTGATTCATCTGGTTGAGGTAGAATCTCCTCTGCTCTATTTTGATGAGCAGATACAATGGCACCAGAGCCCTCTTCGGTGTAAGCCATAGGTCGACCAGAGAGTTGTACTTAAAAATAAGGCTTGATGCCACATCAAGGCAGTAGCTTCACCACGTCCAAACCGTTTGAGGGAGGCACGATAACCAATGCACGATTTTCGCAGTCTATTTGATCCATGATGGCCCGAATATAGAGGACGTGGGGGGATGTTCAAGACACAAAGGGTTGCTGACTATAAAACCCTAAAAAACGACAGGAAAAAGGAAAAGAAAGGAAAAAACAAGGCAAAACTCTGCCATTTTGGATTCAGAACTCACTTTCATGAAACCTTTAAAAGACTTTTCCTTCATTTAACAATTGTTAGCTTGCATAGATCTATAGTCCAACGTTTTTCCTGAGACCCTACATACTGACATAAGTATCAGAGGGTTTTCGCCGAAAAAATTACCGACGCCTCTTATCCATTTCTGTGAGTTCAGGTCAAAAGAGAAGGAACGAGGTTGGTTGTGGTCGCATAATTCGCTCGTCAAGGGAAGGAACGAGTATCGTAGCGCTTAGCCAAAGTTAACTCGAGTGTTGACGAGACAACCTGGTCAGCCCTAAAATACGATCAGATTTTTGCATCAACATTTTTGGCCCCATCTGTGGGGAGTTGAACAAAAAGCTACTACAAACAGAGCAACTCGCAGAGAGAAGTGAACGCGTGTACAAGGATATATGGAGGAATAATGCCCAAGGAGGTGAGCACGAGACTAATGAGACGATCACTATGAGAGAAATAACAAATAAGGCAAGGGAGAGAGTGATGCATGAACGAATGAAGCGGATGGAGACTTTTACCGCCATATTGCATGAGCTGAGGAATGAGCAGATAAGGGTTTACAAGACCAATGTGACAAGAGATGATGTTGCTAGGAGCACAGTCACCGAAGGAATAGAAATGAGGAGATTCCTTCAATAGGGGGCATCTCGACGGGGTACATAACAATGGAGTTGGGAACCCGACTTCGAGAGAACGTGGGCACGAAGGGAGAGACCAATGTTGGTATAAATTCAAATGCTATGGGTGCCAATGTGCAAGTGTACACAACAAATAATATAATGATAAGTATTTAAGATCGTCTCCACAAAGATTGATGTTATGGAAATTGCTATAGCAACCCTAATAATTTTGCTCGAATTGAAAATAAATTGAACAATTAAACTAATAAACTACCTAATAAAATGCAATAAGTAAATATGCAGAAAATCAAACTCTCACGTCAAACACAAGGATAAAATTAATGAGAATGAAGTAGTTGAGTGATTAACTCTCTTAACAGACTTGACTATTTCTTGCAATTTTCGTTTAAGTTACTGCAGTATCCTCATGTATCATCAGTTGTCGCATGTTGGATGTCTTATATCTATATACAACCTAATAATGACCAATTGTTATGCCAACATAATATATAACATTACACGTTCAGGTTTTATTTACCCTATAAGGTAAATCTCTACATCTAGTTCATCATTAATTTTAGATTAAGCATGACCCTTTTGGACTCAAGTTACACTCAACCTAGGAAACACAATCTAAAATCAAGTATTGTTATGATGTGTTCTACTAAGATAGGCCCTTTTTGTGGCTCTTTTCTAGCTTGTATCATTAAATGGTAGTTAGCCGAAATAATGACTTCAAATAAATACTATCACAACAAAATGCTATAGCAAACATGCAGCAACATATAAATTCTGTCAAGAAGCCATTAAAATTGTTTATCATTGAACCACAAATAATATTAGTTCATGGTTTGCAAAAGAAACCTAAACAACAAAGATTCAGCCAGCAAATACATTCTCATACCAAAAAAGAATAAAAAAGATTGAATTCCAATTGATTCCCGCAAATTATCCACCGGTGCAGCCTTGATTATTGTTCTTGAAATATGTTTTTCCTTTGTTTTCTTTTTGATTTGTGATCTTGGTTGACAGCCTACTTTTCTTTTGCATGTGTGCCTATTTTATAGCTCAAAATTAGGGTAAACGGAGGTCCAAAGAGTGTATTTTCCCAATTAGGAAACTATATGTCACAATCTGTTAATTGCTTTACACGAGATTTTCTCTGTCGTTGTTTTATAATTGTTACAGCATTGGTTATTACATCAATGGCTACAACATCTGCACTGTTCCAGATTTACTCCAATTCTTCTATAGCCATATTCTTTTGTCCTTTTTGTAAGCCCATTGCTACAATATCCTTCCCATGAAATTTAAACTCCTGGTCATCTACAATTATTCATATGTTTTAAGCACACAATTATTCGAAATCAAGCACACTTTATTTAACTTTAACTAAAATGAATGTTAATGTAAACTATTATTAAAATGCACTAAAACACATCAATTACTCTCTAAGTAATATTGATTTAAGCTCAAAAGTATCATGATAACTCTCATTTCATAGAATTATCACACCCCCAAACTTAAACCATTACTTGTCCTCAAGTAATGACAACAACACTCACATTTCAATCATACAATAATGCAACAAATAACTTAGCTCTATCATCAAATTTCGCAAGGATTCTTCAACCCTCATATCACACCTTCAATCATGTAAAATTGCCATAGTAGTTCAGCTCTTGACTTAGGCATTATTCTATCCAAAGTGTGTGTGTGTGTACTTTGATCAAGTCTCAGAGATGTTTGCAACATCACTCAAGCATCAGATGCATTTTACAAATATAAAACAATATAACCAAATCCATCTTGTGGGGGAGACAAAGGTCTTGCAATAAATTCACACTGTGCTACAACAATCATTCTTAGTTTTTTTTTTCATTAATGAATCAAACCCTTCAATGCAACATTGAGGTTTCATGCGAATGCCTATCACTTGTAATGACGACACCCAATTACTCACTCAAAGCACATGTCAAATTTGCCACAACAAACACATCCAAGATTCTATATCTAGGTCTTACCTTTGAACACCTTTAACTCAAGGTTGAACATTGAGCTTATGAATAGACTTGGTTACTCAGTATCCTAGGTAGTGGACCCCTTTGTTTTTCATTCCTTCATCATATTTTTTTTTCAATAGTTGCTGCAGCACTGCTCATAGCTCTCGTTGCATTTTGAGTCAAGTCTGCATATGAGGTGCATACTCAGCCCTAGTTATTCAGTAACTTACCCCATTGGAGTAGAATTTATTTCATAATAGGCATAGTTCAACAAAACTTTTTCCCAAACTTGAGGTATTTTCTACCCTTTTTGGTTTTCCTGGCCCTGCTACAGTATACTCATGAAACTCAACCAAAGTCTAAGTGTTGAGATTGACTTTCAACCTCCATCTTTAACTATCCCTACTTGGCATTCCTAATTACTGAATGACATTCAATTTATCTTCATTAGGTTTTCAAATCCATATGCAAATAATAGATAATAGAGCTTCACATAACACACAACACAAACACATGGATTTTAGAAACACAATACATAATAACACACCCCCCAAACTTGAGAGGATTTGTGTCTTCACAAGCACACAAATTAAAACCAAAACAAACATGCATGCATTAACAAGCAAAAAATGCAACTTGATCGATAAAAAATAAATAAATAAAAGGAAAGTTTCATAATTTGGAAAACAAAATGAATGTGAGCTGGCAGGGAATACTCTGATGCTGTTGAATATGTTGCTGCAGCTCTAGCTGAAAGGTTTACTGCTTTTCGGAAGAACTCCTCAAGCGGTCCTTGGGTGAGCCTTGTGGTGGGATAGTTGGCTACATTTTCTTCTTGCTCAGAGTTGGGCTGGTTGGTGGATGTGGTAGTAAGCGTAGTAAAGGGCGACTAGATGATGTCTAGAAGCCGCTACACCACAGCCGCCAAGGAAACCTTACAAGTTACCTGATTCGACAACCGAGGAGATTCCAAGAAGAGTCGGCAAGAACCGGTCGAAACCTTAGAGGATGTGGTAATGAAACATGATGACCTGAGTAGAACTATGAAAATTAGATCTAATCTAAGCCGAAGCTTGAGGGATGAGCGGATAGAGTGTTTAAGGTCTCATGTTGACATGTTCACCTGGTCACACGAAGATGAAATACAAGTGTGCAACCCAAGAGGGGGGTGAATTAGGATTCTAAAAATTATTTGATTCTAAAACAAATTATCATGCAAATCTAGAATGAATTTAATGGAATAACAATTAAATCAATTACAATATAAAAAGATAAGGAAATAGAGATTCAAACACAAAGATTTTTACGTGGTTCGGCCAACATCTCCTATGTCCATGCCTCCAGGCTTTCCGGGCTTGAGGATTTCACTAAGTAAGCCTCCAAGGCTTCAAATGCTTACACTTGACTTCCAAGGTGTCAATGAACCTTTACAACAAGAGATTATCCTCAATCGCTTAACCCAATTGTATCCCAACACTTACAATCACTCAAAGTAAAAGATTAAAAATTATTTTTCTCTCACACAATATTTAAGATTACAAATCAATGCCCAATGTGTGAATAGATAAAGCAAAAATGTGTTTTAAAACTCTATGAAGATTGTATTCTCGAATATAAGCTCAATGGTCGTGTTGTGATCAACGTTGTTTGAATTTGAATGAGCTTATTTATAGTTGGAGCTGAAAACTAGCTATTATTGACTTTCTACTCATTGTCGGATCGCCGTTAACTACAGTAACTGCTACAGTGAACTATTTTTATAAAATTATCGTTTGACCTCAAAACTTTATAAAATTATACTATGGCCCAAAACTTTATAAAACTTATCAATTAGGTCAATTTTCAAGATTTTAAGCAATGCTTGTTATTTTAAAAAATCTCAAAGCTTTTTCAATTGAAACCATTAACATGAGAATAACCAAAAACATTTTCATATAATATAAAGCCTTTATAAAGTCAGAATGATGATTTAAAAACAATGAAAACTATTTTGAGCTTTTAAAAGATTAATCAATCTTAATCAAGTTTGTTATCATCAAAATCAATAATAAAGAAATATTTATGTTAACAGAAGATATACCGGGAATTAATCCAAAGATCGCTTGTCATAAGTTAGCAATCAGGAAATGGGCAAGGCCAGTGAAACAGAAAAAAAAGAGATGCTTCAATCAGGAAAGGTATGAAGCCATAAATATTGAGGTAGAGAAGTTACCACAAGTATGATTCATAAGGAAAGCCAGATATCCGGAGTGGATTTCTAATGTAGTGCTAGTGAAGATAGCAAATGGAAAGTGGAGAATGTGTATGGACTTCATGGACCTCAACAAGGTGTGTCCAAAGGATAACTTCCTTTTCCCAAAGATAGAGCAGCTAGTTGACTCAATAGTCGGCCACACCTTGCTTAGCTTTATAGATGTATTCTCCGGATACAACCAAATGCCTATAGATGAGTAGGACGAGGAGAGCATTGCATTTATTACTAATATGAGTTTGTTTTGTTACAGGGAAATGCCATTTGATCTTAAAAATGCAGGGGCTATACATCATATATTAGTGAATAGGATCTTTAAACCCATGATCAGGTGCACTATAGAGGTGTACGTGGATGATATGATTACAAAGTCTAAAGAGCCGATGGAACACATACTGCATTTAGAAGAAACCTTCGAATTATTGAGGAGATATATGATGAAACTTAACCCAAAGATATGTGCATTCAGGGTATGCTCAGAAAAGTTCATGGGATTTATAGTGAGCCATCGGGGAATTGAAGCTAACCCAGAGAATATAAGCGCAATAACAGAAATGAAATCTCATTGGACAATCAAAGAGGTGCAAAGCCTTACGGGAAAGCAAACAGCATTGAATCGATTCATATCAAGGGCAACAGATAAATGTCACGCATTCTTATAGGTTATGAGAAAGGGGAGAAAGATGGAGTGGTCAGCAGAATGCGAGGAAGCATTTGGGCAGTTGAAAGAATGCCTTACTAAAGCCCTATTATTGTCTACACTATGAGAAGGTGGTTTGTTTTATTTATACTTAGCTGTTTCGAAATGGGCTACCAGCTCAGTGTTGGTGAGAGAAGAAGAAAGAATACAACATCCTGTGTATTATACCAGCAAAGCCTTAGTAGATGTAGAGACCAGATACCTGACTATGGAGAAATGGGCATTGGCTTTAGTAACAGCAACACGCAAGCTGAGGCCGTACTTCTAGGCACATTCAGTGATCGTAATGACTGACCAGCCTCTTCAACAAGCACTCTTGAAGCCAGAGGCGTTTGGCTGCTTGCTTAAATGATCAGTAGAGCTGAGTGAGTTTGACATAACCTATCGACCTCGAGCAGCCATCAAAGCACAAACCTTGGCTGACTTCGTGGCAGAATGCACCAAGCCGGGTGAGAGAACTTGCGAAGGACAAT
Source organism: Citrus x clementina (assembly GCF_000493195.1). Classification (NCBI taxonomy): domain Eukaryota; kingdom Viridiplantae; phylum Streptophyta; class Magnoliopsida; order Sapindales; family Rutaceae; genus Citrus; species Citrus x clementina. The sequence continues at coordinate 19,053,649 of NW_006262022.1, forward strand.
CAGTTAGAGAGGCAGAGCCGATCGAGGTCTGGTTGATTATGGTTGACGGGTCATGCAACGAGCAGGGGGCCGGAACAGGAATAGTTATACATAGTTCAGAAGGGGTCGAAATTTCTTATACTGTAAAATTTGAATTTCAGGTGACCAACAACCAAGCGGAGTACGAAGCTTTCATAACTGAGCTTAAGCTAGCGCATGCCTTACGAGCTGAAAGAATTGAGATTTGAACAGATTCTCAACTGGTCTGTAATCAGCTTAATGAACACTTCCAAGCAAGAGGCGAAAAGATTGAGTTGTATTTGAGGAGGGCTAAACAAATGGTCGGAATGTTCCAAGAGGTAAAGATAAAGTAGATATCGAGAACAGAGAATTACCGAGCAGATATGCTAGCTAGAATGACTGCAACAGCAGATCTAAAACTACCAATGTCAATCCCAATGAAGGTCAAAACTTTGCCAAACATCGAGTAAGAAGCAGAAATAATAAGAGTGAATGCTCAAGAGTCCCGGATGGATCCAATTATTCATATATCCATGACGGAAGCTTACCGATGGATATGAAGCGAGTGAGAAAACTAAAGTGTCGAACGACTAGGTATACGCTGCTCGATAAGATACTCTACCGCTGAGGGTTTACCTTACCTCTTTTGCAGTGTTTGGATGATGAAGAGGCAAACTATGTGCTACGAGAAATACATGAAGAAATATGTGGTAACCACTCCGGAGCAAGAACTTTGGCATTCAAAGTGTTAAGACAAAGATATTTCTGGCCGACCATGCACCAGAACGTAATGGAAATGACTAAAAGTTGCCAAAGTTTCTCAAATGTCCCTACTCAACCTCCAGAGAAACTTACTGTTATGTCCTCTCCATGGCCTTTTGCACAATAGGGGGTTGCTACACATGCTACTGTGGCGATAGATTATTTTACAAAGTGGGTAGAGGTTGAAGCTCTAAGCCAGATCATGGAAAAGAAAAACCAAGTTCATCTGGAGGAATATTATATGCAGATATAAGATCCTTTATATACTTATAATAGATAATGGAAGGCAATTTGACAACCACAACTTCAGGGAATTTTGCCAAAATTTGGGTGTTGAGCTAAAATTCTGCTCTTCGACTCATCCCCAATCAAATTGGCAGATAGAGACTGCTAATAAGGTCATAAAAAAGCTTTTGAAAACTAGATTAGGGGAAAAGAATGGAGCGTGGGTCGATGAGTTACCTGGTGTGTTATGGGCTTATCGGACAACCCCCAAAACCGCAATAGCAGAAACCTCATTTGCCCTGGCCTTTGGCCATGAAGCTGTGGTCCCAACAGAAATTAGAGTAGGAACACACCAAACCGAGTACTTTGATGGGAACAGAACGACGAGCAGATGTGTCTGAATCTTGACCTGTTAGATGAGAAAAGAGAAAAGTCCCCGTTGAGGACGATTGAATATCAGTAGAGGGTTGTGCACTACTATAACCAGAACGTGCACGTGAGGCAATTCCGAGCCAGGGACTGGATACTTAGGAAAGTGAATTAGAGCACGAGAGATCCCAGCCAAGGCGTCTTTGGCTCTAACTGGGAAGGCTAGTACAGGGTAATGCGTTTCACTGGTCCAGGAGCTTACAAATTGGCATTCCCAAATGGTCGAAAAGTAAAGAAATCATGGAACACGGAGCACTTAAGGAAATATTTCCAATAAGCAAGCCATTTCATATAATATTTTAGTTAAGTTGTTTATGTTTAATGTAGTAAGAGTTACCACATGCATATGTTTTCCACTTTTTTGTAACTATTTAAGCATTCAGTAATGATAAGGTGATGAATTTCATTTAGACATGTCTTACCAAATTATTTCTAAGGTAAATAAAGGGTCAAATGTCTCAAAGCCTGGTCGAGGCGAGGCGAGTCAAATGTTTTCCATAACCTGCTCTGTCAAGCGAGGACGAGTAGGCAAAACTCGCAAAAATTATTTCTAAGGAAAATAAAGGCTAAATAAGCTCAAAGCCTATCGAGACGATACAAGTTAAAAGTTTGCCTTGACCTGCTCTGCTAGGCAAGAATGAGCAGGCAAAGTTTACCAAAATTATTCTAGGGGAAATGAGGGCTCAAAAGACTCACAACCTTCTCGAGGCGGAGCAGGCAAAAAATTTGTAAAAAATCTACTCTATCAAACGAAGATGAGCGGACAAAGCCCATGAAATAATCACTAGGGCCAACAATAAGTTTTGGAATATCGGAGTTGGTGAAGAAGTTAAACATTCAAAAGACAAAACAACAATTCATACAAGTCTTCTTGAGCAAAGTATTAAAATGAAAGGTAGAAAACAGAATTTATAAATGTTTCAAAATATGTGAACAAATGAAAGTTTGCAGTTCAAACATGAAATAAAATTCATGGATTTTGGGAGGAAGGCTCAACTACTTATGCAGGGGAGGAATCAATAGTCATAGCCGAGGAGGGATCAGTGATCCCAACAAGGGCAAGGGCTGCCTCCACAACTGCATCTGGCGTTTTGTCCCTTGTTCCTTTTTCCTGCTCTTAGCACCCGGAGGAGTCCCATCTTGGCCTTTGTTTGGTTGATTTTGCTAAGCCATACACTTGCTTCAAGCTTATCTATCTTCAGCTTTGGATATTCCTTCTTAAGGACAGACATAATGTAGTTATAGCTAAAAGCAAGCTCATAGTCGTACTCTTTATCCATCCGGTCCTCCATGTTATTGACCTTATCTTTCAACTTAGTTATTAGCAATTTCAAAGATTTAATTTGCTCTTCATACGCTGATTTCTGAGTATCTCACTCACTTCGTGCAATGTCAAGATCAGATTCCATCTCTACAAGCTCATGATCGAGTTGAATGGACTTGGACTCAGTGAGAGCAATTTTCTCCTCAAGGTCTAGAATCTGCTTATGCAGTTCAAGCAACCGCTCCTTTGAACGATCAGTTGCCTCAGCTTTTTTTCTTCAAGTCTTGAATATCTGCTTGTCGTCTCTTCTTATGGCGAGAAGCCTTGAACTTATAATAAGAGGCTGTTGTAGCGGGCTAAAAGGCAATTTTTTTTATGGAGCCTCCCATCTCGGTAAGGGTCATACCCTCGAGCTCTTTTACAAACTTGAACCCCATCACCCTGGCATATTCCCTTTGGTATATGGCCAAGTAATTGTTTTGGTCTCGGGATGGAGGTGACGAAGTTCGGTTGGTAGAAGGGGTAGCACTCTTGGGGTATTCTCGCGAGATTTTTCACCACCACCCTTTTAGGCCGGAGAGGGCGGCAGAGCTGGTGGAGGAGTGCTGGTCGGGGTGACGTTGCTATTTTCTGTGGGGTAAGGGCAGAGTCACCTGAACCACGAGCATGTTTCCTTGCCATGGCACCAAGGATCTTGTTATCCATCCCCGTAGCTATATCGATTATGTGGGACTCGACGAGACTTGTTGACGTCAAAAGGCCTTTGCACATACAAGCGTTGACTAAGGCAGTCTGAACTTTGAGTAACAATTCCTCCTTGATGTTGTAAATCATGCTCCAAGAATATAAAAAACACAGTAAATAGTAAGAAGGAAGGCATGAGGCGTGAAAAATAATAAATGGCCTGGGGTGCAAAAACACGTGGGGACATGAATACTACCACCACCCGATTGAATCACCTGACCCTAGTTTCCCCCAGCAAAGAAGAATTTGCTCTTTCATTTTTTACATGAGGTAGGAAAGTCTGTGATGAGTTTTCTCTTTGTAGAGCTCAACATGAAATAGTACCAGCCCACATCTTTTGGGTTGTTTCTTAGTTGATGTAAATTCTTTATTTCATCAGTGGTAGGCTTTCAAGGTTCACACCTAACCCACAGCACAAACAAGCCTGAAAGTACCCTTCATCTGTTTGGGTTTAATTGACCAGGAGCCAAATGTAGGTCACTCAACAACTTCGTAAAATAAAGTTGGAGGGGCAATTTAACTCATAATTTGAAACACTTCAAGTATAAGGTCACGTAGCCTTGAGGAAGTTGACTAAGGACATCACTTTTTTTCGAGAATAACGAGATGGATGTTGTTGGGAATACGATAGAGGTTATTCAATTTGTATAGATCATTTTGTGTGGTGCTGCACCTTATAAAATCCATGGGATAAGAATTAGCTTCTATCATGTGGCCAAGATTATTTTTTTTAGCTGGTTGGATCGGCTCGGTGCCACCTTCTACATTATCACTCTCTTCGTCATGACTTTCTACCCCACTCGAGCTAGGACGTTCGTCGAAGCTTGACGTTTGTCCACTTTTATCCCCACTAGGTTCGTGACCAGAAGGTGGTGGAGTAACCTCTAACGATGGTTGCCTAAGAGTGCTCTTAGTATTAGAGGGGTCTACATCACTCGGGGAAATCTGGGGGTCGAGGAGAGTCTCTCTTAGCATATAGAGGTATAAATCTATTTCTTCATCACTCTCAATATCGATAATTTTTCCTTTTAATTTTAACATGGAGAAAACTAAAAACAAATCCAAAGACTCGAACAAGAAAGCACAATACAAGACAAAACAATAACAACCAGAAGTTAGTTCAGAGGGCGATACCTGGGATGGTTTAGGGTTAATAGAGTCATTGTCGCAGTGAAAACGGCAGCAGAAAGAGAGTCTCCGGCGTAAAGAGGGCGCTTGATTTCAAGTTAAAAATCTTAGTAGAAAACGGAAGAACAAGTTTAATGAAGTCCTCGATTTAGGGATTTTATGAAGGAAAGAGAAAAGAAGCGTTTAAGTAACGCATGTGTCAGTTTAATCGAGAGCAAAGAAATCACCATTTCAAATTTTAAATACATGGTGTAGGAAGTGCCACGTCGCAAGCATTTAAAATTATATGACAAGAAGTCAGATCGGTAGTGTACTTGAGAACATAGGTGTCTGCTCTATACACATTGCTCTTGCAGCTACATACCACCTGGGCAGCCAAATAATTTAAGAACGCCACCTCGACTTTGCCAGATCAGGATTAGAGCTAGATAACTTAACCTGCATTATTACCATAATTGTCTCCTAGTTTATAGTCTTAGCTCGCTTCACTCACAATACTAAAAAATAGGGGGACTGATGTTTAGGTGATTAAAAGAGCACCAGTCGTACATGATTCATTTGGTTGGGTGGAATCTCCTCTGCTATGTTTTGATGAGCAGATACAATGGCACCAGAGCCCTCTTCGGTGTAAGCTATAGGTCAACAAGACAAATGTACTTAAAAATCGAGCACCATGCCATATTAAGGCGGCAGCTTCGCCACGTCCAAACCATTCGAGGGAGGCACGATAACCCATGCACAATTTTCCCAATCCATTTGATCTATGATGGCCCGAATATAGAGGACGTGAGGGGATGTTCAAGACACAAAGGGTCGTTGCCTATAAAACCCCGAAAAAAGACAGGAAAGGGAAAAAGAAAGGAAAAAAACAAGGGGAAACTCTGCTATTTTGGATTCAGAACTCATTTTCATAAAGCCTTTAAAAAACTTTTCCTTCATTTAACAATTGTTAGCTTGGATAGATCTATAGTCCAACATTTTTCCCGAAATCCTACATACTGACTTAAGCATCGGAGGGTTTTCGCCGAAAAAACCACCGGCACTTCTGATTAATTTCTATGAGTGAAGGTCAGAAGAGAAGGAACGAGGTTGGTGTGGTCACAGAATCCGCTCGTCAGGGGAAGGAACGAGCAACATAACGCCCCAACCAGAGCTAACTTGAGCATTGAAGAGACAACCTGGTCAGCCCTACAACATGACTAGATTTCTACATCAACAAATATATAGTTATATTTCACTATAGCCATGTTTGTGTGAATGTGGCTTTTGATTGTGATATGCTGATTAATGATAAAATTGCTTGATTTCTTGAGTGTTTGATATCTATTATTGCTTGTTTGCCATGACTGTAATGATTGAGTTGGATTTTACATTTTATTATTATAGATGAAGAACAATAATATTGCCAACTCTACTGAAACTTCCAGTAATGCACAACTTATTAAGGCACAATGGGATGCAAATACTCTAGTTATATTTTGTGATTTGTGTATTTCGGAATTAGAGGTAGGAGGTCGCCTTGGAACTCATTTTACTAGTGTTGGAAATTATGGAAAGATTTTATGGGGAAAGAAACTGGTCTAGGATGGAATCCCATATTAAAGACTATTGATGCTTCTGAAGAGTGGTGGCAAAAGAAAATAAAGGTATGAATGCTGATTATTTTGCCACAATATTTTTTTGCTATATACAAAATTAGTGTTTAACTTCATACAATGTACATATACAGATGTATCCCAAGGCAAGCAAGTTTCGTAAAGGAGGCATTGATAAATAATTAGAAGGGAAGTTGGACAGGATGTTCATGAACACTGCCGCCATCGGAGAGCATGCTTGGCCACCTTCAGCTGACATCCTTCCATATGAAAATAATGAAGAGTTAGACAAAAATGTCATTCCATTAGAAAGTAATGGTGATTCATATGAGTTCACTGATCAATTGGAATTCGACAAAGGTATTGAAAATTTTGAGAAATTGGTGGATAAAAGAAATGTTGAAATACGTAAGATAACAAATAAAAGGGTGAAGAAAGTTAAAAAGGTTGGATTAGGAGGGGCAAAGGTAGGAGGCGATACGAAATTATCACAACATATTGACTACCTTATAAATGTTGTTGAGGATAAAAAAAAAATGATATCGTCAGCTATAGTACTCTTGAAGTGATGCAAATGGTTGAATCTTTACCTGGAGTGGAAGTTGGAAGCGACTTATGGTTATTTACCACTCTACTCTTTTTATCTAAAGAGAAGAGAGAGATGTTTTCTGTCACGAAAGACCCAGAGACGATGCTTAAATGGCTTCATTTTGAGAAATCACCGACTTATAATCTTTGAAACATGTTATTGTAGTAATCTTATTAAATGATGCTAGATTTTCCTTTAGGCTTTTAGATTTTAGTTTCTTTTAGGAATAAGGTGCTTTATGAACAATTAATTTTATGATACTGTTTTCATACTACTTTTCATCAGACATTAGTTATCATAATAATTATGAATGGTTTTTGTAATTGTTTATAACATCATTTTATCTTTACTTTTTTTAAAAAAAAATTTGTTGCATGTTTAGTGATACTTTTTAAATAATTGTTTATAGGTTTATTTTAGAAATTGATACATCTGATGATGAGGAGTTCGACCAAATTGTATGCGTATCTGCACTTCTTATAGAAGACTATTATCTCAAATACATTTATGAACAACCATGTATGAAATCTATACAAACTGGAAATATGTGGTTGAAGGAAGTATTAGAAGGAAATGATAATCGATGCTATAGGATGTTTAAAATGGAAAAGGCTGTATTTTTTAAAATTATTTGCTGATCTGGAAACAAATTATGGGCTACAAGGTTCAAGAAGAATGGGCGCTGCTGAGAGTTTAGGAATGTTTTTGCACACTTTGGGACATGGGGTTGGAAACAGGTTAGCACAAGAACGATTTCAACACTCAGGTGAAACTATTAGTAGATATTTTAGCCAAGCATTAGATGTTGTATGTGAAACTATTAGTAGATATTTTAGCCAAGCATTAGATGTTGTATGTATAACGGTAATTGATATAATAAAGGCAGAAGATCCTGAGTTTAAGGAAGTTCCTAAAGAAATACTGAGAGATTCAAGATACATGCCCCACTTTGAGGTAATTAAAAAATGTATTTAATTTTTGTTTTACAAAGTTACATATTAGCAATGAATATGTTTTCACGCTATTATCAAGATTGTACTGGTTCTATAGATGGTGTGCATGTTCTTGCCACAATATCCCTAGAAGATCAAGTACCATATATTGGTAGAAAAGGAATACCGACTCAAAAAATAATGGTTGCATGTAGTTTGATATGCAATTTATTTTTGCACTTGCAGGTCGGGAAGGTAGTGAACATGATGTAAGGATTTTTCTAACAACCCCTACAATGAATTTTCCAAAGCCTCCCAAAGGTGTTTTGCTTTTTTTTTTTTTTTTCTTTCTTAAATATTTAATATTTTCTTTACAAAGTATTTAAGTTGAATTAAAATTTAATGTTTTAAAATATTATTATACAAATTCACATGTTTTTTATTCAACAGGAAAATATTACTTAGTGGATGTGGGGTACTCCCAAATTAGTGGTTTTTTAGGTCCATATAAAGGTGAAAGATACCACCTTCCAGAGTTTCGTCAAGGTACTAAACCCATAGGTTATCAAGAAATATTTAATCATGCTCACTTATCGCTTAGAAGCATTATTGAACGCGCATTTGGAGTATGGAAGAAAAGATGGAAGATTTTAAGAGATATGCCCAGCTATTCATTTTCCAAACAAGTGAAAATAGTCATTGCAACCATGGCATTGCACAATTATATAAGGAGACATGCGCAACGTGATCTTCATTTTGACAACATTGAAAATTATCCTACTTCAATCTTTGATGAACGAATAAAAAGAGGCAAATAACACTTAAGAAGAGTATCATAATACTAATGGCTCTGGATCCCAAGAAATGAAAAATTTGAGAAACTTTATTGCAAAAAATTTATTGTAAATGTAATACATATTGCTTTTTGTTTTATTTGGATTATGTATAAGTATGAATTTTTATCATATTTTATGTAACAGATTATGAAGTTCTTTAGATTTTTTTAATTGAGTTTTTTTTAATGTAATTTTACATGTTTATGAAAAAAAAAGATATGTCTAAACAATTTATTAAACATACTCTAAAAATAATAAGTAATTAAAATGTCTATTTTAATCATTATATAATAAAACTGCACGTTTGTAATAAAATTTACTAAACGCATGTATTTTACTTTTCAAACTCACAACAACCGCAACAACACAGTTTACTAAACACCAAGCTACTTTTTTAATCAGCAGTTGATTTTATCTGCACAGCACAAGCAGGTTATTTCATCATTCTTCGCAATCTCAAACTAACCCTTAAATCCACATGAAAATAAGGACTAATAATCCCAATAGATTTGGACTTATTTACTAATTCTAATAGCCAAACATGACATAGGATAAGATTAATTTTTTAGTCCCAAAATTAAATCCAACCCCGCAACTTATCCATGTTTTTGGGAGAACTTTTTTTTTTTAATAAGCTCTGAAGATGTTATTTTTTCCCCCCTTTTATTGCTCTTTGCCACGTGGTGTATTAGCATGACACACGAGTTCACTCAAAAATCAAAGAATCAGAGCCAATTAGAATGAAAAAAAGGAGCAAAAATAAGAAATTGAGGTTGAGAGAAATAAAGGAAAATAACTAAAAAAGAAAAAGAAAAATTAAAATGGATAAGGAAGAAAAGCCGAGGAGAGGGAGAATTAAAAAAATAAAAATAAAAAATGGTGGGTTTTTAACTTTTTCATGCTAAAAAATGAATACTCTTAACATCTTTATTTAACTTAAAACAAAATAAGTTATTGAACACCCTTTTTTAATTAAAAAGAAAAAGTAATTACGGATAATTTATATTGAGAAAATATTTGGGGTTAACTTTAGTTTACCCCAATAATTGTTTTTCTTATTGTTAGATTTCATTGATATGGGTATAGATTAATTATAAGAAAAGGAAATGTGCACAAGAGAATGATATCATATTGGTTGCTATAAGGTCCACTGGGTTACACATAAGATATTCGAATCTGATTAATATAGAATAGTAGAATTGAAATGTAGTTGTTATGACCACGCCTTTTCCCTTCCGGCAAGAAATTTCGGTGCCGAATCCTTTAAATTTGGTTCGAGTATCAGTGTCATTGACTGCTCAGTGGCCTTGTAGCAGTCTGCATTTGTCACTAAAATACTTAACGTAAGCCCTACGGAAGGAAAATGGACTCAGTTGCCTGCTTCATGCAAATAATTGTTGACATGTTTGCTTGTTTGATTAGGTGAAAAAGATAAATTTGTATCATTTTAGCAAAGCACTACTCAAGAATCGAGAGACTGGAAGAAACAAAGGCCGATGATAGAGAGAGACCCAAAAAAAAAAAAAAAAAATAGAGAACAAAAATGTATTGGATATCTAAAATGAAATACTATAACTTAGAGGGTAACAAAATTTTCTGAAGTTTGAGAATTTATGTTTTAATTAGATATGTGTTAATTTTTGTATCACTCATAGCCTATAATTTTTGAACCCCTTAAGAGATGTTTCCAAAACAAAGAATCCATGTGAGTCAAAATTGAACCGCAGTTAATTTTGGATATATGAGTTGGATTGCTTTAAATTTGCACAGGAAAGATATAATATATTATTCTAAATACATTGATTAACTTATTTATTTACCTGATGATGGTTGAAAATAATCAAAATGACGTAAGTAGTACATTAATATTTATTTTATACGGATCTTATTTTTCCTTACCTTACTATCATCCTTAAACTTAATGCCATCGGCCACAACACCAAAGTCCTTGACGTTGAAAACTCTGTTGGTTGCATCGATACCTTTTACCGAAGTAATAAACAAAACTAGTATTGAAAATGCTTGCTGGGAGTAGGAGCTGAAACCCATTTTATGACTGATTGAAGTGAAAGTGATTGTATATTCTGATAAATTTGAGCAGACTTTTTTATTTTTTTTAATGGTAGATCGATCATTGTAGAGAAATTTATAAGGCAGTGCGAATGCAGTTCCTTCACTAATTTGG
>NW_006262022.1:19064437-19177457 GCF_000493195.1 Citrus x clementina
AATTATAAGAATTCTGCCGAAAATTCAGTAGAGTTTCCTTTATAAATATAACATTCTCAATCTGCAAATATGAATATAACATTGCCCAAAAAAATTCAATATACAACCAAGTTCAATGATCAACATCCTCAACAAAAATATTAAATTTTACTCAAAATATCTCCAAAGTATCAAAAGATTATATTATAACTAATATTAATATACATCAGTTTATTCTTAATCCCAAAAGAATAATATAACAAATTTGTACAATCTCAAAAGAGTGAGATGATCAAGATGTCCTAACAAAAATCATCTATATCTTTTAACATAATCACGTGTGGCCAAGACTCAAAATATATTTACACTCGTTGGGTGGGTTTGGTGTACCTGCAATCTTCTGGTGGGGAGAAATATAATAAAAACGGGATGAGTATAAAACTCAGTGAGCTTAGTGAGTGGATAGTAATTTTTGAAAATAAACCCGTACTTTAAAAGAAATAATCATATCATTTCCAAACACAATTTCATCAAACCATATGCGAAAAACCAATAATAAATCATTTAACATTTAAATCATATTACTAACCTTGAAAAACATATATAATATCATATCTAATAACCATGGAAATCATATCACAATATCATATAGAATATACAAATCTAAAAATCATCACCAAACAAGTACCTAAGGGAATAATCTTGTCGTATCTAGACCTCAACGGACGGGCAATGATGTACTATCTAGGTACCGTCACGCCTCGGAGCTACACGAATAAACATGTAAATACCATCTCATATCTCATCATATCTGTGCATGCATAATCTAGTCCCCAAATGACAAAAGCGCCAAGCACACGGCCTAAAACCTCTGTGTGTATTCAGACAGGCCCCAAAGGCCTATATCTCATCTGTATGTCAGTATCTATCTGTATCTCAATATCTGTTTGTATCTCAATATCTATATCTCTGTAATCATCATACTGCATGCATAAGCCCCCCAAAAAGCAAAAGCGCCCAAACACACCGCCCAAAATCTCTATGTGTGTTCAGATGGGCCCCAAAGGCCTCTCATCTCATTTGTATCACAGTATCTGGAGGGAAGGCTATTGTCCAATGATTTTAAAAACAATCTCTATACTCATATTCATATACATTCTAATCAATACTTTAAATCATACCTTTCTTTTCATTATCACATTTAAATCCACTTTTCTCATCTTTAAGATACTATCATATTTTATTCAAGTTGATACGGAAAATCATTAACCAAATATTTTAATATAATATCAATGTGTGAATAAAATTCATTTCGAGAAAATTATTAAATCAAAACATTTAAAATACTTATTTCGCAAATATGCTTTACTATCATAATTAACTATGAAAATAAATTTTGTATATTCCACTCACAGTGACGATGTTTACACTCAGTTATCGTCCACGTCTGCGAATTGGTTCTCGCTCGGGAATCCTCCCAAATCAAAGAAACAATATAATTATTTTTCGTAAATCAGAATTATGACTAAATTTATGCAATAAAAACGAAACGAACATCTATCCATAATTTACAACTCCCGTGTCGATAAAATTACTAAAATACCCTCGAGTCTGTAATCATTAAAATATTCTAAAATCGTAAATCACCAAATTACCCTCGGAATCGTAATGACACCCAATCTTCAATTTCAGAAATTACTAAAATATCCACAGGTTCAAAAATTACAAAATTGCCCTCAAAATGTGAAATTACCGGATTGCCCTCGCGGATCAACGTTCGTTGCCCAAGAAGCACATGTTAGACACTTTTGGCCACGCTGAGTTCAGTGGTACCTGCAGTGAACTCTAACGCGCGGTGACGGCATCAGAACTTAGCTCAACAACCACGAAACTCTAACAATTGGCTGGCGGCGAAACAATGACTCCCGGTGGTTGTGGATGGTCGGGAATTAAAGAAGGAGTCATGGGGAACAAAACTGAGGTGGTGGCGTGGTCAAATTCCGGTAGAATCAACGGCGGTGGTGATGAGTTTTGGCTGCGATTTCTCAAACTTGAAACGGCGGCGATGAGCGGAAATGACGGCTGGGGTGTGATCAGTGTCTCACGGGCTTCCGATTGATACCTTGCTAGACCGGTGAGGTGGCCGGAATCGTGAGACACAATCGGGTCAGGTTCGTGGGTCGGGTCGGGGTTCGGGTCGGTTTACAGCTTCTTTCACTTTCTCACACGTGTATATATGTTCCTCTGTTTCCAGCTTCATCTTTTACTTTTATTTACTTTTTAACCGCCTCACCCTTTTTTTTCTCCCACATATGTTACAACTTTGGGAGTAACTTCCTTATAATATAATGGTGGCTGTAAATTGTTTCTTTGGTCCATCACTTACATATTTCACAATCCAATTCTCGCTTTATACGGTTGCCATCTCAGGGACAATAATATCTTTGATCATATGTCTCCTGCTAGTTGAGTCTCCTAATTTTTCTTCATGAAATAAGTGAACCGAGAGCCGCTAGCTACTCCAATTTCTATAAGGATTTTGTTCAATCAAGTAACAATTTATCTATTCAAAAATAATCTTTCATGTATTATAACTAAAATTACAACTAAAAATATAAAAAAAATAATTATAGAATTGAAACGGATTTGTAGTATTTGTCAATTAGCTGAGACAAGGCTTTTACAATCTTTTATCACACGTGTGTTTATAGATAAAAAGAACTTAATTACATATAATTTTTATTTTTAAAACCTTGGAATTCAACGTAGTTAGGATTTTGTATTTTGCACTTTCCCAACTTGGGTTCGGGCAACTTAATATCCGGAGTCCCAGTAGCACTAGCACAAAGTAGTCATTCATAATCATTAACATAAGTAAGTCGGATCCACACATATCGTTATACTGATCATCGTCTAAAGTTCTAGCTAAATTATATATTTAATTAACTCCCTCTCTAGATACTTCGATTTTGGTATCCTGGATTTTGATTTCGATTGATCTTGAAGATGGCGGATGAACAATCAACAGCAACCAGCACTAATGCATTGAGGATCAACTTTGTATCAGAAGAACAATTGGATGAAGCCAAAAAGACAAGAGGCGAAAGAGTTGAAGAGGGACAGCACAGAGAGAGGCCTCTTCACGAGATACTGAACGAGAACAAAGCCAAAAAGAAAAAGGATCTCGAGGACCGCCGGAAGCACAAGCCTCCGAAATCCTTGGACGAAGACGAGGCCCAGTTTCTTGATGGATGGGAGTCGTATAAGAAGGAAAAAGAGCGGCGGCTTGCTGACCAAGAGGCCCTGGAGCTTCGGCGTTTTAGGGCAGCCGTGGCATCACAATGTGTTGCTTCCAAGGAAACATTAATAAGCCATGACGATGATCATCATCAACAAAGAGTAATTATTGGGAAGAAGAATCCAGCGTCTCGTCCCTTGAGCTCGATTATGAAAGTGATGCCGCTGGCAAAGAAACCTAAGAAAGATGTTCAGATTGTGGCAGCAGAATCGTCTTCAGATACGATGAAAAAAATTGATGCGGCAGAAAAATCTCCGGAACCTGCAGTGCTGAAAAGAAATAGGGGTGATGCTGATCATAATAAATGCCCTGTAACAATAAGTCTGGTTTCATACGGTTCTGATAGCGAAGATAATCATTGATTAGCATAATATTTGTTTATATTGTTGCTCATATTCTGGAAAGCTTTGCCTTTCGTTGTTCTTCCCGTAATCAATTGGAAATATTAATACATACTTAATTTTTTTCGTTACTGATATTACAATCAGATAATTCTTGAAATTATTCTACATAAAATCTATGAATCACAACTTAGATTTTCAACCCTCATTAATATTTGAGAAATACATATTGTACTTACATTTCATAAAGAAAAGAACTGTCTCTACTCAATTTGTTCTTTAATCAACTCAATCAAGTAGTTGGTTTTTCTTTTTTTTTCTTTTGCAAGTGACAAGAAAGTCCACATGGCTTGTATTTACCATCTTGATGCATTTTCTTTTATTTATATTGTAAGAGGTGGTTAATTTTGGATTACTCTTTTGTGAAATAATAATTTTCGAAATATTCTCAAATTTATTGTAAATCTCAACTTTCCTCCTATTTTTCTAAAGAAAGCAAAAACAATTTCGTTAACCCACCCTCATTTTTCACTTATCAGTTTGGCAGTGTTTTAAAGATTGTTATTTCACAAGAAATATTTGAAAACTTAACCATATTAAAATTATTAATACAATACTTTCTAGTTTGTAATATCCCTAAAGATTTCATTCTAAGTAATATGGTGGTATTCTAAGTAAAGGTGAAATAAAATTTCTCATTCTAATAGATAAATGACATATGACTTAATAAATAGGCTAATTATAAAGATGAATAAAATAAAAGAAATTATAAAGGTTATTCACATTTTTCTCACTTTTGTTGAAATATTACACCATGGTGCAAACTGACATAAATTGTCACAAAGTTATAAGAATCATAAAATTACAAACCAACATGTGGGAATTTATTAATTTGGAGAGTTTATGACTGTACAAGTTAAAATGTTGATTGAGAACTTATATGGTATTATTGATATTAAGTGAACCTCACGGATTCCCATGAAATTATCCCTCACAATTAATTATTATGAATAGAAAAATAGCGAGCGGCCGGCGGTGCTGGTGCTCGACAGGAGCATGCGATGACGCCTCTTTTGTTCCAAACCATTCTCCATCAAACAAGAGTGCGGCTTCTCACAGAGCATAAATATCCTTAATCTTCAAACAAACAATTTAGCCAAGCAACAAGCCAGAAAGTCCCAACAAAAAATGGAGGCTCTCTCAAGAATTAGCTTCTTAACAAACTACACTCACTCTCATTTCCCAATATTCTCTCCACTTCCTCATACCCAGACGCCGCTTTCCAAGAAAACATCACCAACATTCTCTTCTTCTCTCTTAAGAACAAGCAGTCGTCCAGGTCAGTCACCACCCCTTTTTTGTGACGCTTCTAATGCTACCCAGTCAATTCCAATTCCAGTTTTTATGTTTTTATTACTTCTCAGTGTGTGAAGTTGCTGAAGAGGATGTTCTGCAAATGTTCTTTAAAGATAGAGAATTGAATGGTGACTTTATTTCCAAAACTTCTGATATGTTTTGGCTGACGGGGGCTCTGAAATTTGTTGACTTTGATGCTGATGCTGGCAAATTTGCTGACAATTCTGAACAAGCTCACCAGGTGGCTTACTTGATTCTGATTCATAAGAATGTATCGTATTCTTCTTTCTTTCTGTTTTTTTTTTTTTTTTGGGATATGCAATTGCCAATTAGAATTTCGCTTCGTGTTCTCTGTAGTGGTATAGAAGTATGATAATTTCGAACAATTCTGGTTTATAGAGCATCTTTCTCGGTACTTTTTGTGGTTCTTAGAGTCTCTTAAGTTCTGACTTTGGAGTATGGACTCTGGAATGGTTCTGTCACTAATAATGCAGCAATTTAGCTGTTTCAATGAGAAATCTTCCGAAATTATTTATTTATTTAGTTTCATGAGTGTCAAATAAGAAGTTACTGAATAATGTAGTTATGCCAAGTTGGGGGGAAAAAAACAAATTGATTCATTCAATATCTTGAAGGATTTTCAAACTTAGCCAAGCCTGTGTTCTGTTAGAATTAGCAGTAGCTTGTATACTCTCCTTTCTAGGCTTTTATGAGAAATAAATTACCGCCCAAGGTGCAGCTCCTTATTACAATTGAGGCTTAGACTGGGGTAGAACTGGTGTTTATAGAAGGAGGACTCATTCGGTCCCAGTGTTGTTAAAAAGCTCCATTGAAATTTCAAGCAGTTGACGATGCAGATGCTTTATTCTGATCTCTCATATATCACCTCTTCAGCATTAAACTGTGGCATCAACTCCACTCTCGACGCATTTATGAATTAAAGTGCGTACATATTTCCATACTGGTTTTAGCTACTCTCTGCTTTAAGGCTCCTCAATTTAATTGCTAAGTGTATGACATTCTGTTTGTTTTATTCTGGTGTCTTAGGTGATTTAGCTTGCTTGTGCTTTTATTGATGGTACTAATAGTTGTAGGTCATAGAAAGTGACAATGATGATGGATTTTTGAAATTACTGAAAACCCATGAGTGGCTATTAGGTGACAACTCCGCACCAATAAATAAGAAACCTTCTGCTAAGGTATGCTTTTTCTTGGCTATCATTATATTATAATGGGCTTGCTTGTAAACACTCTTTCCCATCTCTTCATCCTTCTTCCCTCCCTTTCTCCCAATTTCAGCAAAGTATGGGAATTTGTTTTAAGTTTTATATCTGCAATTTCATACTGCTAACCAATGCATGTAAATACAGGCTTTGCAGGATGACAGTGAAAGAAGGAAGAGACTGAACCTTCTTAAATATGAAGCTGTATGATACCTTTCTTCAAATTGGTATTTCTCATGGTTAATTGGTTGTTGATGGGATGTCAATGCCTGAAATTGGGATCTTTCTGTTCAGTTCTAGCTCCATTATTTCTTTTAAAGTTAGATTCTCCTTACATTTGAAATATAAATTGTTTGTAGTTATCTAACTAACTTTGAAAAAACTGATTAATAAATGAACATATTGTATAAATATGTGCAAGGGCGGACTGGTTTCTCTCCTTTTGGTTCTAGGCCTATGATTTCATTATATTTAAATCTGTAACTTTAATCTTGTGAGCTGAATGAGCTGATGCTCACCATGTGACTGTATTTTGGTTAAAGGTTGTTCATAATTTTCTGTTGGCAAATGGCATTTCAAGAGATGTCTGTTTTCAAATGAAGCTGCAAATTTGGTTACCTAAGCTTCTGTTTTGAAACCAATATTTCTCCAATTGGATCTCCAAGTAACCAGGATAGGACCTAAGGGATTCAGTTTTATGTTAAAGTCAGTAATAGAACTAAGGGTTCGCAGACTGGGTGTGTTCCAGGATGCTTTTATTTTTATATTTATATTTGTTGGTTTTGAAAACTACTGTTGGAGTCCTACCTATCTGCTTAACTTTTAGTGGAGCTAGTTTGATCAAGCTGTCTTGTATTTGGATTTTCTGATGTGTTACTTTCATTATTAGAACATTGAGTTTGCTTCTTGTTCTAGCAATGTTCCTGTTATGTTTGATTTACATGCCTTGCATGCGAGGTACGTGTTAGATTCTGTAGTCTTAGCCTCTTATCTCTCAGCTTGAACTTTTAGGTTGTGTTATTACCTAAAAGCTAGCTTCTGCAACATGGTACCACAAAAGCTGTTTACGATGCTGATTTTCGTACTTTGATCTTGCAGCTGAAGAGGGAACTGATGCTCTTGTCAGTTGGCATTGGAACTGCCTGGAGTGGGTATTGTTTGATAACGCTCTCAGTCCAGGTAATATCTCACAGAAAAGTAAAGCACCAGTATTTCAAGTTTAAAAAATGTTTTATATCAGACCTTTCTCTAGCCTCTTTAACGGAAGTATGGATTAGAAATGAATGAGGATTTGGTGACAATGGCTCAAACCTACTTTTTATTATATTTTTATATATTTTCAGTATTTGACTGTACAAATTGCAACAGAGTAGGCAAATTTTTTTTTTCTTCCCTACTCTATTGGAAGGATTCACTTTTTTTTTTTTTGAAAAAAAAAAATGTAAAGTAAGATATTCATGAAATATTGTAAATTTTGGGCTTACATAGAAATGACCTTGTTAATTTTACAGGCGGCTTTTAGCTATGTGGTTGGAGTTCTTTTCAGGTAAGCTGATGTTTTTATTTTTCATATATTTATTTATGGTGTTTTTTGATGGGAAACATAAAACTTTTTATTAAAAAGAAAAACATTACAGAAAGTGAACAAGGAGTCCACAAAGAAAGAACCCCTAAAGATCACAAAAAGTCTATATAGTTCAATGCTGATAATATGACCAAATAATTATAGGATCTATATGACTAAATGATCTCATAACAAAAACAAATCCAAAGCACTGAGCTAAGCGAACACTGCTTCCAGTTTAGACAAATGAAGAAGAAAGAAGAATCTTGAAATTCCTTTCTAATGACACCCAAAGAAAAGCTAGTAATCCTACTCTTTCCCACAAAAAGATGATGTCTTCCTCAGAATCTTCAAAGCGTCCTTCAATTTCTTTCAAGCCAATTCACCAAATAAGTGGACATAACTGAACATTTCTGTAACACTCTAGCTTCTCCCACCCCCCACCACCCCTCCGCCCAAAAGCATAAATAATCTCTGAAAGCTGAGAAATGCTAGAAGCTGGAATAACTAAAGAAATTCTAGCTGCCTGAAACAATGACCACCATTGTGACAATGCAAAAACAAATGATTTGTACTTTTGCCATTTCTTTGCCCCAGATAAGCACACATTAGGATTCGTCTTTGAATAATATAGTTTACCTGAAGCCAAGGACCAGACAGAAAGTGGAACTTTTATTAGGGTCTTTAGCATTCCGAATCACTGGGTAAGTTGATCTATTTTCACTGAGGTTAATATCTGTTTTTTTTTTTTTTGAGAAGAAGGTTAATGTCTGTTAAATTAATATGTTGGTGAGTCGGTTGTCAAATTCTAAGCTCGGTGCTGAGTCCTAGTTTTTGAGCTATGATTCAAATGAAAGGTTTATGAATAATAGCAATACTAAATAGTGCGATCAGTTATCTAAAAGAATGGTAGATTCTACTGCCAATAATACCAATATACCTGGTGATTTGGACGGAACTTTTTGATCCAACCTTTTACCTGCCAATAATGTAAAAATAAGTGTATAGAGATATTATAATGCAAGGAAGCCATGATAATGTAAGATGTAAAGTTTCCACCAAAAATTACTGTTAGTCGTCCACAGGATTTTTTGGCCTAAAAAATCAATAGCTGGAGAAATGGTCCATGGGGATAGATATCTTCTATAAAGTATTCTCAACTTAGTAGACGCCCTTGAGTGTTTTCTTTGTGGAGGAGTTATTTTATTTGGTCTAATTGGGACTCCAAAGAGCTCAAAGAATTTAAAGATATCGCTCATTTTCTAGTTTAGGGAAGCGAAAAACTCCGAGAACTCGAGCAGTGCTTTTAGCAACTTTTTTGACAGAAAACTGAAAAAAAGGTTTATTAACAGCAGGAGACCATCTGTTCTTATTACTGATCCTAATTCTGGTAGTTTAACAAACCTCATTTCCAGTGCAGTTGCTTGTACCTTTAGCTCTTATTCCAACATGCAGACCGTCTGTCCAAGGAAATGGTTCCTCAGATTTTCATGCAAAAGAAGTCCAAGGAGTACAGATTAAATCTTCTGCCCCCCTTTTTTTTGAAATTTAATGGCATCTTTGTAGCTAAGTTGTTTTCTGTCTCCTCCTTGCATAAGCAAACATTTCTTTTTCTTTGGTAGAATTGGAATAAGAAGCGAGGACCTTAAGTACTTCTTAGAGAGATCATTCAAGGGAAGTAGCCTTGCTCTTTCATCTCCAAGGCTTGTAATCCCGGCTACAATATATGGTTTGTGGGTTTTGTCTCATCGGTATTTTGCCAATGCCTTCTTTGATTTCCAGGTAGCAATTAAAATAATTTTTAGTGTTGTCTGCGGCTGTTTGTATAAGTTTTCAAATTGATCATGAAGCCCTAAAATTGCTAACATAAATTGTGTTTATTAATTTTCCCATTATCACAGATTGTTGCAGCCATGTTTGGCATGCTTGTATATAAGGCTGCCGCCATTGTTCAAGTTTACAGAGACAATGAAGACTTGCAATTGGTATTTCCAGAAAATGAGGAAACTTCAAGTGACTGAAATTATCCATATTAGTATTCTCTTGGAGTATTTCATCTTGATTCTGAAATATTTTCAAGCAGAAAGTACTTCCCAAAGACTAATTTGTATGGGCTACCATCAAGCTTCTAGTGGAAAAAGCGCCCAAAAAATCTAAGTGGAATGATTCAGTTTCTCGAATAGCTCTATGGGCCAATTTGACTGGTTAAATTTGAACTTCAGAGACTTGTAGGCTACTATCAGGCACGCCTTCCAAACTCCTACAACTTTTATGCCAATCTTTTAATTGCCATGAGATGATGACTGCTTGAAAAAAATATATATATATTGTTGTGATGATAGATGATATGGAACCATCCGAGTTTGTAATACTTGCACAGTTTAGGGCCTTTTGGCAAGATAAGGTTGATAAATTTGAGTTATCAGTAATCATTTGTAATGGGATGTCAATCCTCAAAATTGTTTGCGAGAGTATGGGTAAACTATTAGCATGTATGCGGCAATAATTTGAATTACAAATTTTGTGGCTCAACTGTGATTTTAGTGACTCAACTGTGATTCCTCTTGGAAGCATCCTTCACCTTGATCTAGTCTTTATTAGATTCAGCTCTATGTTTCTCTGATTGCACGAACAAATTAGCAATGTAGGATGAAGTTCATCCGATGAAAGAACAATTTTCTTTAAGAGGAAGAAACATAAATTTTATATAAAAGATTGAACTATCAAATCAACAGCCCTCCCATTTAGTTCTATTACTTTTGCATTTAATTCAAAAATCTGGACCCTTGCTAAGTTGAGCTAATTTGTGAAACTTGGTTTGAAAATTTGTAAAATTTTAGAGGCCGCCAATGTAAAATCCTTCCCCTCTATTGTATAATACTTCATTTCTTATCTGCAGTATATAGAACAATAATTTAAAAAAATTACATAAAATAACACAAGGGAAAACATGAAAAAATCTAGTAACATTTTCTTACAAAGTAGCAAAATCTATCCACAAAGCCATCCAAGAAATGACCGTACTTGTATCTCCATCTCCTGTTGACAAGTAGAGGGCCAATGAAACACCAAAACCCCACCACAAATCCAAGTGCCATGCTTGCGTACAACAACCAATCCACTTCATCTGCATCTTCATCTTCGTTTCCATTTCCATTCGGAACTTCAGGTGCAAAAGTATTCTTCTCTGTACAATCAGGAAGTGGCGCTCCACAGAGATCATTACCGGAAAAACAAGATGCACCAAAGCTTTGCAACTGAGTGCTTGAAGGAATTTGCCCAGACAAGTCATTTTCTGACAGGTTCAAGTGATTAAGAAATGATAAACTTGACATACTTGGAGGAACCCTACCAAAAAGTCGGTTTGTTGAGAAATCAAGGGATTCAATTGATCTCATATTTCCAATCTTCTCTGGAATTTTTCCTACGAAAAAGTTGTGTGATAAATTCAAGGTTTGCAATCCTTCAAGATTTGTCAATTGCATAGGTATTTCTCCTGAGAAATTATTCTTGGAAATATCAATGCTTCTTACCAAATTAAGAATGGAGTTGTATTCAACCAAAAGCCCTTTTGTCACAACGGATGCATCCTCAAAGACAATATTGCCTCTCGTAACAAAGTAATATATAGCGTTTTTCTGATTAGATGAGTTTATTGTCGCCATAGCAGTGAAGTTGTTGATACATCTCGGTATGGTCCCTGAGAGATTGTTATGTGCAACATCTAAAATCCGTAGAAAAGTTAGATGACAAAGTTGAACTGGCAAAGATCCATTAAATTTGTTTGATCGAAGATTGAGAATCAACAATCTTGGAAATCTTTCTCCCACCCATGTCGGAATGCTGCCGAAAAAGTCATTTTCTCCGATGTCAAGAGATATCAAACTCGAACAATTCTTAAGTGACACGGGAAATATTCCAGCCAATCGATTATTGCGAAGGTGCAATGACCTAAGAGAACTTAAAGTTCCAATTGAGATTGGAAGGTTACCAGTAAAGTAATTGTCATCTAAATTCAGCACCTGCAAATGAGGCCAATTCATCCAACAATCTGGTATGTCTCCAGAAAAGTAATTTTTTGAGAGTTTGAGAGAAATGATCACCGACTTATTATCCCCGTTACATATTAAATGAATAATAGACCCCGATAAAGCATTATTAGAAAGATCAAGTAAACCAAACTCGAAAGGTTGATAAGGCAATGGACGGTGATCAAAATATGGAATAACACCGTAGATTTGATTGTTTGAGAGATTCAGCTCCTGATAATGGGAAGAATTCCAAAACCAACGAGGAATAGTTTATTAAAATACA
Organism: Citrus x clementina; assembly: GCF_000493195.1. Lineage (NCBI taxonomy): Eukaryota > Viridiplantae > Streptophyta > Magnoliopsida > Sapindales > Rutaceae > Citrus > Citrus x clementina. Next base: position 19,076,513 of record NW_006262022.1, read on the forward strand.
AATTATTATTAAAATATATATAATAATTTATATTTTGAAAATTATTTTGTATATTAAAAAATTTTAATATTATTTGACTAATAGAAAAATTAAACTACTTAAATTATATTTATATTTATTAAAAAATTAAAGCTAATTTTTTTAATTACTTTTTACTAATGGTATTATAGTCAAAAGAAAGATTTGCCAAGGGTGAATCATTTGCTGCAACTCAAGAAAAGCCAATAAAATTCAGTTTTAGTTCCCTTACCAGCACAAAACCAATTGAATCAAATTTGTTTCTCTCTCTCTCTCTCTTTTGTAGTCTCATCTATACAGTTAATTTGCTCAAACTTGTTTTCTTTTTTAAATTTGATTATTTTTAATTTTGGAAGCTAGTGTTTTTTATTTTTGTTGAGAGAGCATATTTGAAAAAGGAGATTATTTAAAAAAAAAGTATTTTTGGCATTAAAGACAATATAATTGGAAAAAAAATAAGATGATTTTGGAGGGGTCATATATTATATACAATATAATACACGGGTGGGATATTTCTACCCAATTATTTGTATAAACCCATCCCACTTCTAAAAAATATTTATAATAAATACACATTTTTCTAATAAATAAAAATCAACAAAAAATTAATGTAATTAATCAATTAAATCGTTCTTATATTTTTTCTTTTTTTTTACTATTAAAGTAGCTTTAATATAAGTTCTATTTAATTATTTTGCTTTATGACATAAAGTGACCCATTGGGCCAAAAAAAATTTGTTCTTATATCTAATACTTTAGGTACTTAATTTTGTGACTTAGAATCTACCTTCTTAAATGAATCCTAATAATTTTCAACGTTTTACATGTAAATGACATAAATTTGACAGCCTAATAATTTAATGAGTATTTTCTCATAAAGACATTATGCCAGTTTAATTAAAAATAGTCCATTTAAATTTAGGTTTAAGTAATCTTATTAGTCCCATATAAAAAAAAACTAAGTTACAACAAAATAAATTAAGATAGATTTAATTGATTAATTCTTTTAAATTCTTCTTTATTTGAAATTTTTAAAAATAATGAAAACTTTTTGAAATTATTTTCTAAAAGTGGGGTGGATTTGTAGAATTTGTGGGGTAAAAATATCATCACCCATAATACACATGTCCATATAAAGAGAGTTAACACATAAAAGTTGTATAAATAAGTTCAAATAGGGCCCAACACAGAAAATTAAACTAATCCAAGCTTTTTTTTTTTGAATTAAAGTAATCAGGGGGTTGAAAAAAGAAACTTTGCATAAATATGCACAAACTATAAAGTGATGTGGTATGAAAATTGTGATTGAATTAAGCAAATGGGCAATGTTATAACTATTAATTCTTTTGTACTAATTGATGTGACACTATATGAGTGGTTAAATGAATACATCACCAAGCTTATTTTTATTATTTTATATTTTTATTCAACTAATTCTTATGTTATATTAGTTTGTATAAAAAATAATTTCTATAAAAGTTTGTAGTTGTAACATTACTCAAAAAGTTATATGGCTTACAAAAATTTTTTCATTAAGGTTGTGGCTATTTGAACCTCAAAATTCCTCAACATACCCATACTTTTATAAAAAGTTTTAGTACTAAATTATCTGTAAACAAAATTATTAATAAAGACATAATACTGAAATGATTTTTTTTATCATATTTAAGATCTCTTACTTTAATTGGTCTAAACAAGAGAAATCGAAGTGAAAAATTGATTCTGATATTAGAAATATGCCAGCTAATTATGAGAAATTGGACTCAGATTTACAAATGGGTAATTTCTTGATTTTGGCATGATACGGCAAAGTAGCAAACATGCTTAAGAAAACGAAATGTGCATAAGAGAATGATATCATATTGGTTGCTATAAGGTCCGCCGTTTATTCATACGATATTTCCAATCTAACTAATTTAGGATGTAAAATTGAAATGTATTTATGACCACACCTTTTGCCTTTTGGCAAATTTTCCGTGCCCGTTCATTTCGAATTCTGGACCATCATTTGAAATTTCCGCGTCATTGACTGCTATGGTTCCGTAAGTGGACTTGCGATTAGCCTGAGTTACTAGGCACTTATCACTAAATCACATAACGTGACTTAGTTGCCTGCTTCATGGGAATAATTGGTGACCTGTTTGCTTGTTTGATTGAGTTGGGGGGAGAACACAAAAAACAAAATTTTGTTTCATTTGATCAATCATTCAAGAATCCAGGACTGAGAGCAAACTCGGAACTGTAGAAAACGAAGAATATAGAAATTGAGGTCCCGAGAAATTGAGAGCAAAATAGATAAAGAAGGATCGGAAAAGAACAAGCTAGAAAAATTAAAATGGAAGACAGAAATGCCGAGAAAAGAGATAAAAATAAATAAAAAGACTAGAGAACAAAAATGCATTAGAGGATTAAAATGAAATAATGTAAATTAGAGGGTAAAAATATTTTTTGACGTTCGAGAATTCATGTTTTAGCCTTGAGTGGGGTTATTTAAACTCACCAATTTCTCCTTTGTGCCTTATTTTTTAAATTAAAATATTAATTATCAAATTAATTTTGATAAAATTATCTAATTAACCCCTCTTCTCTCTCTCTCTCTCTCTCAATTCCTGATCAGCTCTAATAAATTCTTTCGACTTTCTCGTCTACAAATGAATGTGAAATCTTACAAATACTTGAAATTAATTTTCCTATAGGCTATAACCAATATCAAATCAAGGCTTGGTGGCTCGAATTCCTTCAAGACTAGGGTTCTCAGGGCCAAAGGGGTTTGCATGCTTCGCTTAGAAATTTTAGAGGCTGAATAACTAAACTCAGCAAACCATTTGGCTCACTGATCTTATTCAAAAGCTCTTCGACCAACAGCTTAATAATAAAACTATTCTTTCTTCAATTTATAGGAACAAATCCACCATCCAAAAATGAGTATCAAGAATTTTAAGTAACCACGAAAGCAACAAATTTTTTGTTTTTCCCAAAAATCTGTGTAAAGTTACAAATCTTTGCATTAAATTGAAAATAAATTAAAAAATCACAATTCAAATGCCACAAATAAAATGTAGTGGAATTTATGAAAAAAAAAATCCATGGCCAAAGAGAGTGAAACCATAAGTTTTTAATTTGCAAAAAGTGATGTTGAGAGAGAACAAGCACTGTAAGAAAGAGAAGGAAATTAATGGGCAATTTTAAGATTTTAAAATTTTAATAATTATTATATTTTTATGATGGGTGTAAAAAAAAATTTAGTGGTTTTAAATAATCCCATCTTTAGCTTTTAGTACAGACATAAGTTCTTTTATCACTCCTAACTGTTAATCTTTTAACCATACAATTAAGAAAAGTTTGCAAAGCAAAGAATCCATGGAAGAGTCAGAATCAAACCAGTGGAGACTCTCAAGATTTTTTTTTCCCCTAGTTAATCATAAAAATATCATCGGAACTATCAATTTGCATTATTAGATTGGAAGATTGTGACACATTAATATAAGTCGAACTCGTGGATAATTTTGGAGGAAAATAAATTTAGCTACCTACTTCATGCGAATTGACGACCTGTTTTCCTGTTTGATTGCGTATCAAAAAAATGGAAATTTATTTCATTTTCAAGCATTCAAAAGAATCGAGAGACTGAGAGCAACTTAGAAAAGATAAAAGAGGAAGAAAGTAGAAATTGAGGTCGACAGAAATTATAGAGAGTAAAATAGATAGAGAAGGAAAGGAAAAAATGAAAATGAAAGAAATAAAGACCGAGAGACAAAGAGGAAAAAAAGAAGTTATCAAAATATGTATTGGATGGTTATAATAACATCGTAAATTAGAGGGCAATAGATTTATAAATTTTGAGAATTTAGTTGTTATAGTTCTCACTATTAAATTTTGAACTCTACGGAGAAGTTTTAAAACAATCAATCCGTGATTATTCAAGATTCGGTTACAAGAGCGATACACTTTTTATTTTTTATTTTTTCATTTTGAGTAGCACTATTGGCCCTTCAATAATCCTTATTAAGACCCCTGTTTTTTTTGGTTCTTACAACTTAAACCACATATGAAATTACTTTAAAAGACAAATAAAATTCTAATGAAAATCATGTAGACTGCACAATTCTCTTCTACGAGCCCATTTAAAATAACGGGAAAAAATATTCAAAATAAAAGAGAGAAAAAAAAATAAGTAACAAAGATTTGTTATGTAAAACATAAAATGGTCCACGAAATTATTTTCATTAAAGTGGGGTTATTTAAGCCCACAAAATTTCTTTAAACACCCATATTTTTGTAGAAAATTTTATATTAAATTATCGGTTAACAAAATTATTAATAAATAGGTAATACTGAAATGATTTTTTATTTATATTTTTAGTCTTTAATTTTAGGTGTGAATTTTTTTTTTTCTGATAACAGAAATATGCCAGGATAATTATGAGAAATTAGATTCAACGTAATTAATTCAGAATTGTAGAACTAAAAAAGTATATAAGACAACACCTATCCCTTTCGGCAAGAAACTAACCTCGGGAGGAAAATGGAGAGCCTGAGACCAAACTAGAAATGATAGAAGAGGGAAATAAATAGAAATTGAGGTCGAGAGAAATTATAGAGAGGCAAAATAGATAAAGGAGAATAGAAAAAGAAAAAGAAAAAGAAAAAGTGGAAGAAAGAAAGGCCGATAGCAGTGGTTAAAAAAAAAAATTGTTAGATGGTTAAAATGAAATACTGTAAATTAGAGGGTAACAAAATTTTCTGATAAATAAAACGTAACAGTACTAATAAAAAGAGACTTCATACAACTATATATTAAATGTCAGAGATCCAATAGCAAGTTGTAAGTATCTTAATTAGCTAAATTACACTTTCCACTTCTCTTTTTTTTACATTTTAAAAAATATGTTCAAATCCACAGGCCAAAGTATCTTCATTCTAGATTTAATTTTTGTAATGCCTATCTGAAAAATTTTCTCCATAAAAAATTTTCTTTATAGTTTTCACGAGGCCTAAAATACTTTGTGCAAGGACAACAAATTACATTCCTTCACTTTCCATTTATTTAATTTGAAATTGAGTTATTCGTTTTGCGAATCAAAGATATTGTACAAAAAATTGGGCTGCTGGTCCAGCAGAGACTTTCTTATTTTGTTGGTCAAGAGATTTCATTGGCCCTGAGATTAACTTTGGTCTAATTGGTAGGCTAAGTAGACAATGAATAGAAATTGTCAAGACATGAAGCCCTCAAACTACTAACAGTACTAGTGTTTATTCATTTGTATGCATATTGGTTCCTGTTATTCCCAGCTTGTTCCCGCCATGTTTGTGCATAAGGCTGCTGCTCTTGTTCAAAAGTTCAGTCACGAAACGAAAACGTTATTGAACTTGCTTGAAAGAAAAAATTAGGAATTTTTTAATTATAAATAGAGGAATCCCTCACTATGTGCATATGCGAACTACAGCATCCTGAGAATATATTGAAGGGTAAAATGGGTAGGATCACATACTACACTAACTTAACAAGATTTTCAAGCAAGTGCAACAAAGTATAACTCCAAATACTGTAAGAAACAATAGAGGAAAGAATTCTTAAAAACCAAGTTCATGTGTGTCTTATACTTAACTCAAATTCAGTCCAATTGAGGTTAAAGCTTAAACCAGTCGCAAAACAGCAGATCCGATGGGTGAGCTGCGAGCTGCGTCGATGACAATGGTTGTGGCTGCATTGGTGACTATGGGTTGGCTCTATGTCTACCGTGCCGTCTTCGATCATTAGTGCTGTCAGCTACCACTTTTCTTTTGCATTGTGTGTGTGAAAAGAAGAAGAGATTTGTTCGTAGTCGTGTGTGCTGTGCGTGTTTCAATTTGATTGTTTTTTGTTATATTTTGGAATGGCTAATTATAAGAACTAACTCAATACTTCAACCTTTAATTAATCAAGATCGAATTGAAACAAGATTGATAAAGATCTGAGTAAAGAGCAGAAAAACAGAACAAGATTTCAGAGAACTAGCTAACAGACTTGAAGGAAAAATTCACACTCTTTCATTCATCAAAACTGAGTACAAAACCGATCACAAATGAAGAGAAGATTACAAGAATCACGTGTGTAGAAGAATTATTCTAATTGGGGAAGAAATGAGTGAAAAAGAGCTTATATATCAGATGCTACAAGCTAGCTTCACGTTTTTGGAAAATTTCCAGAAACCATATAACGAACTTTAACAACTCAGGCCACGTCAGCAGAAATTTACAAATACATCCTTCAACTGAATGCAATCTGCACAATGACCCATGCAACTCTCATGTGATTTCACTTTAGTCCCAAAAATCAGTTAATCACTTATCTAGATTTTTTAAAGTTATGGTGAAATGATGCCATTTCATATGGTGAAACGATGTCGTTTCACTTATCTAGAAACGACATGTCCTTTTTATCATTCTACATAGGATGACATATTGTTTTATATGGGATGACATGCAGTTTTATATAGGACAACCTGTCATTATTTATAGGAGCTTCTTTTATTTTAAAAGATCATATTACTCTTTTGATGTCATCACTTACAAACGGCAACTAACGGATTAATGGTTGACATACAATTTTTGTTACTTAAAGTGAATGATTGATACACTCTTAAAATGTTATAATATTTTTAATAATATTATAAATTTAAGACATATGAATGATAATTTCCAAAAAAAGAAAAAAGACACTTCATTGATCTACAGTGATCCTACTGAATTCTAAAGAGAAGAAAGTACAGTAGAGATGCCTGGGCTTAACTTCATCAAATGCTAATGTGCAATTAACCCGTGCGAGCTATAACAAATAACTCTTTTAGAATTTTCTCCCGCGGTTAGATTTGGTACTTCCAACTAACACAATAACAGATAACTTGTAAAATCGGGTGGTATGAAAGCCCTCTAGAGCCCAAATCTTTAGTTCCCCTTGTTTGGACTTTGGACCTTCTTCACTCTGGGGGGCTTTTGGCAACAAGTCCACAACGTAACGCCCACTAGATCACCCGTATACTGGAAAATTTAAAAAATAAAAAATAAAATGAAGTGTGAATCCAACAATCAAGTGACGTCTCCAAATTAACGTGAGAAAATTGTAGAGCAACAAGCATCGAACTCTCAGTAAGAGTGAGTCGCACTGTTATTAACAAAACAAAACAAAAACGAAACAAAACATGCTCTCTGTCAAGTGTCTCTCTGATCAAAATTAATTTTCCATTTTAATTATTATAATCACCAGATCAAATCGAAAGGAACCATAATATTTATTCACCAATTTAATGTTAGGAAATTGAGCTTCCTCCCAAGATCACTCCAAACAATTTGTCAAGCAACAAACTAATAAGAAAAATATTAAATAGAGAATACATCAATCACACAGCACAAGATTTACGTGAAAAACTCTAAATTCGGAGAAAAACTACGGCCGTTGTCACAAGACAACCAGAAAAAAAATATTCACTATATGAAAAATTATTACAACCACATTTTTAGAAATAATTTTCTCTCACCCAAGCCCCAAATATATGATCCCGAGAAATATTCTTCAACAAAACAAACTCGTAATACCCATATTGAGGAGCCAAATACTCCTTCAATATAACTACATGCTTAAGAACATTTCTCTCTCTCAATTTCTCATCAAAACTTGGATACAAAAGTGAGGAGGAGCACCCTCTTATTTATAACCAAACGGAAGCACTATTCAAACCGCGTTATTGTTCATGCCGGGTTACTGTTCACCGCGTGGTCAAACCTTTTTTTTTTTAATCAATTTTCAACAATCTCCACCTTGATTAAAAAAAAATTTCATAGCTACTGCTACAACACACTGTCTTCACCAACAATCATAATTCTCAACATAGAGAATTATCATACTCCACCATAAAAAAATATACTACTTAGAATCAGCCATTTTAAGATTTTTCTCTGCACATGTCAAACATATCCGCTGAACATTATGGTGCAATTCTCAATGTTTGGTTCCCTGAGAATTCTTCAGCCATGACATAACTTTTCCACCACACACCTTGCATTTATACCAAGCCAATGCCTGCGTGCAAACTTGTAGACCTCGCTGATAATAACATGTTCTCTTTCATGGCAACTTGGAGATCTACATGCCGAAAGAACTAACTCAGTCTCTTATCAAAAGGAAACTCACCATCTGCGAGAATATCAGTATCTCTTTTTACTGATTATGGAGCAATTTGCCGATCCCGCTCCACCTTCTTGACAATTTCCTTAAGGTGCTAAATTGCCACACCTTCAAATCTTTTTGCATACTAGATTGGACAAAACTTTGACTTGATTTCTCCACAAGCCAAAAAATCATTCTCCCATTAATTTTTATATTTCAAATTTCACCGGATTTGAAAATTTCAATCCTGACATATTTACTTTGCAGATAAGCTTTTACTCTTCACCGCGGACTATTTGGATTGGCTCCCACTGCTTCACGTGAACAGTATCGTATACATGAATAATATCATATACGTGAATAGTACCGTGTACGTGAACAGTGTCCCGACACCAGAATTTCAACTAATGGCTCTGATACCACTGTTAGGAAATTAAGCTTCCTCCCAAGATCACTCCAAGCAATTTGTCAAGCAACAAACTAACAAGAAAAATATTAAATAGAGAATATATTAATCACACAACACAATATTTACATGGAAAACTCTAAATCCGGAGAAAAACTACGGTCGTTGTCACAAGACAACCAGAGAAAAATATTCACTATATGGAAAATTATTACAACCACATTTTCAGAAATAATTTTCTCTCACCGAAGCCCTAAATACATGATCTCGAGAAATATTCTTTAACAAAGCAAACTCGTAATACCCATATTGAGGAGACAAATGCTCCTTCAATATAACTACATGCTTAAGAACATTTCTTTCTCTCAATTTCTCATCAAAACTTGGATACAAAAGTGAGGAGGATCACTCTCCTATTTATAACCAAACGGAAACACTATTCAAAATCGTGTTACTATTCATACCGCGTTGTTGTTCATGCCGCATCACTGTTCAAACTGCGTGGTCAAATTGCGTTACTGTTCACCACTTGGTCAAACCTTTTTCTTTTTTTAATCAATTTTCAACATTTAAGAAACAATGTCATTCCCTCTTTTTAACCCTAGATCAAAATTCACAAATGGCTTATCAAAAAGCTCGAGAGCGCGACATGCTGGACTCTAGGGGTGGGCAAAATCGGGTTCGGGTCGGGTTCGGGTCAATTCAATCGGATTTCGGGTTGATTGGGTTGGTTAAAAATTAATCCGAATGAAACCCGAATTATAGACCCGACCCGATAGTTCGGATCGAGTCGGGTCGGGTCAACGATGCGGGTTAAATTCGGATAGGATTGGGTTCGTATGTAATCAATTTTGAAAGCTTCAAAATCTTGTTCGGGTCACAAAGTCAGAAAGGGCAGACCGGCAAAGCCAAAAACTCGGGTCGGGTTGGAGCTTGAGCCTTGGAGCAGCAGATCGGTGCCCACGGCAGCAGATCGCAGACGAGTTTTCAGCAGTAGATGGGCACACGTGCAGCGGTAGATCGCGACAGCTGAATGCACAGCAGCAGCTCGCGACGACTAGTCGGAGAGGCAACAACAGATCCGGGACTGGAGAGGGTTGTGTGTGTGAGTGTTGTGGCTGTGGGTTGTGTGTGTGAGATCGTGAGGGTTGCAAACTTGCAGAGGGTTTGTTGTAGTTTGTTTGTAATTTGTATTTTGCGATTTGTGAATCTGTTTGTGTTTATGAAATTGTGACTGTGAGTGTGCCCGTGTGGTGTGTGCGTGTGTTTAGGTTAGGTTTAGTTTTTTTTTTTTTTATAACCCAATCGGGTTTTCTGATCGGGTCGGTTTTACCCGACCAGATCAAAACCCGATCGGGTTTATAAAATTTCATCCTATCGGGTTTCATACACAACCCGATCAGATCCGATCCGAACCCGAAAAGTTTCGGGTCAGATCGGGTCGGGTCGGGTATTTTGCTCACCCTTATTGGACTCCCTCTACTCGATGCTAGCGCTCATCTTCATACTTGCCGCTTGCGTCGAGCTCTGTGACGTTGCCACCATTGTCGACATCTATCGTCTCATTCAATACGACATCTCCGGCGTCCCATTTGGATCTCGGCTGGCGAGCCTCAATCACCACACCGGCTTGCTCCATTTTTCGCCCGGCGCGGACCAGTCACGAACCGTTGTTGTGATTCCGGTTCGCGAATTGAACATTAGCTTGTCAGAGGTATTTTTATTTAGTTTTTTAACGATTGTCATTGCTAAATATAAAGCTTTTGTGAGTTAAGATTTATGAGATTTTCTATTTTCTATTCAAACACATCCAAATTGATTTTTTATTCTTATAAGTTCTAATCACTTGCGTAAAACAAAAGTAATTAATTAACAATAAACAACTACGTATATGTATACATCTTCTTCTACACGGTACTATAACTCTTATCTCATTAACAATTCCATTCTTGTTATCTAAAACACTTTGAACGCCCAAAAAGCTGCAAGCATGACAAGTCCACTAGCAAGACAAACATTATTCAATACCCTTTCTGCCCTTTCCTTTTTCTCTTTTCTATCAATTTTCCTCATCAAAAACTCCTCATATCTCTCTTTCACTTCCTCTCTCCTCCCATTCTTTCTCTTCCCACTCTCCATAACCCCTTGCAAAATTACCAAACCATCATTCCCACTCAAATTCCTCCCCTCCATGTCTTTCATTTGCATGTTCACTTCTTTCACAGTTTCACGCATAACATTTCCTCACCTTTCTTTCCCCTTCCCCCAGGTGTCACCATCACTTCACACTCCATGCACTCCCTCGCCGGAAACAATCCCCACCGTTGATTACCACCTGCGGCGATCACCACCGCATATTTCACGTGCAAGTCACTTGTCAACCAGCCTTGTCGCACGGAAACCGGCAACCGGCTGGATAAGTTCACCGCCCGGTTTCTGCTAGAGTCGATTATTATCCAACTCAATGTCAAGTTCTTTTCAAGCTCTTCAAACAGAATATTTGCTTCACTCACAAAGGGTATCTTCGTCGGAACGGAATCTTTCGCGTCGACCAGGTCAATGCTTAAAGGTGGGAACTGAAACCAGCCGGTTACTGTCTCATTCTCTGCAACCCTAGAGAAGACGGGATCGTTTCTGTAGTAAAGATCAACGGCCGAGATTATCTGTTCGGTGACAAGTAAAGAATCATCATCATGAATGTGTTTTGAGGGTTCTTTTTGGCAACCAAGAACCGGGAATGAGTGAGAGAAAAAAGACCGGTGACCACCTCCGGGGTAGGAGGAGACGAGGGTTCGCACACGTGGGTCGTTAGAGGAAGGCCACGTGGAGGAGCAGATATGTTGCCAGAGTTTTTCTTGTGCACATAGAGAGTGTAGACGAGATGAAGTGCAAGCTGCGGCGGCAAGAGTTTGGCCGTCGAGTCGGGTTAAGATATGAGTCTCAATGATGTCGGGAAGCAACGTTGTGATGCCTTGATGGCTTGTAAATTTTGTGGGACAAGGAGAAGAAGCCATTGCTTCTTAATTTTTTACCTCAAAATGGAGTTTGAATGTTGGGTTCATTTATAAGCAAACGAGTTAGGCCTAATCGGTCTAATAACAATGTTGAAACAAATAATGATAAAAGGTGGATCAGTTTTAGAAAATGTTATTCTTTGGTTAATCCAATCATAGGATAAGTTGTTGATTCGCTTTAATGTAATGAGAAAGATTTATGAATTAAATTCTAAAAGTCAAGGTTGGTAGGCTATAGACAAATGCATAAAAGATAGAAAAAGGGAATTTCCAGGCAGTGGATGAAAAAGAACAAGGACCTACATTCATAAACATTTCATTAAGAAAGGAATAACAGTCGACGTTTTTTTTTTTTCTTTTCCCTCTCAATCTTTTAGATTTAAAAAAAAAAAAATTTATGGGCCCTAAGGCGTGTGGTGGAGTGTTTTTTAAGTAATTTAATTTAATTAATCACTTGAGTTCAAATTCTGAGAAAAGTAGAGAAATGAAAATTGATTTAAAATTTATCTTATTCTCTACCTTTAAAAAGATTAAATATATATATGTATGGTAGTTTATAAAAAAATTTGTGCTATTTTTTATATTTTTTCTTATAAATACAAAATACAATAGTAAGATAAGAGGATTCTTAAAATGATTTTCAGGTAGTTTTTCTTTGATTAAACCTATGTTTTGAGGGCGGATAAAAGCCTAAAAAGTCATGAATCTATAGGTTTCGTCAACTTCCCCAATCTTTTTTTCTTTTTCTTTTAAAAAAATCTGTTAGCGATCTACTTGTTTTGTCAATAAATAATAAAATGAAAGCTTATAAGAAAAAAAAATTCATTTGTATAAAACCTTTTTTTAAATTAAAGAAAAGCACTTTCAATTTTTTTTTTTTTGGAAGTCTAATGAAGTCATTGCGATTGATTGTCACTACCTGCAAGATATCATAACGTGTGAGTTGTGACCAAGACCTTATCCTCTCAGGAAAGTTGGATGAAAATGTTTGCTACAAGGAACAGATCAACGTCACAACACAAGTTGGGATATTCTTTTTTAATTCACTTGTAATAATTCTATTTAAAAAAGAAACAAAGAGAAATATTGTGTTGTTTTTCTTTCAGTACTCTGGTGAGAGGTATTCATTGCCATGACGTGGCTTAAATTTAGTAAATAAACAATTCTCTGTAAAAGTGATGCTACAATTATGTAATAGGTGACTCAAAGTTACGTTAAGCGTAACTTACGTTTTTTGTCTTTTTCTTTTGGCTAATTTCACTTAAGTCCTTATATTCTTTATGTTTTATGTTTATGGATGTATTTGCCTTCTTCTATCAATTATACATCTATTTTTCATTCTTTCCAGGGTTCTTTTTATTTCTCTAAATAATAACATATGATTATCAAATTCATATAAATCTATGAATTCAAATATGTAGATACACCAGTGGTACATTTAACCAAGCACAGGTAAATTATCCTGTACATGAAAAAGAACTACTTGCAATATACAAAGGAACAAAAAAGTTTTCATTATTCTTATTACAAAAGCAATTTATAATAGAGACAGATAACTCTCAGGTAAACTCATTGATAAATAGAATTTTGCCAAACGAACCTCAATACAGAAGGTTACATAGATGGTAGGCTTATTTGTCATATTACAATTTTAAAAGGTATATCGGCGGGAATCCATCGACGTAAGTTCCGGAGATGAACCCGAATGGGCATTAGTCCGGTCCGTATTGATGGGGATCTAACAATTTCCTTGCAGATTTTTTAAGCAAGAACATAGAATTTAGAGATGAATCCAGAAGTAAATAAAATTCTTTCTGGAATAAATGCCGAATTACATAGATTGGCAACAGAAGCATCAGACATAATCGATGCCATAAATTATATTAAAGAGGCTTCAGAAGCCTATGAAAAAGGAGTCCATTTGTTGGGATCATACTTAAACGACCTGACAAAAGCACTCTCAATAAACAATGTGCCAGTTAGCACCAGCCCAATGGATACAGGAAGCAGTGGTGGACCCCTTAGAGACCATAAACCAATCTCTGATCCTGCTCCTAGCCAAACCATATCCATAGAAGTTGATCCTCCAAAACCAAGTCCATCTAAGAAATACATCCAAATAAATAATCCCTATATTAAAATGTAGGCTTAAAGTTTCGTCTATATTTTTATCTTTTATGTGCACACAATATCTAGGGTGACATGTGAATAATAGCTTAGTATAACATAGGTTTCCTTCTGTCTTTTTATTTTTCTTTTGTCCTTTTTTCATTACAGACATTTCTATTTTTATTTTTCCTACTTCCTGTTTTATTTCTTTTAGTTCTTCCTTAAGATTTAAAAGTATCTCTTTTAATTCTCTTAATGTGGTTTCCATTAAATCTAAGGATACTTATTGAAGTTTTACTTATTCGGATGTATGTTACGTTGCATGTAACATAGGTTTAGCCTTATGTAATTGGGATAAAAGGCGTTAATATATTGCTTGTATTTAAAGGGTGTGTTCTGCACACTGTATTATATTCTACTGTATTATATTATTTTAATACAAATGTATTATATTATACTACATTACATTAGTAATGTATTATAATAATATTGTATAATGGTTTGTATTACATTGTATTGCATTAATTTTATTGTGATTAATTTAAATTATACATTTAGAAAATAATATTTTTTAGTACCTAGAAAAATATTAAGTATAGAAGTTTTAAATTTTAAAAATTTAACATTATTTTTAGTATAAATTTTAAAAAATATCATAATTTTTTCATAAAGATCGAAGCTTATAACTTTACATTTTTGGCAACATAACATTCATTTTTCACTATTTTCTAAATATATAATGTGTAAAATAAAGATCAAAGGATATAATTTAATCAAATAATCTCTAAATAATATCATAATCTAATAATGTTTTATATTATTATTTTATTGGTATTAATTGTAAATTAATATTATTTAAATTTATTCATTTACAAATATTTATTATTAGTTATATTAAATTATTATTTAAGTAATTATTATTAGTTATATTAAATTGTTAAATAATAATAAATTTTATATATTAATTATTATAATATAATTTTATAATATAATATTATGTTATATTTTTTTTATATACTATTTAAATACTTATTATTAGTTATAGTAACTTATCAAATATTAATCAATTTTATTTATTAATTATTATATAATTAAATAATACATTATTTTGTTATATTTTTAATATAATGAAAATTAAAATATGAATAATAAATAATAAATTTATTAATTTATATTAATAATTATGATGTAAAAATAAAAGAAAATAAAAATTAATATCATATTAAATTAAAAAGTTATATTTATTTATTATTATTTATTAAAAAAAAAAAAGCAAAAGCAAAACACTAATATGGCAACTACCGCATTAGCTAAACCCAACTCCGCATTAGCATACCCCCTTTAACCCATTACAATTTTTTTACAAACACAACCTTGTTATTAAGTTAATGTGAACTGTATTTTAATACCCTGTAATCCTATGATTCAAGCACAGCCAAAGTGATGAACTGAGACCAGCAAAGCCAAACCAAATGATTTCAACGACATAGTTGGGATGATAAAACAAGAATGTTCTACCTACAGTTATGGTTCTGGCTTATTGACAATCATTCAAGCAAACTTACTTCAAGAAACGTGTAACATGAGGGCGATTCCCACATTGATGATACAGGTACAATTGAGGTCTTGGCCACTGTGAAATTGCAGCACATAGCAACAATGGCAAGCATTAAATTGCAACCCAGGCTAGCATTCCATTAAAGACTAGAGATGGCTGGACTTGAGAAGCAAAATGGAATGTTAAGCATCAGAAACCTTCTTAAAAGAAAAGCAAGTTTCACCGTCAAAACTTATGGAGTACACCTGAGAGTTAAGCTTCTCAAAGAATAATAATCAAACTCAATAAGAGATGAAGAGTAGCTCAACTGAAAGAGTTTCAAATAATTCACGCAGCTCCATCACAGTATAATCAATCACTCATCACCCCAAGTTGATGGTCCACCCAATCCAACTTCAGGTTCCTGAGACAATTGAACTGTCAGACCCATACCCCTGTTTTTAGATTTCTTCTTCTTAGCAGAAGAGGTAACTAAGCCATCAACTGAGTTGAATTTAGAAGCTTCATTAACCATATTGTCACCATCAAATTCAGGATTTCCTGCAATATTGGCAGAGAAGAGCTCTGTGAAAGCGGCTTCTTGATTGTCAATAATGTCAAGTTCTCCGTGTTTCTCCTTTGACTGTTTCTTCTGTTTCTTTTTAAATATGTTATCATCATCGTCAACTTGAATGTCTTTGTTTGAGTGATTTTCACTGGTTTTCTTTCTCTTCCGCTTCAGATCTTTCTCCATATCAACATCTCTAGAACTATTTAGATCGCCATCTTTGTTTCGACCAGGCACAATGCCTCCAGAGTTCATTGCATCATTAATAGCATCAAGCTCCCCTTCTTTCTCTTTTGACTTCTTTTTCAATTTCTTCCCTGCTGCAGAATCACTTTTGCGCCACTGAATTTCTTTATTTGAGGGTTTGTCATTTGTTTCTCTAGTGCCATCTCTTTTCTTTTCCATATGAACTTTTATCGTGTCATCAGCATTATTTGAGGAATCATTAACTTTATCAACTATATTGTCCTTCTCATTTTTGGTGATTCTATCTATTGGTCTAGCATTGAATATATGCAAGTTTGGCAATAGATTTTTGACCTGCAACAATATTGAACATAGATTAATCCAGCTAGGAGCAGAATTCTTGAAAGATGATTAACATGATAAAATGATTGCGATATTACCTTCTTTGCCAATTTATCATATTCAGCTACAGGGTTTCCTTGTAGATTGAGGTTATTCAGACTGACTAATGACTTCAGCACCTGCTATTCGAGCATGTTACCATTATGCATGGTGACGAAGTATATAGAAAAAACTTGATGAAAACAAATATAAAAGAAACAAATATTTCAATGCCTCACCTTCAATTCTGACCATCTCGTGATCAAGTTCTTTCCTAAGTCTAAATTTTGAAGCTTCTTATTAAAAGCCAACTCGGCCGGAAGAGTCTAGACAATTCAGAGAGTGAGACAGAGAAAGACAACATAAGAAATGAACAAAATATCAATCATGATATTAACAAACAAAAAAAAATATAATGAATTTGAGGATAGCCTGCTATCATAAAATGACCACTGGGTACATGATTTACCTTAATGTCATTGTCAGCAAGTCGGAGTTCTTTCAATTCTGTGCAAGACTTGAGCGAAGAACCAATAATCTGGACTTGGCAGTTTGAGAGAGAGAGCTGGAGCCAATCTTGATTAACAGCCTTAGCAACAGTCTTTCAAAATAATAGCTAACGGCAATTAATGACCAAAGCATTGCTTACCTTTGTAATAGCTTTCATATTGAGCAGAGAATCGCCAATTTTGCGAATTGGATTTCGAGAAAGAACTGCATGAGAAACAAACATTTATCCCAAGAATCAACTTAAATTCCAATAATGCTTTGATCTGAACACAGTATCATCAATCACGAACATGCAAAATAAAAAAGAATTGCACACAAGTTTGCTATCTCCTCAAAATCAAACAGGTTTGCTCTCTACTCAAAAGTCTTTCGACCATGCCTTAACCAACCACTCCTTTAAACCAAATCCTAGAACAAGTAAAATTTATAGAGTTAAAAATTATTGACTCTAAGAAAAATGTAATTGTTACTTCTCTAAGAATTACAGCTCTTATTCCTCTCCCATTCTCGCCAAAGTTCTATATAGACAACACCACTTGAACAAACATAGGCTAGAGCATGTAATGTCAATCTACTAACAAACATCAGCCAAGGAACAGATTTTATCAAACACAATGAAGTGTGAACATGAAGAAATAAGAATCTGTACCAAGAGAGTTCAATTCCTTCATCTGATCAAGTTTGCATATCGAAACAATCTCATTGTCTGCACAACCACCCCGCCCAACAAAAAAAAAGGTTAAAAAACGAACTGATTTCCATATTTTCATATCACCAACTTACAAAAAGGGCGCTGCAATTAGGGTCTAAATCTCACCATTCAGAATTAAAGCACGTAAGCTCACGACAGACATCACCTCATCCATCGATCTAAGCTTATTTTTGCCCGCATTCAACACCTGAATTTCAAAGACAGAACAAGGTGAATTTAAATAATCCAATTAGCTCATCATTTTCAAACCTAAACTACTTCAAACAACTAGTTTAGATCGAGCAAGTGTCCCAATGGACAATAATAACAAACGGATAAAAGATTTCAACCAAATCGCCAGTAACAATAAGCATCGGAACCTTCTCATGGGAAAACAAGAATCTCTCATAAGCAACCATTTAAAAGTGTAAAAAATGTAAAATATCACGAACAAAGCAAGGGAATGACACTTACAGTGAGCTTAGAGAGTCCTTCGATTCCTTTTAAGCTTTGCAATTTGTTTTGCACAACTGATAGCCACTTCAAATTCACGCAATGCCTCAACCCCTTCAAATAAAATTAAAAAAATAATAATTAAATTTCATGCCAAGAAATGATAAAGGCGTAAATTTGTTACTGGGGTGTTGGGGAAATGAATGAATGGTAGGCACCTCAAGAGAAGTGAGGTTGTTGGAGCTAAGGTCGAGTCTCTCCAAGTTGTTGAAATCGGTCAAGCAAGAGAAGTCGGAGAGAGCTTTGTGAGTGAGAGTCAGAGATTTTATGGAATTGGGATCGCCAGTCTTGCTGTCCTTCAAAATTTGCTCGGTGCTCAGTCGTGTCATGATTTGGCTTCTTCGGTTTAGTCTTTGAGAATTAGCAAAACCCTAGCTTTGAATGTCTCTGCTTCCAGGGTTTATCTCTAAACTCCTAGGCAGTGTTTGTTCCGTACTCGTTTGAGTCAACCGACACGTCGTTGCAATGTAATTCTTTTTGCAAACCTGAAGGAGTTCATATTAGTGAAATTTACACATATGATCCAATTGTTAGGTCAATTCACAAAAAATAGCTCAACTTTTCTCTCTCTCTCTCTCTCTCTTTTTTTTTTTTCCCTGGGGCCGGATCACAATGCCCAAAAATATGTTTGTTATATATTTTTCCTTTAATTAGGTTTGAATGGAAAGAAGAAACCTCCCCGTTAAATATCAAACTCTTAACCCTTTTATTACAAATTGAACTTGAGTCATTTTGAGCACAAAATGCATTCACAAGCAGCCGATCTCTACCTAAAAGTATCTATGTTATATTAACTGTATACAGTTTAAATAATCTATCACACACAGTCACTCAGTCATAAACAATCTAGTTTTTTCATCTCTTTATCACTGGTACCAAACACCATTTTCTTCACTCATTCTACTCTAAATCATTATCAAACCCCAATCGTAAAAATATTAGGTTTGTGTCTGGAATATTGTGAGATTTTTTTTCTAAAATACAAATTTAATTTAGAGAAAATGTTTGTAAATTATCTAAAATGGTTCTTCATTAGCAATGTAGGATGGACTAATGAATGGACAACTCTTATTTTTTACCCTCTGAAACGAAGAAACATAAATTTTATGTAGAGATTGGACTGTGAAATCAATAGCCCTCATGAGTCCTTTTGTTGATCTAAATGCTGAAACATGGTGAAAAAATAGTGTAATTTTGGAGGGCTCCAACGTCCAATTCTTTCCTTTTATTGTAATGATCGAGTGACATTGCATCCTGGGCCCCAAGTACATAATCCAACAAACATACAGTCACGGAAAAATCTAGTAACATCTTCTTACAAAGCAGCCAAATTCATCCATAAAGCCATCCAAAAAATGACAGTACTTGTACCTCCATCTTCTGCTGACAAGTAGAGGACCTATGAAACACCAAAACCCCACTACAAATCCAAGTGCCAAGCTTATATACAACAGCCAGTCCACTTCGTCTTCATCTTCGTTCCCATTTCCATTTGGATCTTCTGGTACAAGAGGATTATTCTCATTACAATTAGGAAGTGGAGCTCCGCATAGATTGTTGCCGGCAAAACAAGATGCATCGAAGCTTTGCAATTGAGTGCTTGAAGGAATTTTCCCAGTCAAGTGATTGTTGGACAAGTTCAGGTGATTTAAAAATGACAAACTTGGCATACTTTGGGGAATTTTACCAGAAAGTTGGTTCGCTGAGAAATCGAGGGACTCAATTGATTTCATATCACCAATTTTCTCAGGAATTTTGCTGGTAAAAAAATTGTGGGACAGATTCAGTGATTGCAATTCTTTAAGATTTGTCAGTTCCATCGGTATTTCTCCCGAGAAATTATTCTTCGAAATGTCTATGCTTCTTACCAAATTCAGAATGGAGTTATATTCAACCATAGACCCTTTCGTCACAACTGATGCATCCACCACAACTTCACTCTCATCCATCATTGCAATGTAGGATATCGCATTCTCTAGAATAGATGAGTCCGTCTTCGCCATAGCAGTGAAGTTACTGATGCATCTGGGTATAGTCCCTGAGAGATTGTTATAAGCAACATCTAAAATTTGTAAAGAAGTTAGACGACAAAGTTGAATTGGAAAATCGCCATGGAACTTGTTTGATCGAAGAATGAGAATCGACAATCCAGAAAATCTTTCTCCCATCCATGTTGGAATATTCCCGACAAACTCGTTTTCGCCCATGTCAAGAGATACCAAACTTGAACAATTTTGAAATGACTCGGGAATGACTCCAGACAATCTATTATTGCGCAGGTTCAATGACAAAAGAAAATTTAAAGTTCCAATTGAGGTCGGAAGACTACCAGTAAGGTTATTGTTACCTAAATTCAGCATACCCAAGCCACGCCAATTCATCCAACAATCAGGTATATCCCCAGAAAAGTAATTTTTCGAGAGTTGGAGATAAGAAGTGCTCTTTAACCCATTACATATTAAATGAAAAATGGACCCCGAAAAACCATTATTAGAAAAATCAAGTATGCTAGATGGCGATGGACGGTAACGAAAATCTAAATTTGGAATCTCACCGTAGATTTGGTTGCTAGAGAGATTCAAATATATGTATTGGAAAATGGAATTCCAAAACCAACGAGGAATAGTTTCTGAAATTCTTGTGTTGGATATGTCCAAAAAAGACAAATGCTTTTGTGAATGAAGCCACGATGGAAAATGAGGCCCTAAATGACATGACCTCAATTTCAATGTATCGAGTTGAAAAGGAGGAACCCAGTTCGGATTGACTTGCAAGATTAGCGGGTTACCAGATGTAGAAAATGAAGTCAGTTTTGTTAGATTGACAAAATGATTTTCAGAAAGTGTTCCACTCATCCTATTGTTGGACAAATCTAGATATTCTAAGTGTGAAAATTTTCCCAAAGACAATGGAATAGAACCATTCAACAAGTTGTTGGACAAATCTAGATATTCTAAGTTTAAAATTTGTCCTAGAGACAATGGAATGGAACCATTCAGCCTGTTTCTGGAAAGATCTAGATATGTCAAATACGTAAGTTCTCCTAAAGCAGATGGAAGTGGACCTGAAAGAGAGTTGTTACGTAGTTGAAGTCTGTTCAAACTTTTAAATTGCCCAAGTTGATTTGTCAAGTGACCTGAAAATTGACAACTCCTCAAAACTAGTGACTCTAGTGCATATGCACCACATGCAGAGAAAATATCTAAAACTTGTGATAAGTCTTGACTCAATTTAACAAACGACAGATCGATTGATGTCAACTTACAAAGCCGTACAAACGATGTTGGAATCTTCCCTCCAAGCTCATCATTTGAGGAAAGGTCGAGAGTTTTGATAGAAGTCAAGTTTTCTAGACCAATCGATGAAATCGTACCTTGCAAGGAATTATGTTGAAGAGAAAGGAACTCAAGATCATTAAACTTAGACAACCAACCAGGTATTGCAGAATTGAATTCATTAGAAGATAAATCAAGATGTCTAAGAAACGTCAAGTTTCCTAGTCCAATGGGGATTTTACCTTGAAATTTATTACCCCCTAGATCGAAAAAGACTAAATTATGAAGACCAAAAACCCAACTGCTATATTGAAACAAAGAGTTATTAAATTGGTTTTTGGAAAGATCGAGGGCCTTAAGGGAGGAAAAATTAGCAGAGGATGACGGAGGAAAGTGATTGAGTTCACAGTAGGACAACTTTAGTACTTTTAAAGAAGAGAGTGAGTTTGCGACAAGTAACCAATCAGTGGCTTTTCTAAGGTCAGCCTGACTCAGATCAAGGTGCTCTAGCAAAGAAAGACCAGATAGCCACGAAAAACTTTCAACTTGTAACTTATAATTCTGACTGAGATCAAGATATTGAAGACTAGAGAGATTTCCAAGTTGGTAAGGAGTCACTCCTGCAAATTCGGCTTCAGAGAGATTCAGGTATCTAAGGTTCTTAAGAGAACCAAGATATTTGGGAATCTGAATTCCATGGAAATCATTTCCGCTCAAGTCCAAGCGAATCAAATGCTTTAAGTCAACCAAAGAGGGATTTATCTTACCAACCAGCTTTGACCCCGTGCCATTATTAGGATTAGGATTTCCAAGGTTGAGCTGAAGGACATGGCCAGTGAAGTTGTTACAAACAACACCATCCCATGCACAGCAATCTTCATCACTAATATTCCAAGAGGCAAGACGGCTGGAAGGATCTTTGAGATCTTGTTTCAACTTTAGAAGTGCTTCTCTCTCACTGTCTACGCAACCCACGCAAGGGTTGCCATTGCAGAAGCTGATGTTGATCATAGTAGCTATAAAAAATAAGTCAAGGAAAACAAGGGCAACAGAAACACTCATGATTGTTGATTTCATCGCTGTGGATAGAAATTTAATTAATGATAAGAAATGGAAGGGTGCTTATGAGAAAGTTATCATTTTGAATGATATTTATAATGTCCTCCGTTTGCCCATTTGATGATTTCGGTTCAATCTAATTTGGAATACTATGATAATCAAGTCTTCGAGAAAAACTCAGCTCTTCGAGGTCATTAATTAATTAACTTCTATGGGTTCCTCTGGGTGGACTTGCAATTTTCATTATTAGAGTGAACAAATGTCACACTCGTGTCATTAAGCCACTTAACATAGTTAATTTTGAACAAAAGTTGTTTACTTGCCGGCTTCATGCAAATATCAACAGACGATACGCTTGAAGTATGATATTCAAGTTCGTGTCGATCTTTGGATTAGTTTTCTTTTATTATTATTTAGCCGGCAACCTAACCCCCCTCACCCTTTTGAGCTGACTTCAAACT
Organism: Citrus x clementina; assembly: GCF_000493195.1. Taxonomy (NCBI): domain Eukaryota; kingdom Viridiplantae; phylum Streptophyta; class Magnoliopsida; order Sapindales; family Rutaceae; genus Citrus; species Citrus x clementina. Next base: position 19,099,387 of record NW_006262022.1, read on the forward strand.
CTAAATCTCTTATTTTCATCACAACTGATTTACTAACTCAATTAGTTAGCAGCCACATAATGTGAATGATAATGAACTAATTTGTCCCACTATTTTTTTTTCTTTTTTTATATGCTAGCTTTGGTTTGGATCATTGAATGAATATTTTCGGTCACAGACTTTTCTTTTAACTCGGGTATTTTGAAGTAATTTATACGTAAAACAGAACTTGGACGTCCTCAGGACGTGCCAGTTTATAGAAGTAGTGATATTGAAGGGAAAAATATTTATAATAAATATTGTACAAAATCAATTTATACGTCGAAGTCAAGAGCCGGCATCTACAATTTTTTCACCGTTCATTTCAAGTGACTAGCTAGTTTATCCCAATGAATACTGAATTTGAATATATTTATAATAATCAATGGGACAAGTTAAGCAGCCTCAATTTTATAGACAATTTTTACACTAATTTGAACCTTTTGATTAAGAAAGAATGAGCGGTCGACATTACAATTCAATTACTTTCATTAATAATATTGTTCGCTCTCCTTTAATAGTTCCTTTCAACATATTAACAGTACATTTTTCTCCCTCATTGCCTTTTCTTCTATTTTCTTTGTTTTTGAACTGTTGTGCGCAAGTTGGTGTCGACTTTGGGGAATCGATAATGATCTAACTTGCCCTCTTTCTTTTTAAGTTTGTAGGGTGGTTGGACAATTGTAACTTTAAATCTACATTATTAAGTGTTGGATAAAAATTTAGTTCATTTTATTTCACATTTATATGATGAAAAATTTATAGTTAACTTTATTATTTTTATCAAAATTATTATTTAAAAATTATTTTCACTATACGCTATTAACTTTTATTTCATAATTATAATTTTTTTTTTTTACACCAATTGTCTCAATACCAAATAAAACCTCGACAAACCATTGACATTAGGTATGCATGGTTCGTAGGCTATAAGACTTTACCCATTGAAATGTAGGATTTTACGTACTAAAAGTAAGCTGTCTAATTTTATTAAGAATCATGATTCTTAAAAAAGTTAACTCCATGATCAACATCTCTAGAATCATTTAGATTTTGGATGACCATCTTTGTTTTGACCAGGCACAAGGCCTCCAGAGTTCTTTGCATCATCAATAGCATCAAGCTCCCCTTCCTTCTCTTTTTATTCTCACTTACCACTTTCTTCCCAGCTGCAAATCAATTTTGCTCTGCAGAATTTCTTTCATTGAGAGTTTGTCATTTGTTTCTCTAAAGCTATCTCTTTTCGATTCCTTCTGAACTTTTATCTTGTCATCAGCACTTTGAGGAATCATTAACCTTATCAACAGCATCGTCCTTCTCATTTTTGGTGTTTTTATCTATTGGTCTAACGTTGAATATATGCAAGTTTGGCAATAGATTTTTCACCTGCTATGACATTGATTCTAGATTAGTCCTGCTAGGAGCACAAATCTACACTTGAAAAACCATCATTACCTTCTTTGCCAATTTATCATATTTAGCTACAGTGTTTCCCTGTAAATTGAGGATTAACTAATGAATTTAGCACTTGCCATTTAAGCATGTTGCCATCATACATGATAAGAAAGTATGTATGTAGAAAAAAAAATTAAGGGAGAAATATAAGAGAAAAAATTTTCATGCTTCACCTCAATTCTGAGATCTTGCTATCAAATTCAGAGATTGAGATGGAGAAAAACAACATAAGAAATGAACAAGATATCAGTCACAATAATAACAAATAAAAAATATAATGAATTTGAGGACAGCTTGCTATCAATAAAATGACCACTGGGAACATTGTTTACCTTTTTGTCATTGTGAGCAAGTCGGGGTTCTTGTAATTCAGTGCAATACTTCAGTGAAGAAGCAATAATCTGAACTTGGCAACTTGATAGATAGAATTGGATCCAATTTAGATTAACAGCCTTAGCAACAGTCTTTCAAAATATTAGCTAAAGACAATTAATGGTCAAAGCATTGCTTATCTTTGTAATAGATTTCATATTGAGCAGAGAATCGCCGATTTCGCAAATTGGATTTCGAGAAAGAACTGCAGGAGAATCCAAAATGCCGAAGAGCATGATTCAAGTACACCATCGTCTAAATGGCAAACAAACATTTATCCCAAAAACTGACTTAAATTCCACTAATGACTTCTTTTACTGATCTGAGAGCAAAGTATCATCAGTGAAAAGATGTAAAATCAAAAGGAATCGCACACGAGTTTACAATATCCTCAATCAAACGTATAGCAGGAATAGTAGAGTCAATGTTATTGTCAGACTCTATATATATATATATAATCATTTTGAGGTGTCAGTGCCCTTTTTTTTTTTTAATACGGACACGTTGTTAAATCTTACAATTAATAGTGTTTTAATTTTATTGAATTACACAGTTTAATAGTGTGTTCTCATGAAAAAAATTGAGGGCGTCCACACTAAAGAATGATCATATATATATATATAGAGAGAGAGAGAGAGAGAGAGAGAAATTTTCCAATCTAATATTTTAAAGTGCAGGGAAATTTGAAAAAACTTTAAAACTCTACGATTTTAAAAGTGTTAAAGCTTTTCTGAACTTTTCTAAACTTTAAAATTATGGACCAAAAAACTACTACTACACACACACACACACAAGGGGCATGTGTGTTATACTTTTGGACAGTTCAAACAATTTACCACACACTCATAAACAATCTATTTTTTCCACCTTTTTTCATTTACATCAAACACCAACTTTACCACTCATTCAAGTCTAAATCGTTATCAAACAGCAAAATTTTTAGGTATATTTGGAATGTTATGGGATTTTTCGTATACTAAGAGTAATTTTCTAATCATATTTCATTCGTCTATTTTCAAGTAAAGCAAGTACAAGTCATTAACCTTAATAGAGACCCTCGTTTGGTATATGCGGGATATGATATTTGACATGTACTCACTCCTAAATTTAGTATACAGAAATGAAAAATAACAAAACGTGTATAGATAAAATATGAAGAGTCTGGAGATCTGGACGCAAGTAGCTAGGATTTGCTTTCCGAAGAGAGTTGTTTTGACATTGGAACAAAAAGATGTCGTTTCAGGACCCTCAACCTTAACATTAACCCCATTGTACACCAAGTTTATATTCCCAATCTCAATATTTTGGCATGGAATCTTTTGGCTACACACAAGACTTACGGCAACCTTGGTAGCTGAAGTGCCACGGATGTTATTGAATCTCACATTGCTGATCTTCACTTGCGAAGGAACCTGTAAAATATTAACGGCAGGGCGTGTAATCATTAGCTGAAAAATATAACTGAGCGGTCTGCTTTAAAAATTAAGCTGAAGCATAATAGTTTGAGAGATGAATGAATGTTCATGTACCTTTATGTTACATTTATTATATGGGCAATACAATTGATCTATGACGATGGGATTTTCCACATTGTTCGTGACAATGTCTTCAAAAACGAAGTTGGAAGCGATTCCAACGTGAGAATCAGGTCATGTTTTGACTCTAACCCCGTTACTTGTGTTGGATGTTGAACTTGTGGGGAATGGCAAATGTAGAGAAATACAACAATAATGGTGGAACTTTATTACGTAAAGTAATGTGTTTACAACTAATTTTGTATGTAGGAAGAAAAATAATAGTAATAAGTAAACTGCAGAAATTTTGTGTGCTTCAAGGCACGTTACAAATGTCGTTTTCCTTAAGACGTTATTTGCCCTCACCAATTGAGTGATGCACATGGGTTAAGCAAATACACCTCCAGGATACAATGAAGCACTTGTTTGTTTGCTTGCGTTGTGCATCGACGAAAGCAAACCAGAATACTCTTGAATGTTGCAAGCCTGCCAAGAAACAATATATTGTTCCTGCAGAAAACAATATATTGGATTATGAATGCACAAAAGAAATGGGTGTTTTGTGTTGAAATTCGTACTAGAAAGGAATGCTAAGAAAAGAGTGGTGTAGGATCATTAATTTCATGTCTAAATGGCTTAAACATGACCCCTATTTATAGATATACTTGTGCCCCCTCATTTGGGTTATCATCTTTCATGATACCCCTTCATTCATGGCCATTGGATCTAGATTTGATTTTAATCAATGGTCCAAATTGAACCATCACCATTTCAAATGAAATGTCACCATGAAATGATGCATCTCTAAGTGAAATGTTGCCATGAAAAGTTATATCATTTAGTAAAAAGATACATTTTCTACAAGACACAATTAAATGGACATGTCCTTACAACAAGACATCATTTAATTAGATATGTCTTTAGTGAAAGGTACCTTTTCTATAAGGCACAATTAATAGGACATGTTTTATCATAAGACACATTTATTTTGAAAATTTCCAACAACTTGTGCCTGTGAAGGTACAGTTCCTTACAGTCAATCCAACAACTTCTTCATCTTTTGTATCCTTTCCCAGGCTACCAACACTGATACCATGTCCTGGTCCGAAAAAAACGTCAGATACTAAAATATTTTTACTGCCTTGACCAAGAGAGACACAGTCATCACCGGTAGCTATAACTGAATGTGATATCTCAATCCCATTTGATCTTCCAATATGAATTCCATCAGTATTAGGACTATCCGCGTGTGCTGTGATTTTGAGGTCATTTATCTTCAGGTTGTAGCAACCCAAAATGTTAATGTGGAAGTATTTGCTATCAACAGATTTTATTGCAGTAATTGTTGAGTCGTTCAGGAAATTGAATCGTATGGACTGTCAATTTGACACCGAAGCAATATTAACTAATTATTTTAACCCTGTTTTCATTAGCAGGTTTACCAAAAAAAAAAAAAAAAAAACAAAAACAAAAAACAAAGAGAACATTGTTAACAAGACTTACTGTGGGAAGCTGGCAATCGGAGTTTTTGTGGCATTGATTTAGTGGCCATGCAGTTTCGCCTTGGCCGTGGAATGTTCCTTCGCCGGAGAGAGTGAAGTGTCTGAGATATTGAAAGGTGATCCAGCTTTGTTTATCGGGTAGTTTTGATAGGCCGGTTCGTGCCTAGACAAGCCCTTGAAGTTGAAAAGAAATTGGAGCTTTGCATGGACCTTCAAGTTCGCAAAATTCGACAAGTATTTTCCCGGATTTACCAATACCGTGCTTTCTATTCCATCCCAGTTGCAAGCTTCTCTCCAACCAGTACCAAAAGCCTATATTAAACTGCAAGAACCAAATACTTACTATTTTTAATTAGTAAAGCGACTACGTTTTCAAATAAGGCTTTCATTTCGTGTTGTTGTTTAGCAGCTGTGGCTATTAAGCTGCGGATCTTATTTTCTTACCTTATTATCATCCTTAATGCCATCGGCCGCGGCACCAAAGTCCTTGACGTTGAAAACTCTGTTGGTTGCATCGATACCTTTTACCGAAGTAATGAACAACACTAGTAGTGAAAATGCTTGCTGGGAGTAGGAGCTGAAACCCATTTTATGACTGATTGAAGTGAAAGTATTGTATATTCCGATAAATTTGAGTAAAATTTTTTATTTTATTTTATGTTTTTTAATGGTAGATGGTAGATCGATCATTGTAGAGAAATTTATAAGGTAGTGCGAGTGCAGTTCCTTCACTAATTTTGAATCTTCTATTTAGGATTTTAGGCTTTAAAAAAAAAAAAACATGTCTTGTTTTAGCATTACTTTTGGAGTAACTTCCTAATAATATAATGTTGGCTGTAAATTGTTTCATTGGTCCATTGATTTCTTCGTTATAGTAACTTTCACTATCCTGTTTTTATCAAATTCTACAACTTGCATATTTCACAATCCAATTCTCGCTTTATACGGTTACCATCTCAGGGACAATAATATCTTTGATCATATATCTCTAGCCGGGTCTCCGAATTTTTCTTTATGAAATAAGTGAACCGAGAGCCGCTAGCTACTCCAATTTCTATAAGGATTTTGTTCAATCTAGTAACAATTTATAAATAATCTTTCATGCATTATAACTAAAAATTATAAAAAAAATTATAGAATTGAAACGGATTTGTAGTGTTCATCAATTCGCTGTGACGAGGCTTTTACTATCTTTTAGCACACGTGTGTTTATTGATTAGAAAAATTAATTACATATAATTTTTATTTTTGAAACCTTGTAATTCAACTTAATTAGGATTTTGTATTTTGTACTTTTCCAACTTGGGTTCGGGCAACTTAATATTCGAAGTCCCAGTGGCAAAAAGTATTCATTCATAATCATTAACACAAGTAAGTCCACACATATCGTTATAATGATCATCGTTTAAAGTTCTAGCTAAATTATATATTTAATTAACTCCCTCTCTAGATACTTCGATTTTGGTATCCTGGATTTTGATTTCGGTTGATCTTGAAGATGGCGGATGAACAATCAACAGCAACCAGCAGTAATGCATTGAGGATCAACTCTGTATCAGAAGAACAATTGGATGAAGCCAAAAAGACAAGAGGCGAAAGAGTTGAAGACGGGACAGCACAGAGAGACAGGCCTATTCACGAGATACTGAACGAGAACAAAGCCAAAAAGAAAAAGGAACTCGAGGACCGCCGGAAGCACAAGCCTCCGACATCCTTGGACGAAGACGAGGCCCAGTTTCTTGACGGATGGGAGTCGTATAAGAAGGAAAAAGAGCGGCGGCTTGCTGACGAAGAGGCCATGGAGCTTCGGCGTTCCAGGGCAGCCGTGGCATCACAATGTGTTGCTTCCAAGGAAACATTAACAAGCCATGATGATGATGATCATCAACAGAGATTGATTATTGGGAAGAAGAATCCAGCGTCTTGTCCCTTGAGCTCGATTATGAAAGTGGTGCCGCTGGCAAAGAAACCCAAGAAAGATTTTCAAAGTGTAGCAGCAGAATCTTCTTCAGGTACGTTGGAAAAGATTGATGCAGCTGAAAAATTTCCCAAACCTGCAATGCTAAAAAGAAATAGGGGTGATGCTGATCATAATAAATCCCCTGTAACAATAAGTCTGGTTATTACTATAGTGATAGCGAAGATGATGATTGAGTACTATAGTATTTGTTTATATTGTTGTTATTTCAGGAAAGCTTTGATTTATTTATGCCTTTTGTTGTTCTTCTCACAATCAATTAGAAATACTAGTCCATACTTAACCTTTTTTTTTTTTTTTTACTATATTGCAATCAAAGGATGGCTGATATTTATAATCAAATAATTCCTGAAATTATTCTACATTAAATCTATGAAACACAACCAAAATTTTCTTTTCACTAATAGTAGAGAAATATCTATTCTACTCACATTTTGTGAGAAAAGGACTAACTCCACCCAACTTGTTCATTAAAAAACTCAATTAAGTACTTACTTTTTTTTTTTCTCTGGCAAGTGACAAGTAAGTCCACATGGATTGTATTTACCATTTTGACGCATTTTCTTTTTGCTATATTGAAAACATTAATTTCGGATCACTCTTTTGTGGGATGTTGATCTTCAAAATATATTACAAATTATTGTAAATCTCAACTTACCTTCTATTTTTCTACAGAAGATAAAAAAATTTCATCAATCTACCCTCATTTTTCAGTTATCTTTTGAATAAAAATGAGAGTAAGTTGAAATTTATAATAGTTTGGGGGTGTTTTAAAATTTTTACGTCACAAGGGGATATTTCAAAATTAGTTTGTATTGAAAATAGTAATAAAGCACTTTTTAATTATTTGTAAGATCTCTAAAGATTTCATCCTAAGTAATATGGTGGCATCCATCCATTAGATGGTAGAAATGTGAAATAAGATTTTACATTCTAATGGATGAATGACATATATCAAAAACTAATACTAAAGATCAATAAATAAAATAAAATTACGAAAGAAGGTTATTCACATTTTTCTCACTTTTGCTGAAATATTACACCATGATGCAAGCCGAAATAAATTGTCAAAAGTTATAACAATCATAAAATTATTAGCCAGCATAAGGTGATTTATTAATTTGGGGTGTTTATGAGTTCAAATGTTGAATGAGTAACATAAATGGTATTGTTGGTATTAAGCGAACCTCAAGGATTCCCTTGAAATTATCCCCAATAATTTATTATTATGAATAAAAAATAGCGAGCTTCTGGTGCTGGTGCTGTACAAGAGAATGAGATAACACCTCTTTTGCTCCTAATCATTCAGCATCAAACAAGAGTGCAGTGACGCGGTCTCTGTCTCACAGAGCACAAATATCCTTCATCTTCAAACAAACAATTAGCCAAGCAAGAAGCCAAAAAAGCCCAATAAAAAATGGAAGCTCTTTCAAGAATTAGCTTCTTATCAAACTACACTCGCTCTTATTTCCCAATATTCTCTCCACTTCCTCAAACCCAGAAGCCGCTTTCCAAGAAAACATCACCATCTTCTCTCTTAAGAACAAGCACTCGTCCAGGTCAGCCACCATCCTTTGCCTTTTTTTTTTTGTGACGCTTCCTCTGCTTGCCACTGAATTCCCATTTCAGTTTTTGTGTTTTTATTTTCTCCTTATTTGACTTCTTAGTGAGTGAAGTTGCTGAAGAGGATATTCTGCAAATGTTCTTTAAAGATAGAGAATTGAATGGAGATTTTATTTCCAAAGCTTCTGATATGTTTTGGCTGAAGGGGGCTTCGAAATTTGCTGACTCTGATGCTGATGCTGATGCTGATGCTGGCAAATTTGCTGACAATTCTGAACAAGCTCACCAGGTAGCTTTCTTGATTTTGATTCATAAGAATGTATCGTATTCTTTTTTTTTTGGATATTCAATTTCCAGTTCTAATCTCTCTTCGTGTCCCCTGTGGTGGTGTAGAAGTATGATAATTTCAAACATTTCTGGTTTATGGAGCATCTTTGTCAGTACTGTTCGTGATTCTTGGAGTCTCTTAAGTTTTGACTTTGGAATATGGACAGTGGAACTGATTCTACTACTAATAATGGAGCAGTTTAGCTGTTTCAACGAGAAATCTTCCAAAATTGCTTATTTATTTAGTTTTGTGAATTATCAAATAAGAAGTTACTGAATGATATAATTATGCCAAGTGCAAAAAGAGCAAATTGATTCATTCAATATCTTGAAGGATTTCAAAACTTAGCCAAGTCTGTATTCTGTTAGAATTAGCAGTCGCTTGTGTACTCTCCTTCCTAGGCTTTTATAAGACATAAATTACTGCCTGTGGTGCAGCTCCTCATTACAATTGAGGCTTAGACTGGGGTAGCACTGCTGTTTATAGGAGGACTCATTCGTTCCCAGCATTGTGAAAAGGTTCCATTGAAATTTGAAGCAGTTAACAATGCAGATGCTTTATTCTGATCTGTCCTATGTCACCTCTTTAGCATTATACTGTGGCATCAACTCCATTCTTGACGCATTTATGAATTCAAAGTGCATACATATCTCCATGCTGGTTTCCGCTACTCTCTGCTTTAAAGTTCCTTAATTTAATTGCTAAATATAACTGTATAACATTCTGTTCGTTCTGTGTCACTCTGTTCGTTTTTATTCTGGTGGCTTAGGTGATTTATTGTGCTTGCGCTTTCATTGATGGTATGTATATTGTAGGTCATAGAAAGTGACAACAATGATGGATTTTTGAAACTCTCAAAAACCCGTGAGTGGCTATTAGGCGACAACTCTGCACCAATCAATAAGAAACCTTCTGCTAAGGTATGCATTTTGTTGGCTATCATTAAATTATAATGAGCTTGCTTGAAAACACTCTCTCCCATCTCTCCATCCTCCTTCCCTTATTTTCTCCCCATTTCAGCAAAGCAGGGGAATTTGTTTTAAGTTTATATCTGCAATTTCTAACAGCTGACCAATGCATGTAAATACAGGCTTTGCAGGATGACAGTGAAAGAAGGAGGAAACTGAACTTTCTTAAATATGAAGCTGTATGATACTTCTCTTGAAATTAGATTTCTCATGATTAGTTGGTTGTTGATGTGATGTCAATGCCTGAAATTGGGACCTTTCTGTTCAGTTCTAACTCCACTATTTCTTTTAAAAAGTTAGATTCTCTGACATTTGAAATTTAAATTGTTTGTTGTCATCTAACTAACTTAGAAAGAGTTGATTAATAAATGAACATATTGTATAAGTATGTCCAAGGGTGGACTGGTTTTTCTCCTTTTGGTTCTAGGGGTATGATTTCTTTATACTTGTATCTGTAGCTTTAATCTTGTGAGCTGAATGAGCTAATGTTCACTATGTGACTCTGTTTTGATTAAAGGTTGTTTATATATTTTTCTGTTAGCAAATGGCACTTTGAGAGATGTCTGTTTGCAAATGAAGCTGTGAATTTGGTTACTTGACCTTCTGTTTTGAAACCATATTTCTCCAATTTGATTCCCAGGAAACTGCATAGGACCTAATAGATTCAGTTTTATGTTAAAGTTGGTGAATGTTAATAGAACTAAGGTTTCATAGATTAGGTATGGTACCTGTATGCTTTTATTTTTCTATTTGTATTGGTTAGATTTGAAAACTATTGTTGGAGTCCTACCTATCTGCTTAACTTTTAGTGGAGTGATAAGATAATAGGGAAAAGGAGCTGGTTTGATCAAGTTGTCTTGTATTTGGATTTTCTGATGTGTTACCTGGATTATTAGAAAATTGTATTTGTGCTTCTTGTTATAGCATGATTGTTGTTATGTTTGATTTACATGCCTTGCATACAAGGTACATCTTAGACTCTGTAGTCTCGGGCGCTTTTCTCTCTGCTTAAACTTTTAGGTTGTGTGATAAATTAACAATGTTAGTACCTAAGGGCTTGCTTTTGCCCCATAGTACTACAAAAGCTGTTGAAGACGCTGATTTTTGTACTTTGATCTTGCAGCTCAAGAGGGAACTGATGCTTTTGTCAGTTGGCATCGGAACTGCATGTAGTGGGTATTGTTTGATAATGCTCTCAGTCCAGGTAATATCTTCACAGGAAATTAAAGCACAATATTTAAAGTTTAAAAAATTTTTAATATCAGACCCTTCTCTAGCTTCTTTAATAGAAGCAGACCCTTCTCTAGCTTCTTTAATAGAAGTCTGGAATTTTGCACTCTGTTATTTTGCTGAAAGATATGATTGGAAATAAAAATGAGGATCTGGTGACAACGGCTCTAAACTACTTTTTTATTATATTTTCATCTATTTTCAGTATTGGACTGTACAAATTGCGACAGAGTAGGCAATTTGTTTTTTCCCCCCCCACTCGCTATTCTACTTTATTGTATGCATTCATATACTTTCTTTAAAGTAAAGTAAGATATTCGTGAAATATTGTAAATTTTGGGCTTATATAGAAATGACCTTATTAATTTTCCAGGCGGCTTTTAGCTATATGGTTGGGGTTTTTTTCAGGTAAGCTGATCATTTTATATTTCATTTATTTATATATAGTGTTTTTTGATAGAAAACATAGAAACTTGTATTAAGAAGAAAAAAGTGTACAGAAAGTGAACGAGTCCACAAATAAAGAACCCCAAAAGATCAAAAAAAGTCTATGCAGTTCAATGCTGATCAGATGACAAAAAAAGTATAGGATCTATATGACTAAATGATCTCACAACAAAAACAAGCTCAAAAGCACAGAATTAAGCCAACACCCCTTACAATTTAGATGAATGAAGAATAAAGAAGAATCTTGAAATTCCTTTGTAATGATGCCCAAAGAAAAGCCAGTAATCCCACTCTCTACCACAAAAAGATGATGTCTTCCTCAGAATCTTAAAAACAATCTTTAATTTCTTTAAAGCCAAATCACCCAAAAAGTGGCCAGAACTGAACATTTCCATAACACTCTAGTTTTTTTACCTTTCCCAAAAGCATCAATAATCTCTGAAAGCTGAGAAATGCTAGAAGCTGGAATCACTCAAGAAATTCTAGCTGCCTGAAGCAATGAACGGCATTGTGACAATGCAAAAACAAATGATCTGCACTTTGCTATTTCTCTTGCATATGACACACCAAGAAGGACAAGCACACATTATGATTCCATCTCTGAATAGCATAGTTTACCTAGAGCCAAGGACCAAACAAAAAGTGGAACTTTACTAGGGTCTTTAGCATTCCAAATCACTGGATAAGTTGATCTATTTTCACTAAGGTTAATATTTGTTAAATTAAAACCTTGATGAGCCAGTTTTCAAACTCTAATCTCAGTGCTACGACTCAAAAGGAAGGTTTATGAATAATAACAATACTAGGCACTGCGATCAGTTGTCAAAAAGAATGGTAGATTCTGCTGTTTCAGTTACTTTGATAGGAAACTTTTTTATCCAAATTTTTACCTGCCAATAATGTAAAAATAAGTGTATAACGATATTATAATGCAAGGAAACCATGATAATGTGAGATGCAAAGTTTCCATAAAAAATTACTGTTAGTCATCCACAGGAATTTTTGGCCTAAAAAATCAATAGCTGGAGAAATGGCCCATGTGGTTGATATCTTCTATCAAATATTCTTGACTTAGTGAACTCCCTTGAATGTTTTCTCTGTGGAGGAATTATCTTTGTTTGGTCTAATTGGTACTCCAAAGATCTCAGAGAATTTAACATATCGCTCATTTTCTAGTTTAGGGAAGTGAAAAAGAGTAGTGCTTTTAGCACTTTTATTTGATAGAAAACTGAAAAAAGGTTTAGTAACAGCAGGAGACCATCTGTTCTTGTTACTGATCCTAATTCTGGTAGTTTAACAAACATCTTTTCCAGTGCAGTTGCTTGTACCTTCGGCTCTTATACCAACATGCAGACCGTCTGTCCAAGGAAATGGTTCCTCAGATTTTCATGCAAAAGAAGTCCAAGAAGTACAGTTTAAAGCTTCTGCAATTTTTTTTCTTCCTCTAATGGCTGCTCTGTAGTTAAGTAATTCTCTGTCTTCCCCTTGCATAAGAAAACATTTCCTTTTCTTTTGTAGAATTGGAATTAGAAGTGAGGACCTTAAGGACTTCTTAGAGAGATCAATCAAGGGAAGTAGCCTTGCTCTTTCGTCTCCAAGGCTTGTGATTCCGGCTACAGTATATGGTTTGTGGGCTCTGTCTCATCGGTATTTTGCCAATGACTTCTTTGATTTCCAGGTAGCAATTAAAAAAACTTTTATTGTTGTCTGCAGCTGTTTGTATAAATTTTCAAATTGATCATGAAGCCCTCAAACTATTTAACATAAGTTGTGCTTATTAATTTTCCTATTGGTTCCTGTTTATTGCAGATTGTTCCAGCCATGGTTGGCATGTTTGTATATAAGGCTGCCGCTCTTGTTCAAGTTTACAGAGACAACGAAGACTTGCAATTAGTTTTTCCAGAAAATGAGGAAGGTTCAAGTGACTAAAATTATCCATATTAGCTCTTGGAGTATTTCATTTTGATTCTGAAATATTTTGAAGCAGAAAGTGTTCCCAAAGACTAATTTCTATAGGCTACCATCAAGCTTCTAGTGGAAAAAACACCCCAAAAATCAAAGTGGAATGATTCATTTTCCCGAGTGGCTCTATAGGCAAAGTTGACTGGTTAAAGTTGAACTTCAGAGACATATAGGGAACTGTCAGGCATGTCGTCCAAACTCCCAACTTTTATCCAATCTTTTTGTTAACATAAGATAATGACTGCCCAAAAAAATTGTTATGATGGATGATATAGAACCATCTGAGATTGTGATACTTTCACATTTTAGGGCCTTTTAGCACAGTAAAGTTGATAAATTTGAATTATCAGTAATCATTTGTAATGGGATGTCAATCCTCAAAATTGTTTGCAAGATTATGGTAATGCATGTATGTTGCAATAATCCAAATCCAAAATTTTTGTGACACAACTGTGATTCCTCTTCGATGCCCTTCACCACAATCTTTTCTTAATTATATGCATATGTATGTTTCTGCATTTCTGCATGATTATGGAAACCACCCAAGCCAAAAGCTTTTTGTTTGCTTTAACTATGTAGTTTGTACTCAAAATCATGTATCATTTAGGAAGGGAATGATTGCAGTGTTTGGAGCAAAAACTCGAATCACAATAGAAGATTATAATGCTTGTTCAACATGCTTTTCTTTCCTCTCTTTTTTTGACATAAAAGGAAGTCTTGCTAAATAATAGTTTTGTTAACAATCTCAAACTGTTCGTGATAAGCAATACAGGATGAATATGGATCGATTTATTAGATCAATAGCTATCTGATTTAGTATGAAATGTGTCTAATTTTAAAGGGTCCAATCTTTCCGCTTTATTGTGTAATACTTCATTTCTTGTTTAGAGGACATTAAACAACAATTTAATAGAAAAAAGCATAAAACAAACACTGATAAACATGAAAAACTCTAGTAACATTTTCTTACGGAGCAACCAAATCTATCGACGCAGCCATCCAAGAAGTAACAGTATTTGTACCTCCATCTTCTATTGACAACAAAGGGCCCATGAAACACCAAAAACCCAACACAAATCCAAGTGCCATGCTTACATACAACAACCAGTCAACTTCATCTTCATCTTCATTTCCATTTTCATTTCGATCTTCAGGTACAAGAGCATTCTTCTCGGGACAATTAGGAAGTGGAGCTCCGCAGAGATTGTTCCCAGCAAAACTGGATGCATCCATGCTTTGCAATTGAGTGCTTGAAGGAATTTTCCCAGTCAAGTTATTGTAGGATAGATTCAAGTGATTCAGAAATGATAAACTTGACATACTTTGAGGAACTTTACCAGAAAGTTGGTTCATTGAGAAATCGAGGGATTCAATTGATCTCATATTTCCAATATTCTCTGGAATTTTTCCTGTAAAAAAGTTGTGGGAAAAATTTAATGACTGCAATCCCATAAGATTTGTCAGTTCCTTTGGTACTCCTGAGAAATTATTATTGGAAATGTCTATGATTTTTACCAAATTAAGAATGGTGTTATATTCAACCATAAACCCTTTCGTCACAACTGATGCATCCTCAAAGACATCTGAGGCGCCTCCCCTTATATATGATATGGCATTATCTTGATCAGATGAATTCGCTGCCGCCATAGCAGTGAAGTTATTGATGCATCTTGGTATGATCCCTGAGAGACTGTTATGTGCAACGTCTAAAATTTGGAGAGAACTTAGACGACAAAGTTGAATTTGGCATAGACCCATGAAGCTTGTTTGATCGAAGATTGAGAATCAATAAACCTGAAAATCTTTCTCCCATCCATGCTGGAATGTCGCCAACAAACTCATTTTCACCCATGTCCAGTACGTTCAAATTTAAACAATTTTGAATTGACACAGGAATTATTCCAACTATTCTATTATTGCGAAGGTTCAATAATTGAAGACAACTTAAATTTCCAATTGAGATAGGAAGGCTACCAGAAAAAAAGTTGTTACCTAAATTCAGCACAACCAAGTTAGGCCAGTTCACCCAACAATCACGTATATCTCCAGAAAAATAATTTTTCGAGAGTTTGAGATATCCGTCAATGTTGGCCAACTCGTTCTCCCCCTTACATATTAAATGGAAAATGGATCCTGACCAAGCATTGTTGGAAAGGTCAAGTACACCATGGGAAGGTACAAGAGGCAATGGGTGGTCAAAATTTGGAATCTCGCCATATATTTGGTTGCTAGAGAGATTCAAAGACTCATACAGGGAAATAGAATTCCAAAACCAACGAGGAATAGTATCAGAAATTCTTGTGTTGGATATGTCCAAAACAGACAAATGCTTTTGTGAATGAAGCCACGATGGAAAATGAGGCCCTAAATGACATGACCTCAAATGCAATGTATCGAGTTGAAAAGGAGGAACCCAGTTCGGATTGACTTGCAAGATTAGCGAGTTTTCAGATATAGAAAATGAGGTCAATTTTGTTAGATTGACGAAGTGAATTTCAGAGATAGTTCCATTCAACCTGTTGTGGGACAAATCCAGATGTTTTAAGTGTGATAATTTTGTCCCAAAGACATTGGAATAGCACCTTTCAGCGTGTTACTGAAAAGATCTAATTTTGTCATCGATGAAAGTTCTCCTAGAGCAGGCGGAAGGGGACCTGAAAGAGAGTTATCTCTCAATTCAAGAGTGTGCAGACATTTAAATTGCCCGAGTTGATTTGTCAAGTGACCAGAAATGTGACAACCGCCCAAACCAGTGACTCTAGTGCATATGCATCACATGAAGAGAAAATATGTAAGACTTGTGATAAATCTTGACCCAATTTGACATATGAGATGTCTATTGATGTTAACTTACAAAGTCTTACAAATGATGTCGGAATCTGCCCTCCAAGTTCCTCATTGAAAGAAAGGTCGAGTGTTTTGATAGAAGTCAAGTTTTCTAGACCCATTGATGAAATCGTACCTTGCAAGCTATTACTTCTAACTTCTAAGAGAAAGGAACTCGAGATCATTAAGCTTAGACAACCAGCCAGGTATTGCAGAATTAAAATAGTTGTGAGACAAATCGAGATATCTAAGAGACGTCAAGTTTCCAAGTCCAATGGGGGATTTGACCATGAAATTCATTAGCGCTTAGTTTGAGAAAGACTAAACGATGGTGACCAAAAAAGCAGCTGCCAAATTGAAATAAAGAGCTATCAAAATAGTTTCCAGAAAGATCAAGAGCAATAAGGGAGGAAAAATTTACAGAGGACAATGGAGCAAATTGATGGAGTTCGGACTCGGACAACTTTAATACTTTTAAAGAAGGGAGGGAGTTTGCGACAGGTAACAAATCAGAGGCTTTGCTAAGGTTCATCCGACTCAGATCGAGATGCTCCAGCAAAGAAAGACCAGACAGCCATGAAAATTTGTCAACGTGCAGCTTAATATCACTGAGGTCAAGATATTGCAGATTAGAGAGATTTCCAAGTTGGTGAGGAATCTTTCCGGCAAATCTGGCAGCAGTGAGATTGAGATATCTTAGGTTCTTAAGAGAACCAAGACATTTGGGAATCTGAATTCCTTGAAAATTATTACCGCTTAAGTCCAAGTGAATCAAATGCTTTAAATCAACCAAAGACGGATTTATCTTACCACCCAGCATTAACCTGTCGTGGGCTTCATATGAAGAAAAAAATCTGGTAAGACTGATAAGATCAGTTTCAGTGCTATATCCGATAGAATCGAAAGGATTTCGGAGGCTGAGCTGAAGGACGTAGCAAGTGAGGTCGCTACAAATAACACCAGCCCATTTACAGCAATCTCCATCACCAACCCAAGAGGCAAGACGGTTGGAAGGATCTATGAGATCTTGTTTCAACTTTAGAAGCGCTTCTCTCTCACTATCTATGCAACCCACGTAAGAGTAACCGGTGCAGAAGCTGAGATTGACCATGTTAGCTAAAGTAAATAACTCAAGAAAGAAAAGGGCAACGAAAACACTCATGGTTGATTTCATTGCTGCGGGTAGAAATTAATTAATTATAAGAAAAGGAGGTGTGTTTGTGAGAATATGTTATCATATTGCTTGATATTTATATTGTCATCCTCTAGTTGTCCCATATTATACGTTCGGTCCAATCTAATTTGGAATACCTAGCATGTTTGAAAAGTATCAATGATCTCTTTTCTGCTAGAAATTTTCCTGCTCATTACTTTTGATCATCCAATCTTCAAAGTCATCATTTAGCTGCTTGCTTGGGGTCCCTCTCTGTGAGACTTTCAATTTGCATTATTAGACTGGAAGATTGCGGCCCACGTGGATTTAATTAGCCACTTATTAACGTTAGTCTCAGTCGTCGATAGTTTTGGAAGAAAATAAATTTTAGGGAAAAGGACACAGAGACCCCCAACGTTTGAATAAGAGATAAAATTTCTTAATATTTCAAAAAAGACACTCAGACCCCCATTTGTTAATAGTAAATTATAATTTTACCATTATACCCTTATAGCATATTAAAAAATAATTGTTCATTATCCAATTTATTTCCATATTATTAATAAAATTACGAATATAACTTCATTACCCCATTTTTTCATTTATTTGATTTCTCCATATGTTATTTCTTATAATTTCTTATATATAAATTAAATTGATAATTTCTTAAAAATAACAATTCTCCATATATAAATTAAATTTATTTTAATTTAATATATGTTATTTTTATATTAAATATATGTTATTTTTATTATATTAGTAATCAATTTATTTTTATTCTTGAGCAATGGATTAAATTTATTTAGTTTGAAGATAAGATTTGACAAAAATTAAATGGAAAAATTGGATAATGAAGTTATATTCGTAATTTTATTAATAATATAGGAATAAATTGGATAATGAACAATTATTTTTTAATATGCTATAAGGGTATAATGGTAAAATTATAATTTACTGTTAACAAATGGGGGTCTGAGTGTCTGTTTTGAAACATTAGGGAGTTTTGTGTTCCTTATTCAAACGTTGGGGGTCTCTGTGTCCTTTTCCCTAAATTTTATCTGTCTGCTTCATGCGAATTGATGACCTGTTTACTGTTCTGGTTGAGCATAAAATATGGAAATTAATTTGTATGATTTTCTTGTATTCAAAAATAGAGAGACTGAGAACAAACTTTACTTTGTCTTTTTCTTTTCTTTTTTTTTTTAAAGAGACTGAGAACAAACTAAAAAAGATAAAAGAAGAAGAAAATCGAAATTAAGGTCGAGAGAAACAGATAGGAAAATTGATAAAGAAGAAAATTAAAAGATTAGGGAAAATTAAAGTGGAAGAAAGACTGGCCGAGGCAGTGAGAAGCAAAGGCTGTTAAAACATTTATTGAATGGTTGAAACGATATTCACAGAATAACAGATTTATATAAATTTGTGTGTATAAAGTGAAGTGTCATCAAGAATTTAATTTTTTTGCCTTTGTTTTTTCTTTTCATGCTAATTTGTCTTTCTCTGATTTGAATCATTGAATACAAATTATCAACTATACGTTTCTTGGGATAATATAAATATATTTAAGTAAATAATACGGCTGAAGAATTGCGTGCAATTGGTGTTGATTTGTGGAGTGTAAATCATAATAAACTGCTTTTCGGCTTTTTTTTTCCTGACATGTTAATTTATCCTTCTTTGATTTGGATCATGGAATAGCCATACACTTTTCTCTAAATATATATAATATGAAGGGTTTTTTTTTTCCTTTAAGTAATCGATACGTCTGAAGAGTTGCCTGCAAGTCGGTGTCGAATTTTAGAGTGTGAATTATAATGAATTAATTTGTCTTTTTTTTTTTTTTTTTGACATACTAATTTGTCCTTCTTTCATTTGGAGGTTTTCTAAAGTAACTGATCCGTCTCAAGAACAGACTAAAAACTTTGTAGCATTGACTCATGGACAATTGCTTCATTCTTCTTTTCAAGTCACTAATAACTTTATGAATAATGAATTGAGAATAAGTTTTCCTGTAAAAATTAGTATAGTATTTATATTAATTAACAGGGCAAGTCAGCGACCTAAATTTACATACAACTTTTGATTAAGAATAAATGAATGATCAAGATTACAATTTAATTTGTTTCCTTTTATTTTTTTTTCTCTCCACTAATATACCTCCTGCTTCCGAGGTGTGCACTCCACTTCTTTTTCTTTTTTTTAGTAATAATAGAAATTTTAAATTTTTTATCCCAAATTTCATGCTAAATAATATGTAATTTATTAAGCGATTGATAATTTTTTATAATATTTAAGTGAATTAATTGTATTATCACATCAAGCACATGATGACTACCACATCATTTGAGCATATAAGTTTTTGGGATACAAAATCTAAGATTTGTAACACTTTCTCTTTTAAATTACGGAATAAGATCCTCTTCTAATCTCAGAACTTTACTAAGTTTTTAAAAAAAATTTGTCATGTATGTTTTAATAGTAGTGTATAGATATAATATAACTTCTCAATTTTTTTTATTATTAACTCCTAATCAGTACTTGAGTCAACTTCTTACAATTTTTATTATTAGCGAGTAGACGACCGTGACACACAAGTCATTAAGCCATGCCCGTCACATACAAAAATATCATAAGTGAGAGGAAAAATGATAAGTGTCTCAAGTAATTTTGTCTTCAAAGTCAAGGTGGTACAACTAATTGTAATTTCTGGTGCGAATTAACTTGTTCATCTCACATTATCATGGCGACATTTGCATATAAGTATCTTGATAAACTTTACGTTGGCGAAAATATTTTCCGTTAAAGCAACTGAAACAGCAGAATCTATCATTTTAATAATGTGCACATATGAGGAGATGGCTTGATTTAAATTCCAAATATAATTATATATAGAAGAAGAAAATATCAAAATCATTACTTTGTTTCATCGAGTCTTCAAATACAGTCATTTATTGCTTGGTTTGGGTCCCCACGTAGAATTTCAATTTGCATTATTAGATTGGAAGATTGTGACACACTGACACGTGTGGCTTTAATTAAGCCACTTCACATACACATAAGTCTCACTCGTGATTAATTTTGGAGGGAAAAATAAATTTAAAGGTCTATGATGGTTGATTACTCTTTCACTTTTGTGGACAGAAATTAATTAGTTATAAGAAAAGGAAATGTGCGTATTAGAATATTATCAGATTCATACTGGTTGTGATAAGGTATGCGCTGTTAACCCAGACGATACGTTTGGTTAATTAATTTGGAATACAGTATATTTGAAAAGTTTCTATATGATGACACTCTTGTCCTGTGTACTATCAATTTTCGGGTTCAATGATTATAAAATAAAGTAAACACATCAATAAGTTCTTATTCTAATTTAAGAAACTTAGTGAACAACTTATTTCGATCTCATTTTTTAATTCGAATTCCAACTCATTTTAATTCTCATTCTTTATTCTAGTTCCAAGTTGTTTCGATTCTCATTTCTTATTATAGTTTCAACTCATTTCAATTTTCACACGTTTTGATTATAAATTAGTAGACACCACCACAAATGTAATTAACTCCTAATTAAAGCATGGTGCTTAATTGGACTTGCAATTGATATCATTAAGGGAAATGCAGTCGAGAATATTTACTATTTAGGAATTAGGAGCATTGTCACATGTGCATGAATGGGACGCACGTATCATAAAGCCACTTGACCATTAATGTTTGCCTTACGCGTTAATTTTGAAGGATAATCGATTTTATGGTTGTCAGCTTCTCGCAAATTGATGACCTGTTTGCTTTTTCATTTTTCTTTTCGTTGTTAGTGCGCACCTGTTTGCTTGTTTGATTGAATATAGTACACGAAAATTTGTTTCATTTTCAGTCACTCAAGGATCAAGACTGAGCGCAAACTAGAAGATAACGATAAACATAAGTTTTGACACAGGTGTGTGAAAAAAAAATGAGGAAAGGATCCTTTGATGATTTGATTATATTGAGTTTTGAAGGATCTTTTAATATATATGCATTTTTAGTTTTACATGATCAAGATTTAATTATTTATTATATCACATTTGTTAATGAGTGTATTTACTTAGATAAAATATTGGATTACAAGAGATTCCTAATGTGAAAAATTGCTTTATTTATTTTGAGGTGATGGTGCTAAATTAACTCATACACGTAATGGTTAAAATATGTTTAGTTATTTTAACTTAAATTTTTAACCTAATCTTGCACATAAACTTTGAGTCATTTATCACATGCAATCTAATAACAGATGAACTAACACCATTAAATGCTACTTTGACTATCAATCTGTATCATTAGGTTGCATGAAATAAATGGTTCAAAAATTAAGTTGAAATAACCTCTCCCATACCTAATAAAAGTTTATAAATAACAACACCTGCCTGCTTCTTTCTTTCTTCCTTTTTTCTCATGGTGCATTCACTAAATGAGAATTGGAATGGACTGATATTGGAATAAGAAAATAAAATCAGAATAAATTATTTACTTGAGCTATAGGAATCAGACTGAACTACATTCCCATTTTGGAATATGAATGGATTGTTACAAATTATTAAAATGCCATTTGTTAATTGTTATCCTCAATATTATTTGTATCTATTATAATATATCATAATATATTATAATATTAACAATAATAAGAATAAAAACAATACTAAAACTGAAAATAATAACAATTAAGAAAACAGTAATTAAAATAATAAAATTAACACATTTTTATAATAATTATAATAATAACAACAACTTGGAGGACGATGATTGATAATAATAATAACGATGATGATGATGATAATCATTGTCGTCATCGTCGTCGTCATCATCATCGTTACAATGTTAATAACGAAGATGATGGTCATGAATGGAGATTATGTTCCCAGTTTCGGTGACCAGTTGCTACTGAATAGTGAAGACAGTGATGAACAGTAAAGATTTTGGCCCAAATGAATGGTCATGAACGCACATAGATTTTGGGCCAAACGGAGACAACATGCTTGATCCCAACGACAACTGCTCCTCATGATGATCAGTAATGACGACGACAATTAGCGACAATGAGGCTTGTTTGGGCACGATGACTTAGGAAATTGGCAGCAATGGTGAGATTTAGTTGTTTTTTTTTTTTTAAAAAAAAAGAGGGCTTTTGGTACTTTAATTTGCTAGTAGGGGCAGAATTGGGATTCGATTTTCCATTTTTCATTCTCAAATTAGTGTAGACCCCACAATTCTGGATTCTAATTTCTCAATCATGGAAGTAAATGCACCATAGAGTAATGTGTTAGAATTCAATCATTGGACATAATAAATATTCACCTTTTTGTTTTCCTTTTGAAACAATAACTTTTATCAAAACACAATTCAATATATTGATATCATACCTCTTTAGTTCATTTACCAATTGGTAATTAGTATGCACTAGATTCAAATTTGGATTGATTCGAACAAGTGGAATGAGGAATGAAAATTATAATAAATTGTTCGGTTAAGTTATAGGAATCAGAATCAGAATTGGAATGAATTATATTACTATTGATTTGTTTACTTTATATTGGAATCAGAACAAATTATTATAAAGTACTAAAATATCCTAAGTTAATTATTGTGTTGATCATCATCATTAATTGGGAACGAGCAGATGAAAGATAGAAAGGAAAAAAATGTGCGCAGCATCAACAATGTTTTCTTCTTGCCACAAAATAATAATAATCATCATCATCATCTTCATCATCGTCATTATCCTCATCATCACTAGTGATGAAAGCCCCGTTTTATATTGTGGTTGGACAATTGTACCTTTTAAGTTGCAGTACTAAAATGTTCAGTAAACATTAATTACTACTACTTGAAAGTTAAGTTAATTTGATTTTATACTCACATAATGAAAAGCTTATAATTATTTTTTATTTTTATTAGAACTATAATTTAAAAGTCATATTAAACTTACACTGTCAACTTTTATTTCATAGTTATAATTTTTATATAATAGTTGTAATTTGAAAACTATGACACATTAATACCAAACATGATTGAAATTGGCATGTGTTGGGATTCTTTCTACCCTAGATTCAACTTCTCTACTCTTAAACTCGCTTCAAGAATTATATTGCTCAAGTTGATGATGTAGTATCAAATGATTTTCTCCTAACCAATAAAAGGCAAGTGATCTTTAATGACTGAGCATGAGTACTATTATCGAGTGTACAACACAAAATCTGCCCCAAAGAACTACTTTAGTGCGAGATCAACGTCTAGCGATGCAACAGTGACCGTATGACCGTCGACGCAGTTTAGAGATTGACATGAAGTGCTGGTGGTTCGATGTTGGCATGCCATTAGTCGGATTGTGTTGCGGGTTCAGTTTTGATTGGATGTTTGATGATTTTAATTTTATTTTTTTTCCTTTCATACTTTTGTGCTTTGATCTAAGACAAATTGGGAATTTGAAAATATTGGTAGAGTATTTTAGGAAGTTCTGAAAATGGAAGTTTGATTCCTAATTATTCCTAAATTGGCGTTGGGCCGACCACACCCATTCCCATTTTCATATTCATTTTTACAAGTAATCAACAATCATTTTAAGATCTCATACAAATAATCTATTACCCAGAAAACAATAAATTAACTCTTTTGAATTATCTCCCGCAGTTAGATTTGGTACTTCCAACTAATACAATAACAGATAACTTGTAAAATCGAGCAGTACGAAAGCCCTCTAGAGCCCAAATCTTCGTTCCCCTTGTTTGGACATTGGACCTTCACTATGAGGGGTTTTTGGCAACAAGTCCAGAACGTAACGCCCACTAGACCACCCGTACACTTTAAATTTTTAAAAAATAAAAATAAAATGGAGTGTGAATCAAACGATCAAGTGAAGTCTCCAAATTAACGTGAGAAAATTATAGAGCAAGCATCGGACTCTCGGTAAGAGTGAGTCGCACTATTATAGTATTATTAACAAAAACGAAACAAAACGAAAAACGAAACAAAACACTGTCTCTGTCAAGCGTCTCTCTGATCGCAATTAATTTTCTATTTTAATTATTATGATCACCAGGTCAAATCAAAAGGAACCATAATATTTATTCACCGATTTAAGAAACAATCTCGTTCCCTTTTATTAACCCTAGATCAAAATTCACAAATGGCTCATCGAAAAGCTCGGGAGCGCGACATGCTGGACTCCGTCTACTCGATGCTAGCGCTCGTCTTCATACTTGTCGCTTGCGTCGAGCTCTGTGACGCCGCCACCGTTGTCGACGTCTATCGTCTCATTCAATACGACATCTCCGGCGTCCCGTTTGGATCTCGGCTGGCGAGCCTCAATCACCACGCCGGCTCGCTCCATTTTTCGCCCGGCGCCGATCTGTCACGGACCGTTGTTATGATTCCGGTTCGCGAATTGAACATTAGCTTTGTCACAGGTAGTTTTATTTAGTTTTTTGACGGTTGTCGTTCCTGAATATAAAGCTTTTGAGATTTAAGATTAGTGAGATTGTTTATTTTTAATTTTACAGAGTATGTTTCGCGGAAACATCCGCTAGGAGGCATGTTGTTTTTGCTTCCTGAAATATTTAGACTTGAAAATGGAGGCGGTGGCAAGGATGTACGTGAAAAGGAAGTGGTGAAGAATGTGTTGTTGGAATTGGAAAAGTTGCTTGTGCATGCCAAATTGCCAGTGAGTCTTTATTCAGATGTCTTATTAAGTTTCTTATTTCATTGTTAAGTTATGTTTGGAACTGAGTGTTTTGGAATGAAATCAGTACTTGTTTAGTGTAAGGGGGTGGGCTAGTTAGTAAGTAAACATGAGATTTTTACTTAAGCAGAAGCACAACAGTTGCAAAGATGAACTTAGGAGTTTTACTTCATAGTTACTAAAATTGACGGTAAACTTGCATAGTTGCATGGTGCACTTCCAAAGAACATTCATGTATGACTGTTTGCTTATATGTTTCTTTTGCATTCCGACATTCTTATCTTGAAGTTGTCGTGTTGTGCAAACATAGTATCAAATAATATTGCTGATTGTTGGATAAGTTGAAGTTGTCGTCTTGTGCAAATAAAGTGTCAAATAATATTGCTGATTGTTGTCGTATAACTGACTGTTGCATAAGTTGAAGTTGTCGTGTTGTGCAAAGATATTATCAAATAATATTAGTAACTGTTGTCCTATAACTGACTGTTGCATAAGCTGAAGTTGTTGTTGCATGCAAATATAGTATCAAATTTATATTACTGAATGTTGCACAAAATCTATCATATTTGGAATGTTCTCTCTGGATGGTTTTTGGATTGGAATCGAGAAAATAACATAATATTATAGCAGCACTTCCCAGTTTCACATTTTTCATTAACTATTTTCGCTTCTGTGTTGATTTTAATAAGTGCTCACCTTGATGGTGGAATGTTTTTGTTGCAGTATCCTGTCTATTTTGCATTTGAGAATGATGAAATTGATGCTGTATTGGATGATGTCAAGAAGAATGATGCCACTGGTCAACCTGCCACTGCAACAACTGGAGGGTTAGTTGATAACTCTGTGATTGAAAATGCTGGATATTTTGTAAGTTATGTGTATCCTCTGGAATGTGAACTGTATGGAAAAGTTTGGTATCTATCCATAGAAATTTCAGATACTTTGGCCATCCTTAGGAATTGCATCTCCCAATTATCTATAGTGGATTTTTTTATCTGCTTGAGTATTTGAGTGAGAAACATCTGATTCCATTGCCCTAAACTCTCTACTAGGATATTTACAAAGAAGCCAAAGGTGCATATGATTCTCTTTTGGAAAATGTAACAAACTTTGGGGAACTCCTAGTAGTGATTATCTTCTGGTGAATATGCATCTCATCAGTTGTTTTGGTCCAACACCGCTGTTTTTTTGCCAACTGAGTCCTTTTCATAAATAACATTTTCTGGTAAAGGGCTTTGATTCTTTTCTATCCTTTAGGGTTTTCTCACCTTTAGAGATCATGTATTTCTCTGATTTTACATGTTTCATTCCTTGTTTCTTGACATTACTGTACTTCATTTCATTTTATGGTTAGCCGTGTCCAGAAGGGCATACTTGTGCATTATTTCTCTGATTTTATATGTTCCATTCCTTGTATCTTGACATTACTGTGCTACATTTATTTTAAGGTTGGCCATGTCCAGAATGGCATAATTGTGCACTCTCTAATTTTTGTCATGTTGGATTGATAAGAAAATTCTGTTCTACTTTTGTTGTTGATATCTTATTTTTTACCTCTGCTTTGCAGATACAAGCTTGTCATCCCAATAGCAGAACCTAAGAAAGTTGCATCCCCCACCATAACAAACATCCAGGTGCCTAGTCAATGCTTAACTTCTGTTTGTTTGTATGTTTGTTCTAGTAAATTGGGAAGATCGTGCATGTGAAACAGCCTTTAGTACTCAGTTTCATATGATGGCAGTGGCTGCTTTAGTATAAATAACCTCATTTTTGTTTAAACCATCTTAAAGATCTGAACCAATAAATAGTTTATTGCAAGTTGCTTCTTCAGTTCTTTGCTTGCTTCTTAATTCCTGACCGGGTTCCAATTTCCAACTTCTGACAATGCTAACTTGTCAATATGAGTTCCTCTGCTACCTATTATCAATTCTTTTGCCCTTGCTGGAAACATTCTTTTATACATTGATATTCTTAGCATCGAATTTATAATAATATTGCCTTGGCTTCTGTCATTGATACCAAATACAATTGAATTAATTTAATAGAGTTATTAATATCACATAGCATTCATGAAATCAGTAATTAATACCCTTTTTGGTTCCTGAAGTTATGAATCCTTCTGATGGTGCTTGCCTTTCAAGAACTTGAAAACTGAGTATTCTTTCAAGTGATGCAGGGATGGTTGCAAGGATTAAAAGCTGATGGAGATGCAAATCAGCTGCCAACAATTGCTATAGTAGCATCATATGATACATTTGGGGCTGCTCCTGTATGTAATTTATTACGTATCACTTATCTATTCAAAATTTTATGTATTAGTCACTGATCCATGTGACTCTGTGATAATTACTTGTAGGCATTATCTGTCGGAAGTGATAGCAATGGTAGCGGTGTTGTGGCACTTCTTGAGGTAGCTAGGTTATTCTCTCTTCTCTACTCAAATCCTAAAACTAGAGGAAGGTACAATATACTTTTTGGACTGACGTCAGGTGGACCTTATAACTACAATGGAACACATAAGGTACTTAACTCTTCTTCGTTGACTCATTTTAATTAGTTATATCTCAGGTGCTTATTTCTTTCTATACCTTCTTTTTATTATGGTTATATAATTCCTTTTTATCTTTTCTTCACTTCTTTGTGTGTCTTCGTATCCTACCTTTCCAGTGGCTTCGAAGTTTTGATCAGCGGTTGCGTGAGAGCATTGACTATGCTATCTGCTTAAATAGTGTTGGTTCATGGAATAATGAACTATGGATTCATGTATCTAAGCCTCCAGAAAATGCCTACATAAAGCAAATATTTGAGGTAAGCTAATACACATCTCAAGAATCTATTTAACTTGTGGTTTATTGTTTATAGTTTATTCGCTGCCATATAGTTTAATGGATTGGCTGTGTAGGGTTTCACAAATGTAGCTGAGGAGTTGGGCTTCAAAGTTGGCCTAAAGCACAAGAAAATAAATATCTCGAATCCTCGAGTAAGTAGGTGTAGATGAATGATTGAATTTAAGCTTATGATTTTCTTTTATCATTTTACTGAGCAAACCAAAACTATTACGGGTCATTACAAGAAGTCAAGAAATAGCTAGTAGATATTACAGGGTTAGATGTTTGGTAGGTCATGATAGCCATGAGTGATGCTGACGGGCTTTATGTGTAAGCTAGGTGGCATGTTCTAATATATATATGTATATGTATATGTGTGGGTGTGTGTGGGTGTGTGTGTATGAAATAAAGAGATATATATTCACGTATATGTATACGAAACAAAGAAAGGAAACAAAGAAACTAGTATTAATAAGAACAATAATAACAAAACGTGAAGTCAGCAGAGAAAGAACCCCCAATGGTGGCATGTTCTAATGTTATTGCACTAAATTCCTAGATAAATAATAAGAACCAGAAATAGATATGCCTCTGATTTTTGTTGGGTAGATTCTCTGTTGGAATAATAGGTGCATCTACAATTTTGTGGTCATTTGGTGAGAGTTTACAGTTATATTAGCTTTTGTTATTTCTTTGGCCTTGAAAGCTTAAGCTCCAAATCTTCTGGACTCTAATTTAATGGAAAACTCTGGACAACCTCAAGTTTTTATATGTTTAGTTTGATAGCTAATATGATTTCATCTTCCCAACTGGATAATTCGATTACGATTTTACATGGCTATGTTATCTGGGAATTGTTACAAATATAAATGAGGATAATACCTTTTGGCCATTCAGTGGCTGATGAAAGTGGTGACAACTTGAGAAAGTGTTACTTTAGAATTAACATTAAGATAATTAGAATATGCCATAAATTGCTTGATTCATCTATAAATATCTTTGTGTTCATGTTTCATACTCTATGTATGAATTCTTTTCACTAATCTGCAATTCAGTATATATTGGGGCAAACGTTTTGTTGGACAATTTATCTAACTGATAATTGAAGAAATCTGATGTGTCTATCTTGCTTTGGTTTTGTTTTTATATGTCTATTTAGTTCAGGTGATAAAGCTGCTTTCTGCTGTAGGTAGCTTGGGAGCATGAACAATTTTCAAGACTGAGAGTTACTGCCGCTACCCTTTCTGAGCTCTCTGCTGCTCCTGAGCTTTTGGAAAGCACTGGAGGCTTGTTGGATAGCAGGTTACGTTTCAAATTTAATCCTATTTATCTGATTCCTGGAGTTTCTACTGGATTTAGATTGTATTTGCTGAACTATTGATCCCATGCAGGCATTTTGTTGATGAAACATCATTTATCAGAAGTGTCCAGTTAGTTGCTGAATCTCTTGCTGTAAGTTTAATATATTGAGAGGTACATGTTGGTTATAATGTTTCATGTGATTGTATATGCATATTTTTATAGATTGACTTTACCAGTGTGCATTTTAAGAGACTGACTCTCTACTAGTGTTTATATCATAGTTTAGTTACCAGGAAGCTTGCTGGGAATTCCCCAAGTAAAAACTGAGTGATCATTGACCCCACTGCATAATAAAATACTTGTAGAGTTGTTGCTGGATCAATAAGTTAAATCTTCCAAGTATCTTGCACGCACTTGAAAGTTGATTATTGTTTAAGTTGCGTAAAAATTCATTGTTTTATGTTTTCTGATGGGTCCTTTTCCTTTCTTGTCCAGAGACATATTTATGGTTACCAAGGAAAGAATATTCAAATTTTTGCAGACAACAGTAGCTTGGCTGTCAACCCCTCTTACATACGGTCTTGGTTGGATCTGTTGTCACAAACTCCTCGAGTGGCGCCATTTATCTCAAAGAATGACCCATTTATCATGGCACTGAAAAAGGTTTCTTTCTTTCACATTTTCACGGTTATGTACGTATTGCTTATTTTGATGATCACGTGGAAAGTGTTGGAAATTGTTGAATCATCATAAATATATCTTCTTCTTTACTGCTTTTCACTTTTCAGCTTTTCACTACTTATATTTGACTTCAATGAACTTGGTGGCACTTTGTGGAATTGATTTGTTACTTTCAGTTTTCTGCATGTTTGTAGGCTTTACCGACTTATGTTTAATGTCAGTAATCTGATATAATTTCAATGGAAGTAAGTGGAACTACATAGGGATATTGTATTCCTTTCAGGGTTATGTCTGCTTGGTTGAACTATAATGGTTGTAAAGATTTAATGAAGTTCCCTCAAATGTCGTGTACTTGTGTTGCAATCTTTTGAAACAGATCACTTCATTTTAATCTTTATCTCATGGATTGATGAGTCAAAAGTAGACTTATTTAATCGTGCAACTAAAATGCATTTGGTTCCAGTGGGATGTAGTATCGTAGCTTACTAAGATTGTCCAAGGTCATTTGGGTAAAGGCAGCTGGTATTTTTCTTTAGGCTGCTTGGGGCTTTGGATTTGTGTTTGTTCATGCCTATGGGTTAGTTTAGAATAGGGGACAGGTCCAAGTAAGAGTTCACTTGTCTTAGTGTCCATTCAATATGGTTTCTTTATGGGACTAAAGAGCTTTTTTAGATGTGAAAACTGTTTCAAACTGTTTTCCTTGTTTGGTTTAACTAAAGAAGAGCTTGTGGAAGATTAAAAATGTTTTCTGTTTTCTGTAGGAAGCTTTTAGGAGATTTTTTTGGGCTTTTTTGAAAGGTTAAATTGTCAAAAATACTTCATGTCATTGTTTGCTAAAAGATGTGATGGACAGCCAAACAACCAACAACATTTTGTTAAAAGCTCTACTGGTATAAGATCTACTTGAAGAAGCTTATACCAAACAGACTCTCAGACTGAATAACTTGATCTTGAGTTTGTAAAATTGGGCCCAGAAAGTCCACTAACAACCCTGCTTTGGTGAGACAGCCCAAGCCTATTACTTTGTATAACCTTATTATATATATTTGATGGCAGGAACTGGCCGATCATACTGACGAGGTGATCATGCAACATGAGGTGCTTGACGGGATGTTTACTTTCTATGATTCAACTAAAGCTAGCCTCAACATATATCAGGTGCCTGCTTGTTTTTACCTTCTAGATGCTAATATTGTTTAGACGTGTAATCTCTCTCTCCATTGAACACTAGATGGCTCGTCTCAACCCTTTTACGTACTTCAGACTCCTTCATTAGCTTTTCATGTATAAAGTTTTGATCTTTTTCCTTCATTTGCTTGAAGCTCATTACTGCAGATTTGTTTTACAGGTTGCTAGTGTAACATTCGACTTGCTGTTGCTTCTAGTGCTGGGATCGTATTTAATTGTGCTTTTCAGCTTTCTTGTCATCACAACTAGGGTATGACTCTTTCTCCATATCAAGCTTGAAGTTCTAAATTTCAGTTTTATCTTGTATTCGGTGTTTTATAATTTTGTTGCAAACAGATTAGAATAGAAACTTCAAAAGTTCCAAGTGACTAACAATGTTTTCCAACAGGGTCTTGATGATCTAATCAGTTTGTTTCGAAGACCCCCATCCCGTAAGGTAAAAACAGCTTGATGCAGAAGCACAATGCTGCACCGGTCCTGTGTAACTATTTCAGAGAAGATTCTCTCTCGTAACGTAGGTGGAAGTCTCCCAGGAGAAGTTGGCAAATGACAACTACGAATGTGTTATGGTTTAGTTCAGTGACACGAAGGATAGTTTTCAACAATTGATCCTAGGAAGATGTCCATAGCTTGTTGTGCCAAAAACAGAAATTCTAAGATGCGAAAAAATTTTGTTGAGATTCATTTTTCATCTGGCTATTACAGCCGACCTTGTTTTTTTTTTTTTTTTTTGGGGCAGAGAATAATGCTTATATGATTTCTGAATTTGGTGACTATAGCGGATAGAGACAGTAAGCCAAGAGAAATGTCTGAATTATTCGAAAGATTAATTAATCTTTGCTTATCGCATTAGATGATCTATGAGCGGAATTTCTTACAACAAAAGATGCGTGTTCATCGGCTTGTATCTAGACTCGTCATGCATATTTTACATATATATATATATATAGAGAGAGAGAGAGAGAGAGAGAAATTCTAGAATATCACTTATATATTATAAGTAATTGATGCATGCATGTATGTACACACTTTGAGAAGACTCAGACCATTAATTTTCTTTTGAGCCAACCAACAGAACGTACATTTCTTGCACGAATTTGTAACCGAAACCGCAGTTGGGAAAATTATCAGATGGAATAAAACTATCATGCCCCAAGGTGCCAATGATATTTTTTTTTTTTAAGCTTATGAGCACTTCAATCAACTTGGGTCATATTTACACAAGGGCACATGATATCAATCCAATGGCTATTATATCATCTAAAATCCAGAACCAACAGTCTCCCATTTTCCCGTTCTCTACGCTGTTCATATTATCACAAATTGAAGATTGCAAGGCAGCCGCAGATCCCATGCAATCTCCCAGATCTTTGCTCTTTCCTTGTAGCAGTTAGTCAAACAGTAAACAGAGATATCCCATGTCAACAAGAAGGTAATCATAAAAGAACAACAGAATTGTAAAATATATTTTGTTATAGATGAAATGATTTGAGCACCCATGTATCCAGCATTAAGGACACCGCAATATATTCATATGAAATGTAAAACAATTTAATGTCGGCTATCTTCAGCTGACTGAGGAGGTTGTCTCGCAAGTGGCACATCAGTATTGTAACGTCTGCTGGGTCTTACATTGTCCACAAAAAGGACTCGTCCATCTAGTAACTGCAAGTATATACTGGGTGATGCTTAAACTCAACAATTTAAGCATGGTAAATCAGAGAAAATGATGCAATTTTACCTTCCCATTCATCTCTGTCAAGGCATTTTGGGCTTCCTCTTCTGTGCTGAAAGTCACGTACCCATAACCTTTTGATCTGTTCTTACCTTTATCTGTTATTATTGTTGCTGCAAAAGGAAAAGAATTGGATATTAGAAAATAGTGCAGATGGAACAGGGGTTGAGACTTAAAATAGAAATAGAACAAACCCTCAGTGACTTGGCCAAATTGTGAAAAAGCATCAGCTAACATCTCTTCAGTGGTTGAGAAAGATACGCCTGTGGAACATGCCAATTATTTTATCACAATTAGATGGTAAGATTGCAAGTTCTGCAGCCAAAAGTAGTACACAACTGAAGGAAGGAAATAAAAAATATGAACATGTTTTCAGTCTCAGTTACTTGTGAAACATTTACAAGTTCAAGGGAATTAGATAGATGCGTGGCTAAGTTTGATATTTTGGACCAAAAAGGGCAAACAGATGAATCCAGATAATTAAGAAAAGCATCAATTCCAATGCAACTGTGGACAACGGAATTGCCTTCCCTATGAGAGTAGAGGGCCTGAAAACGAGCAAAAACCTACTGATGCATCTACAGAAGCTCACATTCACAAATCACATGCTGCGTGATTAAACCACCGGATGGTCTTACTATACAGTGAAGAATGTAATAATTAACGACCTGATAAGGCTACAAGGTGAAGAAACTATTCACCAGAAAAGTTCAAAATAAAATCAGAGTGGCTTTGATTTTTGAAAAAATGAAACAACATCACTTGAGCAACAATATAAAATTATTCAAAGAAATCTCTAGGTCAGTATTCAAATATATGGATTCGTCCATTCCACCACAACCTCAAAAATCAGAACCAAGGACCCCCCATTTGGATTCGATTGATTAATTTGAGCAATATAAAATCGGATCTTGAACTTCCCTAATCAAAATTTATATTCCACACAATCGGTTCCTTTAACATGATCCATCACATAATATTTTGTTTGCAAAATAAAGAAAAAAGATGACATAATAGAAACACTCCCAGAGAGAGAATACCTTTGACGAAAAGCTTAGAAGTGAATCCTCTGTAAGATACGAGTTGGGCTGCTGAAATTTTCAAGTTTGAATGAGAGACTGCGCCATTTCTGAAAATGTTTTTTCGTATTAGCGCCGCCATTTTTGCAAGGGAGAGTAAATAAATAACAACGCAACAGGTGAGCAGAAGAAGCCCAATTTAGTACTTCAGTTATATGCCATGTTTGTGATCAAAATTGAATGGTTAAATTATGTTGTTTCCAATAATTTATGCTGCATCTGTTTTAATAATAAAGAAATCTTGCATTAAAATTAAAATTAGGGTAATGCCTGATTTTATAAATAGATTGCAATGTGATTTTGAAAAATAAAAAAATAATTTACAAAATGTTTATGACATAATTTTGATTTTTCTTTAAAAAAAAAACAAAAGTAATAGAGAATGAGGGCTACAAACTTTGTATCTGAAACGGTCGTTCGATTATTTGTAAATGAAAGCAACGGTCAGATATTGGTGGCTTATGAAAATAGGCAATCATGATGACTAACAAGTGAATTTTTTTTTTTAATCTTTTTTACACTACTATATTACAATCATAATCCCATTAATATTATTGATGTAGATTTCTGGTCAATCAGTGAATTAATTTAAGTGGGGGCGTTATAAAAACTAAAAAGACACAAAGAACTAATGCGGTTCAGCCTTTGACCTACGTCCACGGATAGAAAAAATAAATATTTTATTAAGACCGCGATTACAACTCAACTCTCACTCTCTTTGCTACTTTTTTAGTGCTCGTCCTCATACGATTAGGGATCTTTGTTTTTATATCCTTCAACTGATAAAATCCTTTTCTCACTCAAACTCTTTTTAATTCTCCTCTATCCCCTACGATTTGAATTACAAAATATTTTTATTTTTTATAGGTTGTATTTATGTCAAACTTTATTTAATTTACTTAAGCAATGTCCTTCCAACGTTGACTTTTATCTTGCTGGGCCCGACTCAACAATAACCCTTTTATTTAGACTTGGCATTTTCTATGGGATCCATAATTTACAACTGGGTCAAAGGTCTCATCGTTTAGAATCCATGACTTTTTGCTATCCTGCACTCCTAAAAATCATGATTTCTGCTCCTCATTCCTGTGGACTATGGTTCTTGCTCCCTGAGGAGCATGACTCCTGCTCCCTATTCTTGGAGGAGCATGGTTCTTGCTCCCCATTCCTAGGGACCGTGGCTTTTGCTCCCTAAAGAGCATGACTCCTACTCCCCATTATTGGGGAAGCATAGTTTTTCATGCTCCTTGGTGGAGTATGGTTCTGCTTCCTAAAGAGCATGACTCTTGTCCTTTATTCTTGGGAGCTTGCTCCCAATATGCTCTTTATTCTTGAGGGACATCACTTTTTGCCGCACATCTTTATTTATTTTTATATTTTCTACAAAAGATGCTCCTCAACTCTTAGTTTCTTATTCCACCAAAAGTATAAGAGCTCAAATTGTTTTTCTCTACTTATTTCTATATAAACCATCCTTTGCACCTTTTACCCACATTGTGGAGCTTTAATCATTTGGTTCTTCACTTTCCTTGATGAGTGTCTTTTCTTTTCTCCTTGTTTTTAGAAATTTTAATTTCTTCTTATTTTGAAATTTCAACTCTAACTCTTTTTGTCATGAGTATATTGAAGATGACGATGGTTGCTGTCATATATAATCTGACCAATTACCTCTTGCTGTAAATTTTACTTATGCGTCATTTGTTCCTAGTAACCAAACGAACCTCCAACCCAACATTGACTGGTCCATCAATGAGGTGGGGAATACAACTTTTGAAAAATCTATTTCATCCATTAGAGTCAAATATGAAATGTCAAGTTCAATTGAACTTAGGAAGCCTCAAATTGGCGAGTTCGCCAGCCAACCTCCTCTTGGGGTTGTTGCCTTTCATCCATATTTTTTTTGTTTTGATGTTAGGTTACCGTTGCACCCTTTCTTGAGATATATGTTGATTTATCTAAACTGTGCCCCAGCACAACTTTCCCCCAATATCTGGTGTGCTATGATTGGCATGTACATCTTATGAAAATTGAGAGGTTTTCCAGATCCCACATTTAATTAGTTTCAGCGAATTACCAGCTAATGAACCTTTCAGATGATAAAGATTCTCTTCTCAAGGGTTGGCATTATGTCCATACTTGGGATAAGTCTCTCCCTCTAATCATCCATGGTAAATCTCATGTTGGTTCTTGGAAAGATTCTTACTTTTTTGCCCTTGGGGATTGGGAGCTAGAAAATTCTCCTAGTATGTTTCCTAGGTATCAAGTTCAAACCCACTTTTCTACTCTCAGTAGCTTCATAAGAAATTTCGACAGAATGTGTTTTTCTTTATCAATGTACTTACTCTCTTTTTTTTTTTTCAATGTCATGGGGCTGCACCCCTATTGATCATGCCGAGCAAAATCAGATCGATGAAGTTTTTAAGGATCCTAAAAATTTGTGTTCTTGAAAATATCTTTCTCAAACAGGCTTTCTAACCGCTTTTGGCTTTATCCCTTTTATTTCCTCCAATATTCCATCATTAAGTGAGTTTCTATTTAGGCATAATAATTTTTATGCTACACAAAGGTTGTAATATTTTATTTTTCTTTTCTTTTTCCATTTTTTTCCAGACCTTTGAAAGTCTGAATCTGTTCCTTTCTTTGCATTGGTTAGCTCATCAGCACTAGAATATTTTTGAGCTCTCGATAGCAACTCAGTGAAAGTCCTTGGTGCATTCTTAGCGAGCCTATAGTTGAATCTTCATGGACGTAGGCCTGCCATTATTGCCGTTACTGCTACTGCATCTGTACAATTTTCTACTATTACTATCTCTTTCCTAAAACGAATAATATAGTCATTCAATGACTCATCCTTCTCCTTCTTCACTGACAACAAGTAAGTTGAGGGAAACTGATGGTCTCTTGCTCCCACAATATAGTAATTCGTAGGCCTCCCATTCTTAGGGGAGTATGATTCTTGCATGCTCCCCACTTTTGGGGGAGCATGGTTCTGCCCCCTAAGGAGCATGAATCTTGCTCTTTATTCTTGGGAGCTTGCTCCCAATATACTTTTTATTCTTAAAGAGCATCACTTTTTGTCACACACTTTATTGATTTTTATATTTTCTACAACAAATATTTACGGTAAAAAATTTATTGAGACCACTTTTGATAATTTTAACATAGTGGAACCCAAATTCTTATCCTCACATAATATTAAAGAGAGATTTTTACTTCTACTCAATTTAACTGGGAAGAGAATCGAGTCCTAGCAATGTCTAGAATTTGACCCATGCGCTCTAGTGTGGGTGGTGTGTTGTGCCAATGGGTCAAGAGCCCATTGACAAGTACAAAAGAGTGGTTAGATACTTGAGAGTGGGATGTAACCAAATTGGAGGCCCATTTTGGCTTATTAGGTTGAAAAATAGTTTGCACTTATGATAAAACCACTACCATATTTTGAAAACGAAAAATGGAATAGTTCTTCAAAATTTTATTTGGAAAATAAGATTTACTAATAATGATGTTAGGAATCCTAACATTTGAATCCCAATATTATGTGTTACTCAGCTATTGAATGATGGGTTTCATAGTTTATACTTAACTATTAAATAAATATCGTATTTATTGGGACTAAATTGAGATTTAAATGCTGGGATATCTAATATTGCATAAAAAATAGATAAAATTTTAACTTCTCTTCACAACTAATTATTTTTACATCTCGACTAACATTAATTATTTTAAATGTTACAATATTATTAAACTGCCCTAACTAATTATTAAAAGGTGAAAGCATGTTAAAATAAGAAATTGCTAAGAAACATGTGTTTAAACAAAGGCTAAGGTTATGTACAATTAAGAAGAAACAACTTACTATCAAAGGTTAAGATTACGAACAAATTAAGGTAGATATTGAGCAAAGAAAGGGACGAAATGGTTGTCTGAGTTGCTGGTGATAAGAATGCTTGTGTTGTGAAAAGAAATCCTATAGTTTGTAAATGGGTTGAATTTTTCACTCGCTCAAGTGACTTGCTTATGCCCAAAATATTACTTTGCACAGGAGTATTTGGGATCCTAACAATCAACTCTTATTTTGGTCCCAATTAGTGTAGTAATCATCTATTGAGTGGTAAAATATTATTTTTAATAGTCATGAAATTCGATATATAATAGATTAATAACACACATTAATTAGAACTTAATTGTTAGAAATCATAACATTACTCTACTTTTCATTGGAGTTGCGTTAACATATTATGTGAGATTGCCTACATTAAAAATATGTTAGACTGCTTGTTGAAAGCAATATTCCCTTTTTCATTAGGGTAAAAGCTCATTTAGTCTCTGTATTTTAATATTAGTGTTCATTTAGTCTCTCTATTTTTAAAAATGCCTCAAATCATCCTCGACGTCATCTCTATTACTGTTAATTCTAGATTCATGAGGGTAAAAATGTATTTTTCTTGTTAAAATTTAAACTTGAAAAAATTAAGAATGCCTCAAATTCTAGAAGTCTTTATCATTGTTCAACTCAATCCCTTCATTGGACCATGGGACAATGCCAGTAAGCTTAAAGCTCTCATCATAATGCTTGTGCCTTCCAAAGACATTATTCAAGACATCGTTGATAAGGGATACAAGACTCAAGCAATCAGGATCATAAGAATCCTCCACATCTTTGCCTAAAAATCGAACTGAAATGCTGATTTGACTCATTTTGAATCTGACAACACAAAGATGAATAAAAAAAATCAGAAACTTAAAACTATTACATATGAATTCATAAAATACAAAATCAACATTACAGAACTTTGTATGATTATGATTTTTTTTCCCAAAAAATACTCAATCAAGTGAAGTTAAAATAAATTCTTTTCAATTACAAATCCATTCCACTACTAATATTAAGCTATGAAACAACCATGAAAGGGTTAAAAAAGGTAAAAAAAAAATTAATAAAAAAATTGTTAAACTTTTTGCATTAGTTTTGTGAAGAAATACCCATTCAAGTGAAAACAAATAATGATTTCTTTTCACTAAAATACACATGGAAGATTAAAAAATAAATAAATAAACAAGACCAATATAACACGTACTAGAGTAAACCAATTTCCTTTGCCGACAGTTTTGACATCTACCGCAAGACGACACTTCCAGTAGAAAAAAATTTTATAGCGAGAAAAATTGTTAAGAGCTTTGAAAATGCAAGTCGTTTAAGTTCTTAAAACTAGGGTTGTGAAGAATATAAGTTTGAAAATACGATTTTACTATTATGAATCTAGGTTATCGCAATATTTTTTTAATTTTAAATTTTAACAAGAAAAAAACATTTTTACCCTCATGAATCTAGAATTAACAGTTACGGAGGTGACGTCGATGGTGTTTTGAGGCATTTTTCAAAAATAAAGAGATTAAACGGGTACTAATATTAAAATACGGGTACTAAATGGGCTTTTACCCTTTTCATTATATTTGAATTGATAAAGTTGTATTCAATAGCTCTTGAAAAGCACATAGAATAATAATCATTATAAATTATAATCAAAGACTAAGCAGGTCTTTCTTTGCATTTGATTACGGGCATTTCAATTAAGTTTGTCGTTTACTTTATTTTTTCTTGCTTTCAATTTTCACTGTTAAATCTCTTTATAAAATAATTTATCTAATTAGTCATGGAAATAAGAGAGAAAAGGGGCCATTTCTTGATTCAAAGTCAGTCAATTATAATTATAAAACATGAGCAGACATTACATGCCTAATTTCCAAGCAATTAAAACGGTTTGATTTGCTTTCATGCGTGCATAAATTTCCAGGAAAGAGAGTGCCTTTCGTCTCTTTCTGGAACAGTGACTACAATTATGGAAAAATTATGTTAACATGACAAATAAATAATGTTATTATAAGAGTAAGTTTTTGAACCCGAGACTTGAAGGAGGTTCTATCTAATTCTAAAGATTGCAACCAAATTATTATCCCTAATTGTTTTTAAGTTAAATTAAATAAAATTTATGCTGAAGTATAACTAGTGCCTTGCACATTCATTTACTCAAAGAGTTCAGAAAACTCTGACGTTAAATTTGAAAATTAAATTTCTACTCTGCACACCCATCAAAGTCCCAGAATTACACAGAAATTAGTTTCTTTTGTTAAAGCTCTCTTTCTTCAAAAGTTAACACCCCGCAACACCCTTAGTAACCCTTGTGATTACATTCATGCATGCTCATGACTTAAACTTTGTTTACGCTAAAATTATTCAAAACTTTATTATTATATTTTTACCTTACTCGCTGAATTTGCTCAAGGACATGGAGTCCCAATTCTTGTTATTGTCCTTTTAAGATAAATAACAGTGTGTTAGCATAAATATTTACCTGTGAAATCGAGGAGGAGAAAATGTTAGAAAAAAAAAATTGAGGAAGATAGAATCAGATTTTCTTTTTTGAGCAAAGAACATATGTTAAAAGATATTAAGTCTATCAAGTCTAATTGTCTATAACGGTAAATTGTATAACGAATAATTTAACAACATAAAATAAATTTTATTAAGTTATGAGTATTCTGATTATTTTCTAGAGTACGAATTGTCTCTACGTAAAACAAGATGCCGGGAAATATAACCTTATTTGCGGTGTTCTTTTATTGTGTCG
The DNA here is from genome assembly GCF_000493195.1 of Citrus x clementina. Lineage (NCBI taxonomy): Eukaryota > Viridiplantae > Streptophyta > Magnoliopsida > Sapindales > Rutaceae > Citrus > Citrus x clementina. The sequence goes on from NW_006262022.1 coordinate 19,139,853, forward strand.
TTGTACAAACGTTAATAGGTGAGTAATATTAATTATTTAATGCACCAATATTGTATATTCTACCATATCAATGTCTCTGGTTGCCAAAGATTGTTAAAAGCAACGTGATCTTTGCTTCAGGTAATTTTTTCGCTATCCATGACTTTGAATTGAAATACTTGGCTTACAGTTATTTGTAAAGCTGTTGAAAATTACCACAGCGGATAAAGATTAACCAGGTCATTCTTTACATTTGAATATGGATTTTTTTATTAAATATAAAATTGGTAGTTTGTTGCTATCAATTTTCAATTTTAATTTCACTTATTTAGGGTGCGTTTGGGATTGAGGTGCTGTAGCTTAAAAGCTACAGCTGCTGTGAAAAAAAAGCTGTAATTATGAAACAAAAGTTAATAATATATAGTAAATATAAATTTTAAATAATAATTTTGATAAAATTATTAAAGATATAATAGATTTTGTATTATACAAGTGAAAAATCATATCAATATAGCTTAAAAGCTACAGCAGTTAGTGTTTACCAAACACTTTAGTGCTGTAGCTTTTAAGCTACAGCTGCCCAACCTCAATCCCAAACGCACCCTTAGTCATTAAACACAGAGAGAGGGAGAAAGAGAGAGAGAATATTAAGGGCCAATGTTACGGGATTTGGGGTCAATTCAAAGTCAACTAATATATAAAACATGGGTATGCATAGAAAACACTTACATTACTAATTAAGAAAAATTGATTTGCTTTCATGAACTATTCGAAGAAGAAAAAGAAGACCCTTCACATTCTTCATGACAACAAATGATGCTGATATGACAAATATCAGCATCATTTGATCCAAATCCAAATCAGGGTGATGTGTGAAATATAGTGGAATAAATAAAAAGAGAAGACAAATTCGTTGATCAATATTCAAGAACTCATCCAAAAGTGATCGTTAAAGTCTAGAGGTTACGTATGATTAGCATTTATTTTTAATTTTTTGGCTAACATCGTACATAGTCACTTGTCGTGTGATGTAGGGCAGGTTTAGAAATCCTTTTAATTTAACTTCTGCATTCTTATTATTTAATTAGTTATAAGGTTTTTTAGTATTTGAGTAGTGATCACGTCTCCTAGTCTAAAAATATGCTTTTACGAGTATAAATAACAAACTAGGATTTTAACACCCTTTTATACTAAGGCTCCGTTTGGTAGAGTTTTGCAAGTAACGCTTATTTAAATAGAGTTTTTGTTAGTAGAGATTTTACTAAAAAAAAATTAGTTGTTTGATTGTCAATAAGAATTTTAATTAAAAATTTATGAAATTACTTTAATAGCCAAGTTTTTTAAAGTTTGTATTGCAAAGAATAAAATAAGATTGTCAAATAAGTAGATAATATTTTAGATATTTTAACATTTTAAAAAATCTTTTCAACCTCTACTCCTAAAAGCCCAAAATTTGAGTTTTTGCAAGTAGAGGCAAAATAACTTATTTAAGTTAGTCTAGGCTGCGCTGATTTTTTTGACATCCCATATGGACAGTGAGGAAATATTTTTAGTTGACTGAATTAAATAAAAATGTATTACAATCATATTATATATTAATAGCATAAACAAAAAGAAATGAAGAAAAACGAATACAAGACTTGAAAAAGCTGGGAGTATCATCAGTTCAATTGGTTATAAATAGCGTAGAGCCATCCTCTCGTTGTTGCAGAACTTAAGGAAAGAGAGACAAAAAGAGTGTTTGTAGGTGATTATAATTAAGAAGATATAATGTGTGGTTCAAAAAGAGTGTGGGTGAGTGAGTTAATTTTCATATTATTAGTAGTAAAAGGGTGGTGGAGTGAGGGATGTTTGGAGCAAGAGAGGTATGCTCTCCTCCAACTTAGACATTTCTTCAATGATGATAAACATCTTCACTACTGGGTAGATGATGAGAATTATTCATATTGTTGTCAGTGGGAAGGGGTTGAGTGCAGCAACACCAATGGCAGAGTGATTAAATTAGATCTACGAGATACTCGGAATCGGGAATCAGCGGAGTGGCATTTGAATGCTTCTTTGTTTACTCCCTTTCAACAATTAGAGTCTCTTGATTTAAGTTGGAACAATATAGCCGGCTGTGTTGAAAATGAAGGTCCTCAATTTACTCTACTCTAATTCTCCCTCGTAATTTCTAGCATTTTTCTGATCCCTTTCGGCTTTTGTTTAATTTTTACGTGATACGATAACATTATTTTTTTTTTGTTTTTATTTTTAAAAATTTTTTTTGGCAGGTCTAGAGAGGTTATCAAGGTTGAACAACTTGAAGTTACTTTTTCTAGACCATAACTACTTCAACAACAACAACTTTTTATCTCTAGGTGGTCTTTCATCACTCAGAATCTTATCATTGGCTGGTAATGGATTGAATGGAAGTATTGATATTAAAGGTAAGCAAGCTTCATCCCTTCTCCCGTGTCCCATCTTTTGTGGATCTTATTTCATTGAGCAGCTGGAGGTACTGATGTTAGATCTAGCTAGATTCTTGCTAGTGTAAGCTTCAAGGCTTTGAGTACTATAAAAATAGGTCTAAGAAATTATCAATATATGCAATTTTCAATGCTTCTCATAATCAAACACAATTCAATCTAATTATTGTGTTTGTTTTGTCTTCAAAAGTAAAGAATTGTACACCGATTGGAAATCGACATCGTTGCTTTTTTTTTTTCTGTAATGCTCTTTCTTCGGTAACAAGTTTATATCTTAAGAGAGATTGGATTCCGAAAAAGTTTTAATGTTCAAGGTAAGCCATAATAACCTGCATTTTATTTGTCTGCCTATATCTAAATTTGTGCACTGAACTTAGTATTTTGGTTATTGTGAAGGGATCAGATATCGACTTCCATAAACCAACTTGTATTTACTTAATTAATTAATTAACGCCATTTAGCATTTAACAAATAAAAATGTCGTGTTTAATTTGTTTTAATTTTTTTTTGAAAAAGAATATTTTTTTTTATTTGAAAAAGAATAAGGTATAGCAGTAGGTAAAGTTGAAATAAAGTTTTCTTCCTTACAAATTTAAATTCGCCGTTGTCAGCCAAATATACCTAATTAAAACCACTCAATCAGGCCCTTGGCAACTGTTTTTTAGGTTTTTCTGGTTAGCAGTATTTTTTGCTTATTAATTAAATTATTTTGCGCCGAGATTTAAAAATAAAGAAGGAGAAAATAAGTTATTTAATTAACCCTGGTAGAAGTGTTGGCATAAATACAGGAGTGGATTCCTTGAGCAACTTGGAGGAGCTAGACATGAGCGCCAATGCAATCGACAATCTTGTGGTTCCTAAAGGTATACAAAATGTTCAAATATTAATAATTTGGAGGACAGTTTAATAGATTTGATTAGGGAATGCCCAATGACACTTACCCAAAATAATTTAATCTGAAATTGTATCCCAAACAGATTTAAGAGGTTTGAGGAAGTTGAATACCCTTCGTTTAGGGGGAAGCGGAATTCCAATGATAGATGGAAGCAAGGTGTTGCAATCAATTGGATCACTACCATCCCTCAAAACGCTTTACCTTTTGTTTACTAATTTTAAGGGAACAGTAGTTAATCAGGGTAAGTAAATTTTTTTATGTCGAAAATAATTGAATTAATATATATATATATATTGCTAAAATTTATTGTTTCTCCTTCATTCTAAATAGAGTTTCACAATTTCACCAACTTGGAAGAATTGATATTGGTCGAGTCTGATCTCCATGTAAGCCAGCTTCTGCAAAGTATCTCATCATTCACTTCGTTAAAGTATCTGTCAATGCAATATTGTGTACTCAAGGGTGCCCTCCATGGTCAAGGTAAATTACGGGTATCTGAAGCTTTTATGATATTAATTCGATAATAATTCTTTCTTTTCAAGTTAATTTTTTCCCGTAAAATAAGATTTTTTTCTTTTAAATTTTATATATTTTCACTGTCCAATAGTTCTAGCTTCTCTAAATTGCAGGATTCTTGATTAAGGTTAATGAAATTTTAGTTCTATTATGTTAAGAATATTTCGATCTCTTAGAAGAGTAAAGAAAAATTAGTAAATTAACCCAAAAAAAAAGAAAAAGAAAAGAAAAGGACTGGATTATCTTTTTGCCCTTGCATTATGTGATCAATATGAAAATTATAACCATTTCTTGTTTATTATTTGTAGATTTTCATGAATTCAAGAATTTGGAACATCTGGTCATGGATCGGATGCTTGTTGAAATCAATACAAGTTTTCTTCAAGTCGTTAGCGAATCGATGGCTTCTCTTAGGTTTTTATCATTGTCATATTCACGTCTTAATAAAAACACCATTCTTGATCAAGGTTAGTTAATAATTTTCTCTCTCTCTCTCTCTTCCCCCCTTCTCTCCTCTCTTAATTTAACTTAGTTAAGCTTATCTATAACGTTTGTTTTATAAACTAAAAATGATAAAGAGCGCCAATACTGACACAATAACGGTAAAAATAACTGAAAATAGAGCATTGTTTGAAAAATAATGCTATTTTTTTTTTCTTAACACTAAAACACCATCCAATTTTACAGTTATTTGGTTGCCATTATCTCAGATTCTATTGTTCAACTATTAGTACTCAGACTTAATTTTTAATATGTACTTAAGAGATTTTATGGAATTATTTATCTTTATGTTCTGAAGGATGAATTATATATTTTTCAGGACTTTGTCAGTTGGTGCATCTGCAAGAGTTATACATTCGTGATAATGATTTGAGAGATAGTTTGCCTTGGTGCTTGGCAAATATGACATCCCTCCAAGTGTTAAATGTCGCTTCTAATCAACTTACGGGAAACTTCCCGCCAAGCCTTTGTGAGTTGGTGCTTCTGAGAGAGCTATACATTGATAACAATGATTTAAGAGGTAGCTTGCCTTTGTGCTTGGCAAATTTGACTTCTCTTCGAGTATTAGATGTCTCTTACAATCAACTTACTGAAAACATCTCCTCATCTCCTCTCATGCATCTAACATCTATGGAAAAGCTCATACTTTCAAACAATCACTTCCAAATCCCTATTTCACTTGAACCACTTTTCAATCTCTCAAAACTCAAGACTTTCATTGGTGACAATGGTGGAATATACGCAGAAACCGAGTCACATTATAATTCTTTGACCCCAAAATTCCAATTGACTTCTATCTCATTGTCTGGTTACGGAGATGGTGGCACATTTCCCAAATTCTTGTACCATCAGCATAACTTGAAAAATGCTGTTCTCTCACACCTTAACTTGAGTGGAGAATTTCCAAATTGGTTGCCAGAAAACAATACAGACTTAAAGAAGCTTCTTCTTGCCAATAACTCTCTTTTTGGATCATTTCGGATGCCAATTCATTGCCTCCAGAAATTAGCAACATTGGATGTCTCCAACAATTTCTTTCAAGGCCATATCCCAGTAGAAATCGGAACATATTTGCCAGGCTTAATGCATTTAAACTTATCTCGAAATGCTTTCAACGGTAGCATTCCCTCTTCATTTGCTGATATGAAAATGTTGAAAAGCTTGGACATATCCTACAATCAGTTGACTGGTGCAATCCCTGAGCGCATGGCCATGGGTTGCTTCTCATTGGAAATTCTTGCGTTATCAAACAACAGTTTGCAAGGTCGTATATTCTCTAAAAAATTTAACTTGACAAATTTGAAGAGGTTGCAGTTGGATGGTAATAAATTCACTGGAGAGATTCCAGAAAGCTTATCTAAGTGCTATTTGTTAGGGGGATTATATCTGAGTGATAATCATCTCTCTGGTAAGATTCCAAGATGGATGGGTAGTTTGTTAGCTTTACAAGACATTATAATGCCCAATAACAATCTGGAAGGACCAATTCCAAACGAGTTTTGTCAGCTTGATTGTCTGAAGGTTTTAGACCTTTCAAACAATAGTATTTTTGGGACTTTACCATGTTGTCTTAGTCCAGGATCTATTGAACAAGTTCATTTGTCAAAAAACAAGATAGAAGGACAGCTGGAAAGTATAATCCATTACAACCCTTATTTGGTGACATTAGATCTTAGTTATAACCGCTTACAAGGAAGTATTCCAAATTGGATTGACAGACTACCTCAGTTAAGCTACCTTCTTTTGGCTAATAATTATATTGAAGGCGAAATACCAGTTCAATTATGCCAGTTGAAGGAAGTGCGGTTGATTGATCTTTCTCATAATAATCTATCTGGTCATATTCCTCCTTGCTTGGTTAACACTGCACTCAGTGAAGGTTCTTATGATGCAGTAGCTCCAACGTGGGATCACGCTTCTGCCCCTGCACTTTCATATTTTCCTCCAAATGGGTCTCCGATGGGAAAGGAAGAAACCGTACAGTTCACAACAAAGAATATGCCCTACTATTATCGAGGAAGAATTTTGACGAGTATGTCCGGGGTTGATCTTTCTTGTAACAAACTGACAGGTGAGATTCCTACTCAAATTGGATATCTCACTAGGATTCGTGCACTAAATCTATCTCATAACAATTTGACGGGCACAATCCCGACAACATTTTCAAACCTGAAGCAAGTCGAAAGCTTGGACCTCTCCTACAACCTATTGCATGGGAAAATCCCTCCTCAGCTCATTGTGCTAACTACATTGGCGGTCTTCAGAGTAGCATACAATAACTTATCAGGAAAAATCCCTGATAAAGTTGCACAATTTTCAACTTTTGAGGAAGATAGCTATGAGGGGAATCCTTTTCTTTGTGGACAGCCACTGTCCAAAAGTTGCGATGATAATGGATTAACAACAGTGACAACAGAAGCTTACACCGAAAATGAAGAAGGTGATAGTTTAATTGACATGGACAGTTTCCTGATCACTTTTACAGTTTCTTATGGAATTGTGATAATAGGAATTATTGGAGTTTTGTACGTGAATCCTTATTGGCGGCGAAGATGGTTTTATCTTATTGAAGTGTGTATGACCTCTTGCTACTATTTTGTGGCGGACAATCTCATTCTCAAAAGATTCTACCGTGGACGGGTGTAATTTCATTACATGTACTTTTTAAAGAATTTTCTTTTGTACGCATGGAGTAGCAACTCAATAAAGTGTTTGATGCAAATTGTCCAATAATAACAGTCGGTAGTACATATACAGTTAATGATATTTTTAACCATTCGCAGAATGCCCTTAGGAATTTCTTTAGATGGCCGCCAAAACTAACACATCATAACTGGCAAAAGGTCTCTCTTTTACACGGTCTGAATGAAGATTAACTTATGCCCTCTGGAGTATGTGTAAGTTCTCTTTTAAATTTATGGGTTGAGATTTCAGGTCCGGATGGAAGTTGAATGCAGGCGACGAGACTTCGCTGGAAGATAACTAGAACTTGGAATAACTATCAGATTTGCTACTCTTTATTTGTTATATGCTAGTGGGGATTTTAGGTAGCAATTATCGCCTTGGGAGTTACAGTAATCGATTCGTATCCTCCTTTATTTCCGAGGGTAACCCAGCTCTATACAAGAAGAACAAGAGAAGGTTCATTTAAGAAATTTCACCACCCACAATTTTTTTTTTCTTTTTTCTCTCTTCCTCACAACAAATACACCTAACAGACCAAACCGTGCGCAAAATAATTCTGTTCTATGCATGTCATGAATCCAAAAAGTCAAAAACTATTCCAACTCAGTTTGTTTAATCAGCATAACTAAATTGTGGGTATAAAACTATAAATGAACAAACTTTTGAAGCCTGTAACTTACAATAAACACAAACCCAAAAATGACATTTAAATCCTGCAAGTGTTTTTTCATCATCCCTAACAAAAAGAAACAAGAATAATTATATACCAATAATTTTTCTACAAAAAATTATAGACTCAAGGGAGGATTAAGCGGCGGAGCTGTTGGTGTAGATGAAGAGACAGGCTGCATCATCGGCGCAGAGGAGGATGGAGGAGGAACAAAGAATAAGGAAGGCTTTACGAGATTAGGTGTCCCGTTGCCAGATTCAGAGGTGTCAATGGGTGGCATTAAAGGAGTATGTGCTGATAGAGGTGGGGATGGTATTTGCAAGGTTGGCACAGTAGGAGAAGCAACACTGGCAGGATGAGAAGGTACAGAAATAGTTGTATTGCACTGGTAAGGTTGTGCAGAAATTGCTGCATTAGAATAAAAAATTATAGTCCAGAGTAATGGGTCGCTCAATTTATCGAAGATAACTGGATCTTAGAATAGCCATCAGATTTTCCATCAGATAACTGGATCTTAGAATAGCTGGAAATGTGTTTGGTTACTGAGAAAGAGAGCAAGAAAATGAAAGAAATCTATTTCACTTTTTATTTATCAGAATGATTACATTCACAATGAATCTAAGCTGATATTTATACTTGAATGAATACACACGAGATTCTTCTTGCTAGATACTTCTAGAAACTCTACACGCACACTCGCACTGAGCTAGTGGTTACTAAAACCGTTACAACAATATTGCCAGCTCAGCATAACCAACTTATAACTAACACACTCAGCTGCAGGGGAAACCATCAAGCTTACTGCGCATCCTCTGTAATCAAGCTTCTTTAAGCATGCTCTGCAGATCATATTTTTGTGGGTCTTACATTATCCAAAAAAATAACTCGTCCATCTAGTAACTGCAAGTACATACTGTGAGATGCTTAAACTCAACAATATAAGCATGGTAAATTAGAGAAAAATGATGCAAATTAGATACACCTGCACAGAATGCCAGTTAATTTGGTCATAATTAGATAACAAGATTGCAAATTCTGCAGCCAAAGGTAGAACGCAACTAAGGAAATCAAATATGAACATGTCTTCAATCTCAAAATATTAAGAGTAGCATAAGTAACTTGTGAAACAGTTATAAGTTCAAAGGAATTAGATGATGGCATGGTTGAATTTATAAATATTTGATATTTTGGACCGAACAGGGCAAACAGATGGATCCAGATAATTAAGAAAAAATATCAATTCCATGCAACCAAATTAGTGTGTACAATGCAATTGCCTTTCCCTATGAGAGTAGAGAGCCTAAATACAAGCAAAAACCTACTAATGCATCTGCAGAAGCTCACATTCACTAGCTGCATGATTAAATCACTGGATGGTCTCGCTATGCGGTGAAGAATGAAATAATTAACGACCTGATAAGGCTGCAACGTGAAGAAACTATTCACCAGAAAAAGTTCAAAATCAAATCAACGTGGTTTTGATTTTGGAAAAAATGAAACAATACGTAGTGAATGAATCTGCTCGTAACTATGCAAGACACAATCACTTCCCAGGATCTCAGATATAGATTTACCAAGTTGCACAGATTGAAGAACGAATCCAGAAAGAATCAATTTAACACAAGAATTAAGAGAACTGAAAAGAATAGAAACAAACACAGACAACACAAGAATCAATTACGTGGTTCGGTTGCACCAAGGAGGCACAACCTACATCCACCACGGGAGATGCTTTGGAGAGCTTTTATTGAATAACAATGGAGGATCTTTTACAGGGCTTTTACTTAAGATTACAGAGAACTCATCTTTCACATTCTCTGATATCTCTCTCTCTCTCTTAACACGGTTACACACACGCTCAGCTCACAAACTGAACTACAAGAGCAATTAGCTAAATCTAGATTGCACAGCTTGTTGACACGTTGAGTAACAGACTTAATGAACTGAATCAAGTTGCCTCGCACGGCTATCACGTGCATCACTTAAAGCTTTCCCTTAAACGACACAGAAGAACTGCCGTTTCAAACTTAAGAAACAAGTGATTACACACGTGCTTGAGCCCGTGACTTTTAAGTGCTCTTATCTTATATTGCCAAAACGCTGCCGTTTAGAGCTGATGAGTTTGATCCACCAGCAAGCCTCACACAATATCACTTGAGCAACACTATAAAATTATTCAAAGAAATCTCTAGGTCAGTATCCAAATATATGGCTCCGTCCGTTCCACCAGCACCTAAAATATCAGATCCCCCCATTTGGATTCGATTGATTAATTTGAGCATATAAAATCGGGTTTTAAACTTCCCTAATCAAAATTTATATTCCGCAGAATCGGTTCCTTTAACATGATGCATTACATAATATTTTGTTTGCAAAATAAAGAAGAAAGATGACATAATAGAAACACTCGCAGAGAGAGAATACCTTTGACGAAAAGCTTAGAAGTGAATCCTCTGTAAAATACGAGTTGAGCTGCTGAATTTTTCGAGTTTGAATGAGAGACTGCGCCATTTCTGAAAATGTTTTTTTCTCATTAGCGCCGCCATTTTTGTAATAGAGGGTAAAGAAATAAGTAACAAAGTAAGAGGTGAGCAGAAGCGGCCCAATTTAGTTATATGCATGTATGTGATCAAAATTGGATGGTTAAATTTTGTTGTTTCCAATAATTTTATGTTGTATCTTTTTTAATAATAAAGAAAACTTGCATTAAAACTAAAAGTAGGGTAATACCTGATTTTATAAATAGATTGCAGTGTAATTTTGAAAATAAAACAATAATTTACGAAATGGTTATAACATAATTTTAATTTTTTTTCAAAAAGGAAAAACAACAAAAGTAAGATATAGAGAATGAGGGCTGCAAACTTTGTATCTTAAACGGCCGTTAGATTATTTGTAAATGAAAGCAACGGTGAGATATTAGTGGCTTATGGAAACAGGTAATCATAAGGACTACAAGTTTTTTTTGGTTACATTGATATATTACAATCATGATTCTATTAATATTTACAATCAGAATTTTATCTGATTATCTTTAATAATTCTAAACTAGTACAGCCCAAATTTCTATTCTCATATAATATTAAAGAGAGATATATATTCTTTTCCTCTATTAATGAAGAGATTTTTTTACTTCTATCCAATTTAATTGGAATGAGAATTAAGTACTTTCAATAGTGAGGACTCAGAACTCATACATGCAGAGTGTGGGGAGTGACAATGGGCCAAGAGACCATTGACAAGTACAAAAGAGTGGTTGCAATTAATTCAAACCGCTACACACGGTATTGCAACCAAATTGAGGGCCCATTTTTGTTTATTTCATTGAAAAATAGTTTGCACAATTAATTCAAACCGCTACACACGCTATTGCAACCAAATCGAGGGCCCTTTTTTGTTCCTTTGGTTGAAAATTAGTTTGTACAATTAATTCAAACCACTACACACGCTATTGCATCTTTTGAAAAAGAAAAAAGTGGAATAGATTTCCAAGATTAATTCAGAGAATAAGATTTAATAATAATGATGTTAGAAATCTTGATATTTGAATCTTAATATTATGTATCACTGATTTATTAAATAATAGATTTCATAGTTTGTAAAAGTATTTAACCACTTGATAAATATTATATTTGTTGAGACTAAATTAGGATTTAAATGTTGGAATATCTAACATTACATAAATAAATAAAAACTTAATAATTTATCTTCACACGACTAATTATTTTTGCATCACAACTAACCTTAATTATTTTAAAAATAATAATATTATTAAATTGCCCTGACTAGATATCAAAAGATGAAAGCATGTTAAAATAAGAAATTACTAAGAAACATGTGCTTAAACAAATGTTCAGGCTACGAACAATTAAGAAGAAACAACTTACAATCAAAGGTTAAGATTATGAACAATTTAAGGAAGGTATTGAGCAGATAAAGGGACGGAATGGTTGTTTGAATTGCCGATGACAAAAATGCTTGTGTTGTGAAAAGAAATTTGATGGTTTGTAAATGGGTTGAATTTTTCGCTCGCTTCAATGACTTTCTTATGCCCAATATATTACTTTGCACAGTAGTATTTGGGATATATCCTAACAATCAACTCTTAATTTGGTCCCAATATATTACTTTATGAATGCTTGTGTTGTTTTTTTTTTATATAAAATAATTTATTTAACTAATCATAGAAATAAGGGAGAAAAGGGGGCATTTGTTGACTCAAAGTCAATTACAAATATTCCATGCCTAACTTCCACGCACCCTAAAGCGGTTTGATTTGCTTTCACGCCTTCATGAATTTCCATGAAAGAGAGTGCCTCTCGTCTCTTTCCGGACAGTGCCGACAATTATGTTAACGTGACAAATACATAACGTTATTACATACAATAATAAGTTTTTGGAGCCGAGACTTGAGAGGGAGGTTCTATCTAATTCTAAAGATTGTAACCAAATCATTATCCCCAATTTTTTTCAGTTAAATAAAATAAAATTTATGCTTAAGTATAAATAAAATCCACAGTGGATAAAGATTTGATTATCGATTTTTTTTAATGTAAAATTGCTGGTTTGTTGCTTAAAATTTTCAATAATAATTTCACTTATTTAGTAATTAGAGAGAGAGAGAGGATTGAGGGCCAATGTTTCGCGATTTGGGGTCAATTCACAGTCAACTAACGTGTAAAACATGATTTCCTTTCATGAACTTCGAAGAAAGAAAGAAGACTCTTCGCCTTCTTCGTGACAACGAATGATGTTGATATGACAAATACAATCGCTATTACAGGGAACAACATAGGACCGAGACTTGATAAAGGGTTTGTTAAATTACATGTTATTTTCTTGCTGACTGAATTGGAAGAAAAAAATAAAAATAAAATAAAATTGTAATCAGGGTGATGTGTGGAATATATTGAAATAAATAAATAGAGAAGAGAAATTTGTTGATCAATATTCAAGAACTCATCCAAAGTGACTGTTAAATTCTAGAGGTTCCGTATGATTAGCATTTATTTTTAATTTTTTGGCTTAACATCATATGTAGTCACTGGTCATGTGATCTAGGATAGGTTTAGAAATCTTTTTTTTTTTAACTTCCGTATTCTTATTATTTAATTAGTTATAGGGTTTTTTAGTATTTGAGTAGTGATCACAGATCTCCTAATATAAAAATATGTTTCTACGAGTACAAATAAAAACTAGGATTTTAACAACCTTTTATACTAAACCCTAAAAATATATGAATTTATCAAAATAAATAAATTTGAATTGGTATGCCATAATAAAAATTTTACTTGCCAAAACAAATTAAAAAAAATATGACGCTTAAATCAAATATCGACAAAAATAGATAAAAATCCAACAAGAATCTCAAAAATAAGAAAGATATCTTCAGACAAAAATAGAAGCGTCCAAGAGAAATTTGACAAAGACAAATACCAATTACTCAAGTTATGGCCCTATGAAGACATCCTATTCATTCTACCTAGACCAGGACGTGTCGCACATGTTTGCATTCAAATTTAGGTGAAAGCAAATCGAGAGTTTGATTAAATTCAACCAATTATTAGTGTGTAAGGATGGTAGGGATGGAAAAAAACTCCGACCGTTCTTAGGTATGGTATTACCCAGATCTGGCCTAAGCATGTTTTTTTGAACACTCGGACTTTTTTAATCAAAACTTAAAAAACCTAGAATTTATATTTTATAATATTATATATATTTAATTTATTTTATAATTTTATATTTTCAAATTTTATTTTAATGAAATTGGAATTAAAAATATGAGTTTTAAATGTTTAAAAATTTAAAAATAGATAATAAGTGGACCAAATGAACAAAATAATAGATATTTTATAATATTCTTCATAAAAATCCAAGTTTTGAGCTAGCCCATAAGCTTGTCTAGTGAAGTCTGGGTACCCGCGTTGCCCAAGGTTCCGCCAGAATCCAGGCTGTGCAGATATTTATGGACGGAGAGGAAATATTTTCAGTTGACTGAATTAAATAAAAATATATTACAATCATATTATATATTAACAGAAAAAATAAAAAGAAATGAAGAAAAACGCATGCAAGACTTAGACAAAGTCAATTAAAAGCTGGGAGTATCATCAGTTCAATTGGTTTTAAATAGCGTAGAACCATCCTCTCGTTGTTGCAGAAGAGAGACAGAAAGAGTGTGTGTAGGTGATTATAATTAAGAAGATATAATGTGTGGTTCAAAAAGAGTGTGGGTGAGTGAGTTAATTTTCATATTATTAGTAGTAAAAGGGTGGTGGAGTGAGGGATGTTTGGAGCAAGAGAGGTATGCTCTCCTCCAACTCAGACATTTCTTCAATGATGATCAATGTCTTCAAAACTGCTGGGTAGACGATGAGAATTATTCAGATTGTTGTCAGTGGGAACGGGTTGAGTGCAACGACACTACTGGCAGAGTGATTAAATTAGATCTACGAGATACTAGGAATTGGGAATCAGCAGAGTGGTATATGAATGCCTCTCTGTTTACTCCCTTTCAACAATTAGAGTCTCTTTATCTAATTGGGAACAATATAGCTGGTTGTGTTGAAAATGAAGGTCCTTAATTTACTTTATTTTAATTCTTCCTCCTCGTAATTTCTTACATCTATCTGATCCCTTTTGGCTTTTATTTAATTTTTACGTGATACAATAAAATTATTTTTTATTTTTTGTCAGGTCTAGATACGTTATCAAGGTTGAACAACTTGAAGTTTCTTTATTTAGACTATAACCACTTCAACAACAGCATCTTTTCATCTCTAGGTGGTCTTTCATCACTCAGAAACTTATCATTGATTGGTAATAGATTGATTGGAAGTATTGATATTAAAGGTAAGTACGCTTCAACCCTTTTCCCCTGTCCCATCTTTTGTGGATCTTATTTCACTGAGCAGCTGGAAGTATTGATACGAGATCTAGCTAGATTCTTGCGAGTTTAGGCTTCAAGGCTTTGAATATTATAAAAATAGGATTAAGAAATTATCAATATATGCAATTTTCAATGCTTCTCATAGTCAGACACAATTCAATCTAATTATTTCTTATGTCCTGTCTTCAAAAGTAAAGAATTGTACACTAAATGGAAATCGACATCATAGCATTTTATTTTCTGTAATGATATTTCTTCGTTAACAAATTTATATCCTAAGAGGGATTGGATTTAAAAAAAAAAAGATTTGATGTTCAAGGTAAGCCATAATAACCTGCATCTTATTTGTCTGCCGATATCCAAATTTGTGCACTGAATTTAGTATTTTGGTTATTGTGAAGGGATCAGATATTGTCTTCCATAGACCAACTTGTATTTACTTAATTAATTAATTAACGCCATTTAGTATTTAACAAATTAAAATTTCGTATTTAATCTATTTTAAATTTTTTAAGAAAAAAGAAAAAGATATAGCCGTAGGTAAAGCTAAAATAAATTTAAATTCCTTACAAATTTAAATTCATGGTTGTCAGCTAAATATACCTGCTTAAAGCCACTCAGTCGAGCCCTTTAAGAGCTGCTTTAAGTTTTTCGGATTAGCCATATTCTTTTCACATAAATAAATTTCTTTGCGCCGAGATTTAAAATAACGAAGGAGAAAATAAGTTATTTAATTAACCCTGTTTTAAGTGTTGGCATAAATGCAGGACTGGATTCCTTGGGTAACTTGGAGGAGCTGGACATGAGCGACAATGCAATCAACAATCTAGTGATTCCTAAAGGTATACAAAATGTTCAAATATTAATAATTTGGAAGACAATTTAATTGATTTGATTAGGGATTTCCCAATGACACTTACCCAAAATAATTTAATCCGAAATTGTAATCCAAATAGATTACAGAGGTTTGAGGAAGTTGAATACCCTTTACTTAGGGGGAACGGAAATTGCAATGATAGATGGAAGCAAGGTGTTACAATCAATAGGATCACTACCGTCCCTCAAAACACTTTACCTTTCGTCTACTAATTTTAAGGGAACAGTAGTTAATCAAGGTAAGTAAGTCTTTTATGTCGAAAATAATTGAATTAATATATATAGCTAAAATTTACTGTTTCTTCTTCTTTGTAAATAGAATTGCACAATTTCACCAACTTGGAAGAATTGATATTGGACGATTCTGATCTCCACATAAGCCAGCTTCTGCAAAGCATCGCATCATTCACTTCGTTAAAGTATTTGTCAATGGGATTTTGTACACTCACGGGTGCGCTACATGGTCAAGGTAAATTACGGGTATCTGAAGCTTTTATGATATTAATTCGATAATAATTATTTCTTTTCAAGTTAATTTTCTCCCATAAAATAATATATATTTTTTTAAATTTTATATATTTTCACTGTCCAATAGTTCTAGCTTCTCTAATTTGCAGGATTCTTGATTAAGGTTAATGAAATTTTAGTTCTGTTATGTTAAGAATATTTCGATCGCTTAGAAGAGTAAAGAAAAATAAGTAAATTAACCAAAAAAAAAAGAAAAGAAAAGGACCGGATTATCCTTATTCCCTTGCATTATGTGATCAATATCAAAATTATAATCATTTCTTGTTTATTGCTTGTAGATTTTCGTAAATTCAAGAATTTGAAAAATCTGGACATGAATCTGGTGTATGTTGACGTCAACACCAGTTTTCTTCAAATTGTCGGTGAATCGATGCCTTCTCTCAAGTTTTTATCACTGACAGATTCAATTCTTAATAAAAACACCATTCTTGATCAAGGTTAATTAATGATTCTCCTTCTCCCTCTCTCGCATCATAACTAAATTTAATTGAGAATATCTATAATGCGAGCTATTTATAAACTTAATGAAAGATGATAAGGAGCTACTATAATGACAAAAACAACTGTAAAATAGTGCGCTGTTGTAGTGTTAATTGAAAAATAATGCTAATTTTATAGTCATTTTGTTGCCATTACGTCAGATTCCATTGTTCAATTATTTAAGTTTTATGCAAATATATTTTTCAGGACTTTGTCGGTTAGTGCATCTACAAGAGTTATACATCGGCGGTAATGATTTGAGAGGTAGCTTGCCATGGTGCTTGGCAAACATGACATCCCTCCAAGTGTTAGATGCCTCTTTTAATCAACTTACTGGAAACATCTCCCCAGGCCTTTGTGAGTTGGTGCTTCTGAGAGAGTTATACATTGATTACAATGATTTAAGAGGTAGCTTGCCTTTGTGCTTGGCAAATTTGACTTCCCTTCGAGTATTAGATGTCTCTTACAATCAACTTACTGAAAACATCTCATCTTCCCTCATGCATCTAATATCTATGGAAAAGCTCATACTTTCAAATAATCACTTCTTCCAAATCCCTATTTCACTTGAACCACTTTTCAATCTCACAAAACTCAAGACTTTCGATGGTGAAATATACGCAGAAACTGAGTCACATTATAATTCTTTGACCCCAAAATTCCAATTGACTTCTATCTCATTGTCTGGCTACGGAGATGGTGGCACATTTCCCAAATTCTTGTACCATCAGCATGACTTGAAGAATGCTGATCTCTCACACCTTAACTTGAGTGGAAATTTTCCAAATTGGTTGGTAGAAAACAATACGAACTTAGAGACGCTTCTTCTTGCCAATAACTCTCTTTTTGGATCATTTCGGATGCCAATTCATTCCCACCAGAAATTAGCAACATTGGATGTCTCCAACAATTTCTTTCAAGGCCATATCCCAGTAGAAATCGGAATATATCTGCCAGGCTTAATGCATTTAAACTTATCTAGAAATGCTTTCAACGGTAGCATTCCCTCTTCATTTGCTGATACGAAAATGTTGAAAAGCTTGGACATATCCTACAATCAGTTGACTGGTGAAATCCCTGAGCGCATGGCCATGGGTTGCTTCTCATTGGAAATTCTTGCATTGTCAAACAACAGTTTGCAAGGTCATATATTCTCTAAAAAATTTAACTTGACAAATTTGATGATGTTGCAGTTGGATGGTAATAAATTCATTGGAGAGATCCCAGAAAGCTTATCTAAGTGCTATTTGTTGGGAGGATTGTATCTGAGTGATAATCATCTCTCTGGTGAGATTCCAAGATGGTTGGGTAATTTGTCAGGTTTAGAAGATATTATAATGCCCAATAACAATCTTGAAGGACCAATTCCAATCGAGTTTTGTCAGCTTGATTATCTGAAGATTTTAGACCTTTCAAACAATAGTATTTTTGGAACTTTACCATCTTGTTTTAGTCCAGCATCTATCGAACAAGTTCATTTGTCGAAAAACAAGATAGAAAGACGGCTGGAGAGTATAATCCATGACAGCCCTCATTTGGTGACATTCGATCTTAGTTATAACAGCTTACACGGAAGTATTCCAAATTGGATTGACAGACTACCTCAGTTAAACTACCTTCTTTTAGCTCATAATTATATTAAAGGCGAAATACCAGTTCAATTATGCCAGTTGAAGGAAGTGCGGTTGATTGATCTTTCTCATAATAATCTATCTGGTCATATTCCTCCTTGCTTGGTTAACACTTCACTCAGTGAAGGTCATCATGAGGCAGTAGCTCCAACTTCTAGTTCGTGTGGTCGAGCGTCTGGCTATGCAAGTCCATGTGCGAAAAATACAAGTGGACTTCCGATGGGAAAGGAAGAAACTGTACAGTTCACAACAAAGAATATGTCCTACTATTATCAAGGAAGAATTTTGACGAGTATGTCTGGGATTGATCTTTCTTGTAACAAACTGACAGGTGAGATTCCTACTCAAATTGGATATCTTACAAGGATTCGTGCGCTAAATCTATCTCATAACAATTTGACGGGCACAATCCCGACAACATTTTCAAACCTGAAGCAAATCGAAAGCTTGGACCTCTCCTACAACCTACTGCATGGGAAAATCCCTTCTCAGCTCACTGTGCTAAATACATTGGCGGTCTTCACAGTAGCATACAATAACTTATCAGGAAAAATTCCAGATAGAGTTGCACAATTTTCAACTTTTGAGGAAGATAGCTATGAGGGGAATCCTTTTCTTTGTGGATGGCCACTGTCTAAAAGTTGCAATGATAGTGGATTATCAGCAGTGACACGAGAAGCTTACACTGATAATGAAGAAGGTGATAGTTTAATTGACATGGACAGTTTCCTAATCACTTTTACAGTATCTTATGGAATTGTGATATTAGGAATTATTGGAGTTTTGTACATAAACCCCTATTGGCGACGAAGATGGTTTTACCTTGTTGAAGTATGTATGATCTCTTGCTACTATTTTGTAGTAGATAATCTTATTCCTAGAAGATTCTATGGTGGATGGATGTAATTTCATTTACTTTACAACTTATATGTAATTTTTAAAGAATTTTCTTTTGCATGCATGGAATAGCAACTCAATAAAAGTATTTGATGCAAATTGTCCTAGAACAACTTAGTAATTTCATTGCTACTATTTGGCTGTATATATACAGTTAATGAAATTTTTAATCATTCGCAGTAGGAATTTCTTTAGATGGCGGCCAAAACTAACAGATTTGGGGCTCTACTTCTACACATCATAACAGGCAAAAGGTCTCTCTTTTACACGATCTGAATGAAGATTAACTTACGCCCTCTAGGCTCTGGAGTGTGTGTAAGTTCTCTATTAAACTTGACGGTTGAGATTTCAGGTCCAGATGAAAGTGAAATGCAGGCGACGAGACTACACTTTAAGTAAACTGGGACAAACTTAAAATAAAAAAAATTGTAGTCCAGGGTGAGAGTGATGGGTAGCTCAACTTATGGAGGATAACTAGGACTTGGAATAACTATCAGATTTGCAACTCTTGTTATATGCTAGTGGGGATTTAGGTAGCAATTTTTTTTTTTTTCCTTTTTGCCCTCTTCCTCACAATAAACACACCTAACACACCAAGCCGTGCCCAAAATAATCCTATTTTATTCATGTCATGAATCCAAAAACTATCCCAGCTCACTTTGTTTAACCAGCATAACTAAATTGTGGGTATAAATGAACACACTTTCGAAGCCTGTAACTTATAATAAGCTCAAACCCAAAAATGACATTTAAATCCTGCAAGTGTTTTTCATCATCCCTAACAAAAAGAAACAAGAATAATTATATACCAATAATTTTTCCATAAAAAATACTGATTTGAGTTGAAACACTATACAAACTGGGTTTTATTACACTTGCAGAAAGCTACACGGTAGACAAAATCTAGCAGCTACATATTGGTATCACTTTCAGCTGGTCATGAATGGTGTGCATTCAGCAGTGCTCGATAGACCATGTCTATGAATTGATTGTCCTATTACATATAAAAGCTGGTCAGATATACAAGGAAAAAAATAATAATTGAAAATGCATCACAAAAAATAAGTGTTTCGCATTAGTGTTTGCACTCTAAGCATGGCAAAGTGGTGCGGGGTTCATGATTTTGAAGACTGTGATAAGTGAAAAATAGTTCAATCCACTGATGAACATAAATTTATTTACATGTCAATTTAGATATCATCAAAAAGTAAACAGTAATTCAGAGTCACTTAAAATAGTTGATAAAATGCGTGCCATGAATGTATTTTTGTACATAAGAAATCCAAAGAGTATTTCTGACAATACAAATATGCTAGCTTTAAGTCTGCTGTCAATATGCAATTAAGAAGATTATACCAGCTGCATGATAAAGTTCCCCTAATCTTAATAACAGTAAACATGAACATGTCAGATGCAATTATAGCTTTGAGCATTTGCATAACCAGAAATCCTAACCTGAACAAGCACCAGAAGTGTCTCTCGGACTTTCTCCTTGCTGATAAATGGTCCGCTGTCTGAAGTAAGAGCAGGAGTAAGAGATGGTGGAGGGGTTGGTGGTGGAAAAGGTTGAAGCACTGGGGCACCATATGGGCGTTGCAGACTCGGGGGAGGATTAAGTGGCGGAGCTGTTGGTGTAGATGAAGAGACAAGCTGCATCATCCGTGCATAGGAGGATGGAGGAGGAACAAAGAATAAGGAAGGCTTTACAAGATTAGGGGTAGGTGCTGATAGAGGTGGAGATGGTATTTGCAAAGTTGGCACGATAGGAGAAGCAACACTGGCGGGATGAGAAGGTAAAGAAATAGTTGTATTGGACTGGTAAGGTTGTGCAGAGATTGCTGCATTAGAAGTATTCCCCACAGTCAAAGCTGTCTGCAATGATAAGGACAGATGTCATATAAAAGGACATCATAGAAGTTGAACCTCACACAAAAATGAAGTGATAACATATGAAAATAGTATATGACTTGCTGCATTTTTGTGGTAATGTTGCATACTTATGTAGAAACATATTATTTCAAAGAAAACATACACTGAAGAAGTTCACAAAAGCAGGATCTTCAGGAACATCAACAGCATTTGAGGGAGTTGACTCTAGAGGACCATCCATAACTGCCATAGTTGGAACAGCTTCCAGTTCCTCAAACTCACTGCAGTTTAACATAAAAGGAACTTGATGACCAATTTAAGTAATAATTAGATGATATAAGAGGTTAGGGAAAATGATGAGTGGACCCTTATGGAAGATGATTTCACCTTAGCTAAACACGAAAATAAAATGAAATCAAAGCTGAATCCTCGAGTGCAATGCAAATAATTTTTTCTCTCTCTTCTCTAACTCCTCTTATTCGAAATTGCTCATCATTGTGCAGTTCCTCGAGATTTTGCTAGAATAGAGAAAGCTATTCTCCCGTTAAGTGCAGAGGAAAAAGAAGGGCAAGGGCCTGGTATGATGCTATTCTATAGGAAGTGAGAAGGTGAAGGGCTAAAATATTTTGCAATTTGGAGGTGGTGTTTGTTAGTGTGTGTACTTCTGAATTTATTACCTCTTTAGGATCCATAGAAATTGCCTCTTGTTCAGCATGCACTGTGCCTACGAGTAAGGCGAGCTTGCATGGTATCTATTGTCTATTTACTTGGATATTCAAACAGGACTACCAGCAACCAAACACAAATCCCCAAACAAAACACTCTTTCAAGTGCAAGGAAAGAGTAACTTGGGCATATTTATGGTTCAAGCACTACCATAACTAAGAATGTGATGCTGTCCACAAACACTATATCAGTGCCTTTTGAACTACATCACATGCTCGAAGACTTTTTTTTTAGTCATACATAAATTAGCTATAAAATTAAGACCATTATACAACTAAAAAGAAAGAAAAATTGTTTGCCACTACATATCAAAACTGGTAATAGCAATGTAAGATGGCAGACTTCTTACTTAAACAGATGAGAGGCTACAAATAAAAAATTTGTGCAAATAAAATATATGATAAAGAGCATAATACCTTCTTGGGGGCTAAAAATAATATACAACTTGTGAAATATAAATTGAGCTACCATTACCTTTTAGATGTGGCAACTTTCGACTTTTGAGGCACCTTGGAATATGCATTCAGAATCCTGCATTTGGAAACCAAATAAACAACGTTAATAACAATTTTACAATAGAAAAATTAAAAATTGATAAATGGCAGTTGTAATTTATGTATGCGTAAAGATAGCTTCACATCCAGGGTCCTCCCATAAACATGCTTGTAACAAGAATTAGTTTGCCTCAACTGCTAGCAACTATACAATAGTAAAAATCACTCTTATGAACTCAACAATACTAGGCACCAATAAGAGTATGATACAGCCATTCTAAATGGAAGAGAATACAACTGTTTTACAACTATGTTGCATCAGGAGATATGTTAGGAGGATTAATCCAGATACCTTCCAACCCAATTAGGAAAACTCAAGGTCAGAAACCAGGAGCTGCAACCAAACCTTACAATCTTGAAGGAAGAAGGAGACTTGGGGCATTTTTCCAGATAGGTGACTTACAAGATCTCCTGCCAAGAAAATATCTACTGCTTCGAACCTCCATTGAAATTTCTTTTCCGTTTTTCTTGTTTTGACTTGGAACTTTCCAGCATCATCTATTTGATCTTTTTTAAAGCTAAAATAGCAATCTATGGGTTGTCAACATCTTACCCCCCCCCCCCCCCCCGGGGGGCCCCCAAAAAAAAAACCAATGAGTTGTCAATAAATAGCGCCTACTCAACTTATGTTCTCCAATGGATGACAATGTGCAAATCGACCTAGCAGCCACATTTTTCCCCCCTTTAAACCACCATTAGGCAACTTTTCTAACCTTTCTTTATTGCCCACGTCTACAGAACTATCATATAAAGACTACATTATTATTGGGATAGAGAAAAAAATACAGACTATATTATTATTATATCTCATTTTATTAATTAACTAGTGCAAGACTTATTTAGTGTCAAATCAAGAACTAATTAGAAAAGACAACTCATGATAATACAGACCTTAAAAAGCAATAGCTAGGACCACCCCATGTACTCCTATTTTAGCCTTCAATATCCTGGTAAAAACACAATTAAGTCTTGCAAAAGAACATTCACAAGTAAATTCAACATTAATTAAGATTAAGTATCTACTGCACCTTCAATCAATGACTGGGTGAATAGCATGGTCAACCATCCAGTTCCTGTAGCCCTCCTTGTACCTATGTTAGTTACATTTTACATATTAAGACACGAAAATGAAGGATCACAGCCTGGTAAAGAAAGCCATTAATTAATAGTTTTTGTTTAAAAAGTTCTCGTTTAGATCTTTCCTATTCAATGAATCAATGTAATCCAAGGAGAACTCTTCCATTTCAAGCAGTGTTAGAAGATAATTGGAAAGCCTAAAGATAATATACAAGGACCAAGATATCAATTAGGTCAAATAGTGAATGTCAAATATAAAAAATAAATAAAAGAAGTTGTACATGATCATTTACTATCAAGTTCTGTAAAACTGAAAATACCATTATCCCTGTAGAGATTCTCAAACAACTCTTTAGCAAATTATAAAATAATTAAAAAAAGAACGAAAGTTTAAAAAAAAAAAATGTACAACAGCCATATCAGGAGATGTTTTTCTTCTCAATCTCAATATTTTCTAGCCGTAAAACAATTGAAAAGCTTAACACCAAGTGAATTATTAAGAATTCATCATTTAAATTCCCAAATCGCGAAATGTTGGTGCAACTAGGAAAGTGCAAATGCAATCACTTTACTAACACAAGAAACATCAATAGTGAGAAGCCAACTTTGTATCAAATTTGAAACAGATAGATAGAGGTCAAAAAAATTATAAAGACACTCAATTAAAAGCCTTTCAAACAGCTTTTGCATGCAACAAGAACAAATCAAAGGCGATGTGAATGTATTGAAAGACTAATTTACAATCATCTACAGGACATAAATATCTTGGATAACTACTCTCTATACCCTACTGTCCCACTGAAAATCATCAAATCCCTCCAAACAAAAATGACAAAATGGATAAGAATTGTGTGGTCAAACTTCAATAACTTAGCAGCCAGAGCAAAAACTTATGTAGACACGCAAGCCACTCAAAATAGTCATATTGTTTGCTTTCCAAACACAAGCCACTTTGTAATGAATATTCATAAATTGCTACTACCATGTTTGTTAAAACACGTGAAAACTACCATCACTAACTAAATGTAACTAATGATCATCATCACGTTCATGGAATCACATGTCTGACAGTATTAATTAGTGCAAATGGCATGCTTCTTAAAACTCCTTATTTATCACATGGGCGCCATTCCAATCAACCAATGATTCTGATCTAGTCAGCATATTCAACCTACGAGCCAGTAATACCTCCATTGCTTCTTTAGATTTCTCAACAAAATTCCACATTCTAACCATACTTCTGAACTTGTTGCTCCCATAGACTAATACAATATAAAGATTTCTTCCCACACCACCTCAGCCCCCACTCCTAAAAAACCAATTTAAATTCTCATTGACTGTACAACCTATAGTCCATACCAAATTGAAAAACTTACAAATATAGAACCTCAAAGAATCTTCTTGCGTTCCATTTTTTACAGCAAGAAAATTGACTTTTACCACATGCAAGTCAACAAATAAAACAATCATGTCTTTGTGAGATGCACATTTTCAGACGAATCTGAAGAACAATGAAACCATAAAAACCTAATATGAGAACACTGAGGACTCCAGATATCATCTATAGAATCTTTGGTCCACCCTTGCATAATGAAAAAAAATTGAAGGCTTCGTCACCAACTCCCCAGGTTGTTTTGTTCTCCTATCTCCTAAATCTAAAGGAAAGGCAACCCGTTCATTTTCCAATCTTAAGGGGCACAGAACGACTCTGGTATAAAATAGTCAGTTTCTATACAAAAATAACTCCTTTGCACTTGGCATTCCACATCTCGAAATAAAAAGCATGCAAGGAGGAGAATATAATAGCATTAAACAAGTTTTATTAACCAAACTTCAAAGATGCCAGACAAGGCAAAAAAGGAATCTGTACAAGCCAGATCCCAAGAATAATAATTCCAATATACAATTCACGAAAACAATAACTAAAACCATGTTCATCAGGCCTCAGCAGAAGCAACATGTAATAGCCATACTCTATTATTTGAAACACATTTCCAAGTTTGGAAAAGATTCTAAACTATTCTCGATCTGTCAATTATTAACATGTAAAACATAATAATATACGCTTAAACTACTACAGTAGTAAAACCAGTAAAACAACAATACCTGCTAAAAAGATTTGCTACCTCTTCACATTCGCGAGCATTGTAGAACCAAATCCCATTTACTTCTTGGGATGCATTTCGATATAACAAATACGGAACCTGAACTTCAAACTCAAAATCTCCCAAAAGATTTTTCACTAAATTATCTGCACATATCCAAGATATTGAAGCTTCTCAGTGCAAAAACATATGCAAAAAGACATGAAGGTTAGGAGACATAACTAAAACTTAGCAACAACTGATAAGCACAACAAGAAATGAAATATAACACGAGTTGTAAACAAGATAGACGCACGGTATCTAAATAATTGTACCAACCCCCTCTCCTGATTGTCATAAAACGGCCAATATTTAACGCTAGACAACAACATGGCAAATACTCTAGCCTCTATATTATTGGCATATAAATATTTTCGGTTGGGTACATTATATTCTTCGTTCTAAAACCTCAATCATTAGCTAGTACTGTGATAAAATGATTCATCACTGAAATTAAAACTAGTTCACGTACAAATAATCAAAACTGAAATAGAAACAAGGACAAACCAACCCGTATTACGTCGATTCATTACAACAAACTGAAATCGAGGCTGTGTGTTCCTGAAAATTGAAAAAATAATAATTTCACCAACTTCATATGTAATACAATCTCCAAAACAACGAATATCAAATGAAAAAATGGAAAGCATAAGAGAGAAAAGAATCTAATTTTATTGACCTTTTGACGACGAAGAGAGATCCTTCAACATCCTTATGACTCCATTGGCTGAGGTCGATGTTGAACTCGTAGAAGGTGACATGAGCGGCCGTGATGAGGATCTCCTCAATGAATGGATCGATTCGCTGAAGAACTGTCAGGTTTAGGAGTTTTGTGCTCTGCTGGTCCAGATTAGCCATTAATTTTCCGTTCTGCGACATTTTTCATAGTCCTTTTGGGCTCTGCCCCGAGCACAAGCGCCATGGTTTTTCTGTGAGCTCTCTCTTTTGTAAATAAAGTGTTTGATGAGATAGCCGAGAGAGAGTGAAAGAGTTGAGACTCGAGATTGATCTTGCTTTAACTTCTTTCAAACATTTGGGAAATAGCATTTAGACCCCAAAATTAGATTTATTATAATCATTTTTTACCCGTACACTATTAATCCCTTTTATTTTTTAAATTGTCAATATTAATGTATTAGAATAATGTTAGAAATCCCAATTATTATCTCAATGTTTCAATCATAACTAATGTGATAACTCATCGGTGACTGTAACATTAACCTAATTATTAATGTTTATCATGAAATGATGAGATTATTATTCAAGAAAAACTTAGTAAACATCAATGACTAATATAATATGACAATTACAGCTGAATATTAGTACAATAATTAGGATCCCTAAAGTTAGTGAATGTATTATAATATATGTGTGTTACACTATTTTATGTCTCTCAAATTCAATTAAGTAATTTCAGAGACCTAACCTTTTATTACATTAAATTAAGAATGTATACATGAACAAAAGATGTGCAGTTTTTGTTTTATTTTTCACTATTATTTGCCATTCATCTACGTACGTCACTTGATTTTTTGCGATTAATATGCTTAAATGGATCTCTTTGATATAAATAAAATAAACGAAAAGTCTAAGAGAAAAAAAAAATGAGGACCGAAATTATTACACCTACAACAAATTTGCCCAGAGAGCAATAAATCAAACTTGCTTAGGAAGTTCAACAATGATTAGTTAATAACTAAAAGAGCCTTCACCTAACATGTTAAAGCTTCCGTCAAGCACAAACCCATTGAAAGCTGTTTAGGTCCGTTTTCGATCATCGGAAATTTGACAAAATCATAAAAACCCTCATCTTAGAAATTCCAAGCATCAGGCAATAGTCCGACTTTATTGATATTGAGAGTAACACAATAAAAGTTTCGTACAGATTTTGCAAACGAAAAGCACATAATACACTTAACTAGGTGGAAAAATTAAAGTGTATGTATTACAAACTGCTAACAATATACAATAGTAAAAATCACTCTTATGAACTCACAAATACTAGGCACCAATAAGAGTATGATACAGCCATTCTAAATGAAAGAGAATACAACTGTTTTACAACTATGTCACATCAAGAGATATGTTAGCAGGATTAATCCAGATACCTAGGGATGGCAACTGGATCGCTCTATAATGGATATCCACAATATCCATCCAATTGGATCGGATAATATCCATCCAAAAATTTTTAGATTTTGAAATGGATATTTTAAAATTATATCCAAATGGATATGGATGGATATAGATAATTATTTTTACCCAATGGATATCTATTTAACCCAACACAAGTTTAAAAAATTTTAATTTTATAAAATAAAAAATAAAAAATATAATAAACAAACAATTGTAAAAATATTATATTAACTAGTGAAAATTTTAAATTCATCTTATATTAAAAACTAAAGTTTTCAAAATTATCCTTTAATTTTTTAACTTATTTAATATTATTAAAAATTATTATTTTATTTTATTAATTTAATATTATAAATGGACATCCACCGGAAAGTCACCGGACCTCCTCCGGAATTCACCGGAAAGTTGCCGGACCACCGTCGACTTCGCCGGAATTCGCTGGAAAGTTGCCGGACCACCGCCACCAACCACCAGACCGCCATTTTATATATATATATATATATATATATATATATATATATATATATATATATATATATTATTACTAATATAAATAGTTTAATAACCAAATTTAATATTGGAATTTTAATTATTTTATATTATTATTTTTATATAATAAAAATAAAATATCCATAGATATTCATGGGTCTCCATAGTTATATGGATAAAATCTATATCCATGTCCAATATTAAATACTGGATATGGATATAGATATATCCATTATCGATAATTATGGATTTGTGTTTGGATGGATAATATCCATCCATAATTGAATATTTGCCATCCCTACATATACCTTTGAACCCAATTAACCAACTCGAGTCAGAAACCAGGGGCCCCCAACTGAACCTTACAATCTTGAAGGAAGAAGGAGACTTGTGGTCCAGATAGGAGACTTACTAGATCTCCTGCAAAAGAGAATATCTATTGCTTTGAACCTCCATTGAAATTTCTTTTTCTCTTTTTCTTGTTTTAACTTGGAACTTTCCAGCATCATCTATTTGATCTTTTTTGAAGGTAAAATAGCAATCTATAGGTTGCCAACATGTTATTCTGCCAAACCCCACCCCCCGGGGGACAACAAATAGTGCCTACTCAACTTATGTTTTCCAATGGACGACAATATGCAAATCGACCCAGTAGCCACATTTTTCCTCCCTTTCAACCACCGTTAGGCAACTTTTCTAACCTTCCTTCATTGCCCACACGTACAGAACTATAATAAAAAGACTACATTATTATTGGGGTAGAGAAAATATGCAGACTATATTATTATTACATCACATTTTACTAATTAACTAGTGCACGACTTATTTAGTGTCAAATCAAGAACTAATTAGAAAAGACAACTCTTGATAATACAGACCTTAACAAGCAATAGCTAACAACATCCCATATACTCTTATTTTAGCCTTCACTATCCTGGTAAAAACACAAATAAGTCTTGCAAACGAACATTTATAAGTAAATTCAACATTAATTAAGATTAGGTATCTACTGCACCTTCAATCAATGACTGGGTGAATAGCATGGTCAACCATCTAGTTCCTGTAGCCTTCCATGTACCTATGTTAGTTACATTTTATATATTAAGCCATGAAAATGAAGAACTCTTCCATTTCAAACAGTGTTAGAAGATATTTGCAAAGCCTAAAGATAACATACGAGGACCAAGATATACACAGATAGTTTCTTTACGGGACTAAAGAGCTTTTTTAGATGTTAAAACTGTTTCAAACTCTTTTTCTTGTTTGGTTTAACTAAGGAAGAGCTTGTGGAAGATTAAAAATGATGTTTCCTGTTCTCTGTAGGAAGCTTTTAGGAGATTTTTTGGGTTTTTTTGAAAGGTTGAATTGTCAAAAATACCTTGATGTTATTGTTTGCTAAAAGATGTTATGGACAACTAAACAACCAACAACATTTTGTTAAAAGCTCTACTAGTGTAGGATCTACTTAAAGAAGCTATACCAAACAGATTCTTAGACTAAATAACTCGATCTTAAGTTTGTAAAATTGGGCTCAGAATCTCCACTAACAACCCCGCTTCGGTGAGAAAGCCCAAGCCTGTTACTTTGTATAACCTTATTCTGTATGTTTGATTGCAGGAACTGGCCGATCATACCGACGAGGTGAGTGTGCAACATGAGGTGCTTGACGGGATGTTTACTTTCTATGATACAACTAAAGCTAGCCTCAACATATATCAGGTGCCTGCTTGTTTTTACCTTCTAGATACTAATATTGTTTAGACGTGTAATCTCTCTCTCCATTGAACGCTAGACGGCTCGTCTCAAGCCTTCTACGTACATCAGAGTCCTTCTTTAGCTTTTTATGTATAAAGTTTTGATCTTTTTCCTTCATTTGCTTGAAGCTCATTACTGCAGATTTTTTTTACAGGTTGCTAGTGTAACATTCGACTTGCTGTTGCTTCTAGTGTTGGGATCGTATTTAATTGTGCTTTTCAGCTTTCTTGTCACAACAACTTGGGTATTACTCTTTCTCCATATCAAGCTTGAAGTTCTAAATTTCAGTTTTATCTTTTATTTGATGTTTTATAATTTCATTGCAAACAGATTAGAATAGAAACTTCAAAAGTTCCAACTGACTAGTCCCGTGTAACTTTTTCAGGGAATATTTTCTCTCATAACAACTACGAATGTGTTATGGTTTAGCTCAGTGACACAAAGGATAGAAAATCTAAGATGCGAAAAATTTTTGTTGAGATTCATTTTTCATCCTGATGTTACAGCTGGCCTTTTTTTTTTTTTTTGGCAGAGAATAATGCTTGTGTGATTTCTGAACTTGGTGATTGTTGAAATGAGCTGAAAATGAGCTGGAAATGTGTTTGGTTAATGAGAAAGAGAGCAAGAAAATGAAAGAAATCTATTTCACTTTTTATTTATCAGCATGATTACATTCACAATAAATCTAAGCTGCTATTTATACTTAAATGAATACACACGAGAATCTTCTTGCTAGATACTTCTAGAAACTCTACACGCACACTCACATTGAGCTAGTGGTTACTAAAACCGTTACAACGATATTGCCAGCTCAGCATAACCAACTTATAACTAACACACTCAGCTGCAGGGGAAACCATCAAGCTTACTGTGCATCCTCTGTACTCAAGCTTCTTTAAGCATGCTCTGCAGATCATACTCAAGCTTTTTTTTTCATAGAAGTTGCAATCTTTACGTTATATACTAGTTTGACTAGGCTATATAAGGAAGCTATATGAAATTAGAAAAATAAGCTATACTAGGAAAGAATAAATATATGTACAGAAAATTAGGCTATAATCTCTGACTTTAAACAAATTTAATATCAATTTTCTTCTGGAAGTTGTCTCGCATGGGGCGCATCAGTATTGTAACGTCTGATGGGTCTTACATTATCCACAAAAATAACTCGTCCATCTAGTACCTGCAAGTACATACTCTGAGATGCTTAAACTCAACAATATAAGCATGGAAAATTAGAGAAAAATGATGCAATTTTACCTTCCCATTCATGTCTGCCGAGGCTTTTTGGGCTTCCTCTTCTGTACTGAAAGTCACATATCCGTAACCTTTTGATCTATTCTTACCTTTATCCATTATTATTGTAGCTGCAAACAGAAAAGAATCGGATATTACAAAATAGTGAAGAGGGAAGAGGGGTTGAGACTTAAAACAGAAATAGACCAAACCCTCAGTGACGTGGCCAAATTGTGAAAAAGCATCAGCTAACATTTCTTTAGTGGTTGAGAAAGATACGCCTGCAAAGGATGCCAGTTAATTTTATCATAATTTTAGATGGTAAGATTGCAAATTCTGCAGCCAAAGGTAGTACGGAACTGAATGAAGGAAATCAAATATGAATATGTTTTCAATCTCAGAATATTAAGAGTAGCATAAGTAACTTGTGAAACAGTTACAAGTTCAACGGAATTAACTGATGGCATGGTTGAATTTTGTAAATATTTGATATTTTGAACCGAACACGGCAAACAGATGGATCCAGATAATCAAGAAAAACATCAATTCCATGCAACCAAATTAGTGTGGGCAATGCAATTGAGCAACACTATAAAATTATTCAAAGAAATCTCTAGGTCAGTATCCAAATATATTTCTGAAAATGTTTTTTTCTCATTAGCGCCGCCATTTTTGTAATAGAGGGTAAAGAAATAAGTAACAAAGTAAGAGGTGAGCAGAAGCGGCCCAATTTAGCTATATGCCATGCATGCGATCAAAATTGAACGGTTAAATGGCAGCCACTATGTTACATCTTGTGTAAGTAACAAACCGCCTACATGGATCGTTGGATTTGGGAATATGAAATCCAATGGATAATATTGAATTTAACGAAAAATAGATTACAGGTTGCATTAGTCCAAGTTTATTTCAAACAAACCAGCTGACGAAATAGCCGCTAATCAAATTTAAAAGGGAAAAAAAAATCAAATTATAGGTTATAGATCTTATTTCCATCTTAAATCTATGTCTTTCGTGGTGACTCAATTTGTAAACTAATTTATAATTTGGATCTATATTAGAGCTAATGCTTCCCTAAATAACTAAGAAAATTTTCTTTTCATTGATTAAATATTTATTTCCAATATCTTGTATATGTAGGATTTGAAAAGAGGGAAAATAGTAGGGATGATAATGAGAGAAGATAGAGATGTCGATTCTCAAATCTAATATTAGTGCTATACTTATATTCCTATACTAAATAAATTATCCAAGGTTCGTGCTTAACGATACGTTGCAAAATTTTAATTTCTATTTAAAGCTCTGTCTAATATGGCTTTTCATAAAGCTTAGAGAAAAGTAGAGCTTTTACCAAAAAAAAATTAATTAGAATTGTCAATGATAAATTTTAAAAAGTACTTTAATAAATAAGCTTTTAAAGTTATATATATTATGAAAGAAATGAAATAAGATTATATAATAAATTAAGAGTATCTTAGATAATTGAACTTTAAAAAAAAAACTCGCTAAGAGGTTTAAAATTTGAGTTTTAATAGTGGATACAAAATAGTTTATTTAATTCTCAAAAGCTCTACTCAAAATAGTTTATTTAATTCTCAAAAAATATTTTTTTCATTGAGTAAATAATACTAAACATGCACTAAAGTGTTAGGACCAGAAGTTGTACAAAAAATGATGGCTACAACTTAAATTATGAATGGAGTAATCGGAGAATATTGAAACCCGTTTAATTTGGATCGTGCATTGAGGGACGAAAGGATAAAAAATTTAATTTTGAAATTGCTGTTGGGTACGGTACAATGACTTACCGTTGACAGCTTTTGCAACCGGATTACAATCGGTTAGTTCAATAATTTTATATCCCCATTTAACCGCCACGTGCTGCTGTTACATGGGTCAATTAGTCATGTCATTACTGTTACTTACAGATGCCGTAACATAACCGGACCCTGGTTAAATTCTGTTGTTTCCAATAATTTTATGCTGTATCTTCTTTAATAATAAAGAAAACTTGCATTAAAATTAAAATTAGGGTAATACCTGATTTTATAAATAGATTGCAATGTAATTTTGAAAAATAAAACAATAATTTACAAAATGTTTATAACATAATTTTAATTTTTTTTCAAAAAGGAAAAAGAACAAAAGTAAGAAATAGAGAATTAGGGCTACAAACTTTGTATCTTAAACGGCCGTTAGATTATTTGTAAATGAAAGCAACGGTCAGATATTGGTGGATTATGGAAACATGTAATCATAAGGACTGTGAGTTTTTTTTGTTACATTAATATATTACAATCAAATTCTATTAGTATTTACAACTAGAATTTCATTTGACTATCTTTGATAATTCTAAACTAGTACAACCCAAATTCTTATTCTCACATAATATCAAAGAGAGATATATATTCTTCTCCTCTATTAATAAAGAGACATTTTTATTTCCTTTTAATAGTTAGGACTCAGAACTCATACACGCTAGTTTGAGAGTGTTGGGTGTGACAATGAGCCAGGAGACCATTGACAAGTACAAAAGAGTGGTAGAAATTAATTCAATCCGCTACACACGCTATTGCAACCAAATTGAGGGCCCATTTTTGTTTATTTGGTTGAAAAATAGTTTGCATAATTAATTCAAACCGCTACACACGCTATTGCAACCAAATTGAGGGCCCATTTTTGTTTATTTCGTTGAAAAGCAGTTTGCACAATTAATTCAAACCGCTACACACGCTATTGCATCTTTTGAAAAAGAAAAACAGAATAGTTTTCTAAAATTAATTCCGAGAAGAAGATTAACTAATAATGATGTTAGAAATTTTAATATTTGAGTCTTAATATTATGTATCACTCATTTATTAAATAATAGATTTCATAATTTATAAAATTACTTAACCACTTGATAAATGTTATATTTGTTGGGACTAAATTGGGACTTAAATGTTGGAATATCTAGTATTGCATTAAAAAATAAATAAAAACATAACAATTTATCTTCACTTGACTAATTGTTTTTACATCACAACTAACCTTAATTATTTTGAAAGTTACAGTATTATTAAATTGTCCTAACTGGTTATCAAAAGTTGAAGCATGTTAAAATAAAAAAAATTACCAAGAAACATGTGCTTAAACAGAGGTTAAGGCTATGAACAATTAAGAAGAAACTCTTAATTTGGTCCCAGTTAGTATAATAATCATCTATTGAGCGGTAAAATATTAATTTTAATAGTGATGAAATCCAATATATAATAGATTAATAACACACATAAATTAAAACTTAACTGTCAGAAATCATAACATTACTCTACTCTTCAGTAGAGTTCTCTTAACAGATTATGTGAGATTGCCTACATTAAAAATAGGTTAAGACTGCTTGTTGAAAGCAATATTCGCTTTTTCATTATATCCATAACTTTGTTGGGTCCCTCTATGGTGCCGTAATTTTTTTTACGGTATTAATAGTGTAACAAATTTGTACCATTAGATATAATCAACGGTACACATTATTTTTAATAATGAAAATATTTAATTATTTCACAAATGTTATAACCGGTTAACAAACCGGTTGCAAAACCTATTTTAAATTTAAAAGGAAAGAAAATAGAGATATAATAAAACTCAATCTCCTTCTTTATCTCATAAAATTCGTAATCTGTTTATCTCCTTTGTTGTTGTATTGAAATTGGATTCCTCAATGCTGTCTCAGTTCACAAATGATTAATCGTGTCAAATCGTAAGCTTGTTCTTATCGTTCAACTTTTTCTCCATTTATTGCCACATTTATTTGATAGGTAGGCTTTTAAATTTATTGCTCGATGGTGACATTAGACAAGGAATCACAGATTTGATGTTCTTTGTTGTACTAAATTCATATCAAATCTTGCTTTGATGCTATAATATATTTAGTTACTACCTTACATTTTCTTTTTTCACATTTGAAAACAAATTCTTTTTATTCATAGGATTACATAAAGTGCGCAGCCCTGAAGTTTGAACTTCAAAGGATAAAGTTGCATTGCAGCATGTTAAGCAGCAAAGCTTCTTCACTGCATTAGATAGAAGACGGTGAATCAAGTGCAGCCAAGACTTGGCTGAGTCAGCAATTAACCACCAATCGTTTAAGAAAGAGGGGCAAAGCAAGTTGAGGCCCACTTATTAATCTTAGCCTCTGATTCCATTCTCCTTTTCTCCGTCCTGATTTGATTATCTCCAGCAGTGACGCTAAAGGTTAAACTGGCATGATCTTGCCCACATATAAATGTATTTTTTTTTTTTAGGATCTGAAGGGGCAAATTTTTTTTTCAAGTTTGTTATATGATCTTTTGTGAAGACCTGAAGATACGAGAGTCAGATTAATAATTTTGTCTCTCTTAGGCTTTATGCAGTGGGAATGAACTTTCTCTCTTTTAATTCTCTGCCATTTTCTCAATGAAGGCAGCAAGAGAATATTCAGTCTTTCAAAGTCTCAACATTCATAATTTGGCCAGTCTAGTTGTTTACCTTGCATCTGCTGGAGTATTATATCGCCAAGAGATTTTTCCGTTGCACTTTACGAATTTATATTATTTTGAGGAGGGAATTCAGCTAACTATTAATATCATACAATTGAAATTTAAATGTCGGTCTTTAAATTCTAAAGATTAAAGACAAGCCTAATATGAAAATACAGATGTTAAAATCTTCATTTTTGTTTATTGATACTTTATTTGTTAGTATCATAATTTTAGAGATATATTTGATGTTACATGATTGACTAAATATTAACATTAAAATGCAGATGGAAAGAAAAAATGATGGAGGGCTCCATAAAAGCATAAAAAGAAACGGAGATGGTGAAGCAAACTTTCGAAATTGCAACCATGAGAAGGAATTGACAAAGCTTAATGAAAAAATGGATGGGATGACATTTAATCTTGTCGCTGTCAGGCATGAACTTGGTGAGCTGAAGAGGAACAATTTAGATACTTATGCATTGGTACAAAAAATGTATAGTGTAGTTGAAGCACTTGAACGTAATATAACTCATATGCAATCACACGCATGGAAGGAAAAGATGAACTCTTCTAGTAAAGATGTTCAAAATAGTAAAAATGAATCAAGTGGTCAAAATTTCGTGGAAAAGGGAGATGAGTTTGGGGTGAAGATCGCAGAGATTAAGGACAAGATTGAAGACGCATGTGATGAAAATTTATCATTGAAAAACTTATTTGTGTATAGGAAACAAAAAGAGAACCAAATCTTCCACAATGTTGTTAAAAAGGTATGATAATAAACTATTATTCTACATTTTTTTTTCAAAAATATTTGTATAGCACATTCATTAAACAAAAAAATAATAATAATAAAATTCATGTTCTTATGCATGTAGGATAAAGCCATGGATGCAGTTGATTTTGTGGATTTGGTATCATCGGTGGAAGTAGATGCAATTGAGGATAAAAAGGTGCGTCCTCGAAAGCCCAGTCGTTATAAAAAATCTCCTTATGAAAATTTTACAAAAAAAAAAGGCTATCGCAAGAAGGAGTTCGATTTATCCAAACATGGAGCTTCTTTTTCGGAGGAAGAATGGTATATTTTACAGTATATTTTTCATGAACAACTAGATAAAAGGTATGGAACTATTTAAATATAATCATATTTTATATGTTTGTATTTTGATGTTATTATTTGTTTTAATTAACTATTAATGTGAGTGTATAACTTATGCAGAGAGAAAATTGTAATGACAAAACGACATATTGTTACCCGCTTCTTAATGTCTTCTTTAGCTCCTAATGTTTGGATATTTGATGAGGTATATTGTGTTAGTGTGTGTGTCTAATATTCAGAGCGTAATAAGATTATATGTATTTAATTTATAATTTATTTTTCATTTGGTAGTGCATGTTTTAATAATAATGTTGTGATGATTTTATTCATAGATCATAAGTTGCTATGCTGAGTATTTAACTAGAAAGGAGAGTTTGAAGCAAGATAATGAGACTCGAAATTGGTTTTTACCAACTCTTTTTGGGGTATGTTATAAATTTTTGTTGTTACAAATATATAATATGCTTTTACAAAAAAATTAGAATTTTTTTAAAATTATATCTTACCATCTTCATATAATTATTAATTTATGAATGTTGTAGCAAATAGTGGCGAATGTGTCAGG
Source organism: Citrus x clementina (assembly GCF_000493195.1). Classification (NCBI taxonomy): domain Eukaryota; kingdom Viridiplantae; phylum Streptophyta; class Magnoliopsida; order Sapindales; family Rutaceae; genus Citrus; species Citrus x clementina. The sequence goes on from NW_006262022.1 coordinate 19,177,011, forward strand.
TGTTTCAACTATTGATAGATCAGAGATTGAAATTTCGGTTCGTAAACATAACATTTGTGAATTTTACATGGGTGCACTCAAAAGATGTGAAAAGGTCAGGAATATTATCATATGTTCAAAAAACAAAAAAATTTATTTACTCAAATATCATATGTTTTATTATTATCATTTGAAGGGAGTAATGATTAATACAAAATTAGTGTATTGTTGCACAGATATATGTTCCTCTTTATGACGGGCTTGCAAAACATTGGTATCTTGTAATAATGAATATAAAAGATAAGACTGCTGAGATTTGGGATTCTTTGCCTAATTCTGAAATAGAACCAAATCATCGTCAAGAAATCGTTAAGCAAAATGTAAGTTCAAATTTTTTATTTGTTTATATGAAATTACTAGATGCAATATATATTAACTATCATTATTATTATGCAGTACATGCATTGG